>NC_081369.1:28891561-29207811 GCF_030684315.1 Stegostoma tigrinum
GATTGAGTTACTTGCTAATGATTTCCCAAGTTTGACCTGTTCTTTCAACCACAGTATTTATACAGCTGGCCCAGTTAGGTTTCTGGTCAATGGCAGTCCCTAGGATGTTGTGAGTAGAGCAAGCAGCAGTAGCAATGCCATTGAATGTCATGGAGAGATGGCTAGATTCTCCTTTTTTCACGCAGATGGTTATTGCTCCATGCTTGTGTGGCGCACATTTTACATGACCAAAGTTTTAGTGTTTTCCGTACTCCATGAGAAGTCCTTCATTTCTGTAAAATAACATGTTAAAGATAACTAAATATAAGTGGGAATGAGAAGGTATGTTCACACGTTTGTATGTATGAAGACCAGTCTGAACTATTGGCAAATTGACGGTAAGTCTTGCATTCAACACAACAGCAAACAGACACTCAAGAGTTAACAGAAAACCTTTTGGACCATTCAACAAGGGAGCATGTGATGTCCAAACACACACAATTTACTTGAAATAATACAGCTTTTTGTGAGACTATTATTTGGCATGAAATCCACAAGATAATGGAGAATCGTATAAATAAAACTGGGTTTAATATCAACGGTTTTTACCTAAGATAGGTTTAGTTTACATCAATGAAAGTATCATCCAAAACCTTTTAAATAATCTACTCTTTCATCCACAATCACTTGCACAATACTTCTTGTCAATGTCATTATTCTGCCATGTTTTTTTTATGGCATTACACTGGCTGTAGAAATTGATTTCTGACTTCAAATACCTTCTGCAGAATTAGGTCCATTAGACCCAGTTTGTTTTCTCCCGCAAATACATTCAGCTACTTTCTATAGCACAGAATGTAGAGAGTTCACAATGGACTGCATCACTAATAGTGCTCTTAAGCATTTTAATGTAATTTGAAATATACTGATAATTTCCAAACCATGAATAGTATTTGAAGAGGAAGAAATATTTTGACTTTGGTTTTCATTTGATACGACATCAATTTGGATGTAATAAGACTCATTGTTAAATCATTCATTGCTCTGATGAACTACTGCAGTTCTTTATCCTGATATTCTGAAATCCCTGATGAGTTGGACAAGCTGTAATTACGTAATAAAACTCTGAAGGGGGACTTTTTTCCAAAATAAATTGCCCTTTGGAGCACTGTATATCTCTGATTCTAGCTTAAATGTTTTTTTTTAAACATTTAAGGGTGCACAGCTATTATTAAAATGCTTGTTTGGATTAAAAGAATGCTTTTCCTTGTGTAGTAAATACACCCATAATTTGAAACATAAGAGATTAGCCTGAAAGTTCTGATTGGTATTGGAATACCCGTTTCCAAAACTGATCAGACCAAACACTGCCAAATTTCCAAAGTAGAAGCCTTCTTAACAGACGCAATGTGGCAAACCATGTATAGGCAGCAAAGGAATGGATCAATGTTGAAACCACGTTCCCATTTTATGGCCATAGCTGCTATTTTCTGTTCCTAATTACTTTGACAGTGTCACAGAGATGGATGAGGAGTGAGGCAACTTAGGTTCTAGCTGGATAAGGATAGGTGGATGGGGTACAGGTACTAGGTGGGTGGAGGTGACAGGTTGGTAGGGGGATGCAGTTGCCAGATAAGTGGGCGAGAAAGTAGGGTGGGTCAGAGGGGTCGCAGTTTGAGGAAGACTGGCATTTGGGTGTAGATGTCTTCGTCAGTAGCGTGTCTTTGGGGAGGGGGAGTGACTGGTCAGTTGGCTATTTGGGGTGGGTGGTTTGGGTACCTGTGGAGGATTGGTCATTTCAAATGCCTGTGGGAGGGAATAGTGTCGGGTGACAGGGAGGTGGGTCAATGTGAGTGATTTTGGAGGTTAAGTGGGCAATTGGGAGGAACTATGGAGGGGGTATTAGTTTCATAGTTAACCTGCGGTTAGACAGATTTTTCCTTTGGGTATTCTTTTAATGTCCATAGCTGAGAGTTTGAGTTATAAACAGACTGGTTGAGGAGAAAATATGGTCAAGGCTGCCTTCACACTTAGGCTTCTTTCGATCTGTTTATTGCAATGTTAAATTGCCATGTATAGTCATAGTTAGTGTTGAGATGCACCAGGCTGTAATCCATTATTGCAAACTTATTATATATGTGTACTTCTCACTTTAAATTTCAGTAACTCCTCCCACACTATTATTTATGCCCAATGGGGGGCAACTCCTTGATTATCATCACAAGGTTGTTTCTGAATCCTAAAGCCTTTGTGATGGCGTTAATCCCTCTGACTTTTGTAGAAAGCGGTTAACGGAATTAAGTTGGAAACTTCTAAAGTCTGTGATTCTAATTCTAATTCCAATTTAGGGATTTTGGAAGTTCACAGGCAATTACTGTAAAGTCAGAGCATTGAGAGTTCCAACAAGTCTCAATGTGCATCATTCAAGCATGTCCAGCCTCTGATAATCTGGAAGATTGTCTTTGAAGCCACAGGCCCAATGTATAATAGGTAGGATTTCTGTAGTAATGTTTGTGAAGGTGAATAATAAATGGAGATTCCTTTGTTATTCAGTTGGATACAATTGACTAGTTCTCTGTGTCCTATCTTCTGAGGAAAGAATAATTCAGACTTAATTTATTATGTATGCAGTGATGAATCTGATTGCTAGTATTTTGTTGTGGCAGACCCACATTGGCCTCTGTACCTTGAACAGTGAATGAATCTATATGGCACTTGTAAGTTTTATGTTGAATAACCAATCTAATGAAATGCTACTAGAAGAAGCTAAAAGGTATCTATTTCTTCTGTATCTTTTGTGGTCTTCCTTCATAGTTAAAAATGTTGTATAATGAAGGTCTTGGGACTCTCAAATTTCATTGCAGTAAATGATGAAACTAAACCCAACAAAAAATTGCTAACGCCTGGGGTTAACAACAGAAAATATGACTATTAAAGTTTCTGTTTTGCCACAGAAATCCAATTGGTTCACGATTGTCCTACATCAAAGAGACTTTGCTATGCTAGTTAATGCTGATCCAACATGTAACTTAAGTGCACCTAGAGAGGTGAAATATATTTTGGGGCTGAGGCCCTGCCCTTCGCTTACAAGATAAGGGGTGAGCCAACCCTCCACTTGGCCATTTCTGCTGCCAATGATCTAAGGGGTAGTAACTGGCTTTGGGTGGGATTTCTGCTTCTACCTGGGAGCTGTTGGCCAATTGAAATGCTAGCAGCTCTTCTTGCAGCAGTAGTCTGGGAATAGTGACTAGTGCAAGGTCTGCCAACAGTCCACAACACCAAAGAGCCATTGAGCTGGTCACCAGGTGTTTCACCAGAGCCACTGAGCCCTGGTGATGGACGTGACAGGGCAGGACTCTGTACAGTGAGTTGTGGGGCTGTGGTGGGTACAGAATGTCCAAATATTTAAAAAAAAACACTTCCAGCTGGCAAAGAGACCTGCCAGGTTAATGAAAAATCCAGTGGACTGAAAGCTTCAATTAACAGGCAGGTGAGCAGGGTGCCCAAAGCTGCCTCTGACTGTAGTTAACATACAGGTAGGTGACAGGTGTGGAGCAGCCACCAAAGGAGTGATTTTCATGCTACCACCTCCACACCTCTCTTTGCTTCCCACTCACCCCATTTCTTCCTTGCCCCACAACTTTCTTATTAATTCTGGAGGATAGTGGGCTGCGGGGTATTGCCATTCAACTTGACAAGCTAACAGGAGACTCATATGCAGGTTATGATAATTTATTCTCAAATGCACATGGAGAGTTGGCCTTAATAGCCTAAGATGAATCTGTGCAAAAAGACCACAAGTTTCCAACATTTTATATACTACAGGTCACATTCCAATTTCTTAATTGGATCAATCGACAACTGTATGTTGCTCAGATATCTCAGGCATACACCAGGCATTGTTTTTATGTATTCGCCAAAGGCCTTCCTTATTGCTGATTGTGTGGCCCAACTGTCCCCAATTCCCTGTCAATCGTTTCCTGCTTTCCTGGCCTTTATCATTTTGCATCCTTGGTTTGTGTGTTCCCATCCTTATTCGAATTCTGTAGATTTGTGGTCCCTCAGTTCTGTCTACATTTTAGATTTTGCTAAAAACACTCCTAACTGAAACTGCTTAGCCCTTTTTAACCCTTAGGTAAGTGAAACTGCTTACATCTGAGGGTGTTGATTAAGTGTTAAAATCTCATTCATCATGTGGTTAACTTTAAAATTGTATAGCTAGCCACTCAGTTAAGCAAATAAACATTATGCAAGGACATGATCCACCATTACCTTATTTAACAACCCAGAGATCTTATGCATTCTGACGATGAATTATACTTGAGATTTGAGTGTTTCTTGTTTACCTTAACACAACAGAAATTAAGATAGGAATTTCAGTGATTTAGTTGAGGATGAAACTAGAAGCTTAAATCTAAAGAAAGCAAACAATGGATTGACATAAGGGGTCAGCTGGCAAAGGTAGATTGAGAAACTAGATTAAGAGATAGTATTGAGGGCAAGCAAAGACAAATATTTTAAAGCCACAATTTACGATAAGTCCAATAGAAAAATGCACTTGAACTACAGCTAACAAGGGAAGTAAATGTGATGATCCTAGTTGTTTGTTATTACTGAACAAGTCCGATCTCAGAGTAAAGTCTGGATTGATAGATCATATTTTGCCTGTTTTTAGTTTTAATGAAGTGGCCTGTCATTAAAATAAAGTGTGGAATAGTGCAGATTTGGTTTTAATCAGACCGCATTTAGTACATAAGACAAATTGAGATAAAATAGAATAAACTGAGCTATTTATATATAATGCAAATTTGAAAATATTGAAATAAACTGTGAAATGCAATCACATTAATCCTAATTAGACTCTTTTACAGTACTGACACCAGAGAGAAATCCTTTCTCTATCATGTTGATCAGGTTTATCTTCACTGATTATTCAGTTCCTGATCCTGGGAATCTAGTAGCCCGTTCCTTGAGTCTTTATACAAATAAGGTTGCAAGTTCTCAGCTTCAAATAACCCTTTTAGGATTCTAACCAGACAGTTGTGGTCTGGAACTTTCAAATTAGACTGCTTGCATTTAGGTATGATGTTTCCTAACAGTTTAAACCATCTTCCTTCTTTACGACAAACAGTTTTACACGTCAGTTTCAACCACAAGTTCTGCAAACTGAATCCAAAAAGTTTTCTTCAAGTGCAGTATTTCCACTAAATTAAAAAAAATCCCACCGTTTTCCGATACTAACAGAAGCCTACTGCACTACACTGTTCCTTTAATTTTGATTGTAAAACCTCTCCTAATGTAAACAAATTCACATTAATTGCTATTTTCGAAACATCTCGGTTTTTAAAAAAATGAATCATGGCTTCAGAAAGCTTTTACAAGTTAATCATTAAAGCTGTTCTGACAAATACAGACCAAATCCCAGGTGGCATGAGTTCAAAATTTAAACCCAGAAATAATTTATATTAAAATATATATAAATCATGCAGCATACATCATAGTTTCCCTCCCCAAAGAAGAATGAAAATGCATCTTTTAAGAGAAATTTTCATTACTCATCACATATTATTGTAACACTACTTCCATGTTATGTTAGTAGGGCTAAAATGTTGACATAAACATGCAATGAATTAGACAGCAAGCAACAACACTTCACAGTCCAGTATCACTCAGTGTCCTTCACATGCACTGTCAATACTATCAAGAAAGTGTCCAGTAACAAATTTTCATTTCTACAATTGTAGAACTAATCTCTACTGAAATAATTCTAAGATATTGCCCTGAATAATTTTCAAAAGGAAATTAATGGATTGTGATTTGTATAAATAACAATATCTTCCACAGTGATATTTATTTCAAAATGACAAAGAGTTAACACAAGACTCAAGGTCTGTTTCTCCACTGTAGAATAATTTTGCCAACATGCACTTACTTTACAAGAAAACTAACTGAGAAGCCATTTGATCTCCAACTCATCACCTTGCAGTAAATTAGCCCCCACGTCAATGTAACTGGCATTTACAACCAGCATGACCAGCTGCTCATTATCCAGTGTGACTAAACCCGGTATGGTTATCAGCACAGCTTTCAAGTTTTCTCTCTGCACTTCAACACTTGCATCCATTGGAAGTTTCTGCCTTTCTGGAACATATTTTTAAAGATACAAAAACACTTCTGAAGTTCTGAACAAACTTGTAATTATATCTACTCATGTCGACACAATCCAAAATTTCATATTTCATCCTGGGTGCAGCAAAATCCAAGTAACTTTTACTTCCATTTCTCTTGGTGCTAAGTGGCTTTGTCCCACATTGTGACCCAATAAGTCAATGCTGTCTTGGCAAATTTACTTATAACCAGATTTATAGCCAATTTGGCTTGTTGTAATTGATCAAACTGTTGGTCAAATGATATGTATCTTTTCCAACATTTGACTAAAAACATGCAAATCATCAATGTAAACAACAGTTACACAGTCATTCAGTGGATTTATTGGTTAATTGTTGGAATATTGCTCATGGATTATTCATTCCAAACAGCATAACTTTGCGTTGATGTAGTTGTTTCAGCGTTACAAAAGTCACTTTCTTTTGGTTCAGAATATGAAACACAAGGTAAAATACATTCCCAAAAATGCCTGCACCTCTTTACAGTACTCACACCAGAGAGAATCCCCTTCTCTATTATATCTATGCTTTAATTCTTGGTCCCAAGAATTAGGTTCTCTTTTTTTGAGTCTCCGGATGAGTAACTAAACTTTGTCAATTTTAAATAACTCTCTCAAAGTTTTAACCAAACTCTTCTGGTGTGGAACTTTCAAATTAAACTCCTTACTCTGAGGTAACCTATTTCCTAATACCATTAACTTCTCCTCACATCAGGAGAAACCTTTACACAGCCAGTTTCAATTGCAACTTCTGCAAAACAGATACCAGACATGTTTTCTTCAAGTTATAAGTACTTCATGAGCCAAAACAAAACATTGTGGATCATTCTAACTGAATCTTAATGTACTACACTGTTTACTTTGTTGACTCTCAAAGCTGTGACCAATGTAAGCAAATTCCCATTCATCTCCAATTTCTATACTGCTCTCACTGTCTTTTTAGCAAACCGTGACTTTAGAAAGTCTTGCAAATTAATCGTTAAATTTCTACACAGAAATAGACCAAATCCCAAAACAAGACTCTGGATTAAATTATATTCGAATGTGTAGATTTCATACTGTACATCACATTTGGCTGAGAAAATTAATGCCCAAAAATATTTTTTTCTTTATTCATTACTGGGATGTGGGTGTCAGTGGTTAGACAGCATTTATTACCCAGAGGGCAGGTAAGAGTCAACCACATTGTCATGGGTCTGGAGTTACACATAGGCCAGACCAGGTAAGGATGGTAGCTTCCTTCCCTAAAGGACATTAGTGAACCAGATGGGCTTTTCCCCAAAAATTGATAATGGGTTCATGGTCATCATTAGATTCTTAATTCCAGATATTTTTATTGATTTCAAATTTCATCATCTGCTGTGGTGGGATTTGAACTTGGGTCCCCAGAATGTTTTCTGGGTCTCTCGATTTAACAATCTTTGATAATACCACTAGGCCATCACCTCCCAAGTGTAGCAAGCTAAAATTTTGGGAGAATTTTCAAATCAACAAATAATAACCAAGAAATTGGTGTGAAAAGTAGGAGTATAAACTTGAAGAACTGTGGACAAGACATACGAAAGGAAGAGTTTAGCGAAAGGTAGTGTCATCCTTTATTGGCAGAAGTAGAATAAATCACCTTTGCAATGAAGGAATTTGAAGAAATATTTTGTTGAATTTCCAAGCTCAGCTTTTTTAATGGTCATCAGTTCAGCAAGTTGGTCATTACTGTAACAGCTCAGTTTCCTCTTTCCCAGAGTAAGCTAATTCCGAGTTCTGTGGAAGGGTCACTGTACCCGAAATGTTAACTCTGTTTTCTCCTTCACAGATGCTGCCAGGCCTGCTGAGCTTTTCCAGTAACTTCTGCTTTTGTTCCTGATTTACAGCATCCGCAGTTCTTTTGGTTTTTATTTAGCTAATTACCGGTCCATGTCTAGGTTCTTCGATCAGTTAGGAGGGTTCCTGGGATGATGCAGTAAATTTGTCAGTGGAAGAATTTCTAATCTGGGCCCTACAGTAGAGTACTTCACAATCACTTGGATCCTGAAGGCTGCTGCAACCCCAGGAATGGTGTCCCAGAAAGGCTGCTACGCAGGTCTCTTTTAGTTCATTGGCTGAGAGATTAGATTGAGGTCAGCCCTTCTTACAGCCAGGAGAGTGAGACAAGTTTCTTCAACCGAATTGGCAGAGGAAAGATGTAGCAGAAGAGTATCTTTTCCAATGTGGAGACAGTGAACGATAATGATTTAGGAACTAAGAAGGGTATGATACATGAATGACATAATACTGTCAAGTGCAAAACACCCCAATTTTTTCTTGCATTTTAAAGTTTCACTTGGCTTGGGTTGTGAATGAGGCTGTTGACTTGCTCGCCAAGCTGGCTTGTTTTTGTTCAGACATTTCGCTACCATGCTAGGTGACATAGTCAGTGGAGCCTCTGCTGAAGTGATGTTATTCTATTCCGCTTGGAATTTATACTGTCTGGGCCATTGTGGTGAGTACTGTCATTTCCAGTTTTGATCTGTCTGGGCTTGTATATGGGGTCCAATTCTACATGGTTGTTGATTGCATTACGGGCGGAGAACCATGCCTCCAGGAATTCCTGTGCATGTCCATGTTTGGCTTGGGCTACTATGGTTACTTTGTTCCAGTTAAATTGATGGTCTTCATTGTCTGAAAGTACCGATATTAAGGAGAGTTTGTCATGCAAGTTTGCTGCTAGCTGTTGTGGTACTTTGTAAACCACATTCGTTCTGCGTATTATGGGGGTGGGGTCTTTAATCCTTGTAAGTGTGTGTCATAGTGTGGCTGTGGGTTTGTGTGCACCATCTCCAGACAGCAGAGTCAATTTCCCCTACCCTGCCATGTCGAAGGCAAATTTGGCGAATTAGGGATTAGACTATTCCAGCATATCTCACTTTGGCCGCGTACTTCTGTTATGTCAAATGCTAGAATCATGCTTGCATTGCTAAGAGATTTGCTATTAGGGCATTGTGGGAAGTTAAGGCTGATTTAGGGCAGTAGTGCGAGTAACTCACTAGGCCTGACAGAGAAAATTTCCATAAAACTCAACAGAGATGTCGCTTTCTGAAAAGAGTAAGATTCAGCCCAATGAGTTTATTAATTACTGAAATATGAGGGAAGAATAAAACCCCAGACACACTCTTAGTAGACTGATGATCAGTTACTTAATTAAGGCAGGTGATAATCTGAAGCAATTTCTGATAGATTGAGTTTGTTAAGAAAGAGCAGTTTACGTATCAGACGTTATCTAATTAAATGAAGGAAGTATTCAGTTATGACAATTGGTGATGGTTTGCTGCTTCCAGAGGGCACTCAGGCTGTTGGCATGGAATGCATTGATGTCACTAGAGTTTGGGGGACAGCATCCTATTCTCTAGCTGAGGTGTGAGGAAACTTTTCCCTGGGACTCCCTCCTCTGTTTCTGGCCCATTTTCCATCTGGAGGTAATGGTCTCTGAGGACTGCTCATTAAGTACTGCTGCCTGCAACGTTACCTTGATGAAGATTTCTCTGAAAAACAGCTGATGAAAAATCCTCTTTGCCCCCCAGCACTTACTGTCACATTTCTAGGGGCAGGTAGCTTAGGCTGTGTCAATCAATTGCCTGAAACTACTTGGCCAATGGCCAGAGAATAGCTACTAATGGTGTTGGATGACTGTTGTTCTGTTGACTTCCTTCAGTCGAGGATTAGTTTACCATTCTTTCTAAGGAGAAATACTTTTTATTTTCAGAAACAACATATTAATAACAAGGTATATTTGGAGCTGCATATATTGTTGACACTAGTTCAACAATGGACATTGTAGTCTGTCTTTTTCATATTACTCCCTTTTGTTTTCATTTTTAGAATTTTGGAAGTTATTGCTGTAATAGCTGTTAAATTAAGTCTCATGCTACACAGTAAATACCAGGAAAGTTCAGTTGCTAAAGGTCCCAAATTTCTAGCAATGGACACAGATTAGAAATCAGCGAAAAGGTATTTCTTAGAAAAGATTTACGAGCCGGTCTTTGGATTGACAGATGATGGAACACTGTGGCTTAGTTGGGTGTTTGTGGAAGTTTTGGTATTAGCAGTTGAGCAGTCAGTTTGCCAGATTCTGGATTCTGTAGATTCAAGAGAGGAATTGCAAAAGTTTCCTGTTGGTTTGTGATTAATGATGACAAATGATGCAATAATCAGAAAGTGAAAGTGAGATTTTCCATCCTTTTGACTTGCAAATGTAGGGCTGCTTAATTGACGTTCTCAGCTGTTACTTTCCCAGCACACTCTCTAACCTGGTAGTGATAGAACACCAGACTAGCTCCCCAAATACCAGACTAACATACCAATGTTGGAAGTGTAGTTGGTTTTTAACACCCTTCTCTTGTCTACTCCGAGCAGTGGAAAATACTAGCATGCTTTTCATTTGGGCTACTTTCTCTTATCTCTCTTTGTG
Source organism: Stegostoma tigrinum (assembly GCF_030684315.1). Classification (NCBI taxonomy): domain Eukaryota; kingdom Metazoa; phylum Chordata; class Chondrichthyes; order Orectolobiformes; family Stegostomatidae; genus Stegostoma; species Stegostoma tigrinum. Next base: position 28,902,148 of record NC_081369.1, read on the forward strand.
TCCACAAGAGATTTAGCAGGGTTTTGTATTTGGATGTTGTTCTTTGAAGCGCTTCTCTGAAATTCCTTAACACGTGTCAAAGTGCAACATTCCATGCTGTCTTGAGACAAAGTGTGACTGACAGAAATTTTTAGACAGTTACTGAATTGTGTTCTCAGACATTTCTGGCTTCTAAGTCCTAGTTTTAAAATGAAACACATCTGTTGTAATTAGAAGATGAATATGTAAGTAATTTTGGGCTTTGATTGTTATCTATATTTTGTTTACTTTCTACAGTACTATACTTTTTCTTGTAGTAAGGTGAGTTATCCTATGTTGCCTGCAGTTTAAAAGAACAAGGCAATTTCATTGATCATTTGTTTATTGAACCTGTTGACCATTCTTTAAGATACTTTCCAATCAACCTGTTCAGAGATGTCATTACATACATCTGGAGCAAATATGGATTTGAGTTTTAGCCCCCTGAGTCGGGATACAGCCACTGCACCACACTAACCTTTGATCATTCTTCCATGGAATCATGTGTGATCTGGTTATGGCCTTAACTATTAATGGATTAGAGGAATTAAGAGACACTGATCACAGACCACCTAAGGACTGGTCTGCTCAGCAATGGAGCTAAAAGTTGGATTGGGCTGAAATATCTAAACCCTTCATGAGCTGCCTCACTAACTGATTTTTAGAAGAGGTGACGAAGATTGAAGAATTAGCAGTAGGCATTGATTATATGGGCTTCAACAATGTGTGTTCGACAAAGTTCTTCATGGTATTTTGGCTGGTAAGGTTAGATCACATGGGATCCAGAAGGAGCTAACTAATTAGACACAAATTTGACTTGAAGGTAGAAGCCGGAGGGGTGGTGGCAGAGGTTTGCTTCTCAGGCTGGAGGTCTGTGAACAGCAGTGGGCCACAAAGGTTGGTGTTGGGTACATAGCTTTTTGTCATTTATTTAAATGATTTGGATCTAAATGTAGGAGGTATGATTAGTAATTTGGCAGATGATGCCAAAATAGGTGGTATAGTGGACAGTGAAGGAGATTACCTGAGTCAAAGGGGACCTTGCTCAGGTGGGCCAATGGGCTGAGGATTGGCAGATGAAGTTTAATTTAGATAAGTGTGGTGTGTTGTACTTTGTTAAGGTAAATCAGCGCAGGACTTGTATAGTTAATGGTAGGGCCCTGGAGTGTTGCTGAACAAAGATACTAGGGCTACAGGTAAATAATTCCTTAAAAGTGGAGTTGCAGGGAGACAGGGTAGTTTAGAAGGTGTATGGCACCCTTGCCTTCATTGGTCAGAACATTGAGTATCGGAGATGGGATGTCATGTTTCAGCAGTACAGGCCATTGGAGAGGCCACTGTTAGAATAGTGCTTACATTTTTGTTTGCCTTTCTGTAGAAAAATGTTGTTAAACTTGAGAGGGCAGAAAAGACTTACAAGGATAGATGGTTTGGGTTATAGGGAGAGGCAGAATAGGTTCAGGCTTATTTCCCTGGAGTGTTGGAGACTGAGAGGCGACTTTATAGAGGTCTATAAAACCATGAAAAGCAAGGATAAGGTGAATAGCTAAGGTCCTTTCCCTAGGGTGGATGAGTCTAAAACTAGGGGGCATATGTTTAAGGTGAAAGGGGAAAGATGTAAAAACAATCTGAGGGGTAACTTCTTCACTCAGTGGGTGGTGCATGTATGGAATATGCTGCCAGAGGAAGTGGTGGAGTTTGGTACAATTACATCATTTAAAAGGCGTCTGGATTGGTATTTGAATAGACAGGTTTACGAGGGATATGGGCTAAATGCTGGTAAATGGGACAGATTGGGATGTCTGGTAGCTGTGGGCCAGTTGGATTGAAGGATCTGTTTCTGTTGTGTTTGACTCTGAGTCCCTGTCAAAATTTTGTTTTCAAAGATGACGGGAGGGAACTTTTGTTTCTAATGATTGAATGCATGTTACCATTAGTGTTCTTCCAAATATTTATAAGTTCATTATTATTCACTTCTAGAATTTCAGCATAAGATCTAATGCCTACATGAAGACCCACCAAATCTATTCTAGAGAGAAAACAAGAACCTCCATCTGTCAACTCATTTTTTTTTCTCCATCTCCCTGAAGAACATCTGCTTAAATTTGTTAAGCTGACCTCGCATGCAGATGAGGTATTTTCCCAAATGATCACTCTTGGTACTTTGTGTTGTTTGCCATGTCTACCATTATGCTTGGTAAGGATTGTTTGACACTGTTTGCTGCTAGCAATGCCCCCTTGTATTTGCTTTACCACGTGCCAATCTAATGAATAGTAATAGAGGATACATAGACTATCTACAGAAGAGTCAAGTGAAAGTAAGGAAATTAACTGAATGTTAGCAATAAATACAGTTGCATTTGGTCAGGCGTGATAATTAGGATCTTAGGGATCTGGTACAGATATATCTGCTCTCCCAGAAAACTGGGGTAGAACTCCTTTCTTCCAGAGAGACATAAGTAGATTAGTTGGAGGCAATGTGAACACTAACACCATCTGAAACGAAGCCATATGCAACAGCCCAAAGATGTGCAGGGTAGGTGGATTGGCCATGCTAAGATGCCCATTATGCTCTGGGAGGTGTAGATTAGGTGGGTTACTGGGGGATGGGTCTGGGTGGGATGCTCTGAGGTTTGGTGTGGACTTGTTGGGCTGAAGAGCCTGTTTTCACCCTGTAGGGATTCTAATTCTAAGTAGATTTTATTGTGGATTGCTGCCGGCAGTTGCTTTTCTTAATATTTCCCTCAGACACCTCTGGCTAGAGGTGTCAGTATCTTAAAAATCATTGCCTCCCTTTACTTAGCTTGAATTAGTAACTTTTCACTGCGTTGGTTCCAAAGACAATATGATGATGATTCTCATACACCCATCCCCAATTTATGACATTCAATACACTTGAGCCTTCTCCTGTTTTGTTCTAAATACATCTTCACAATTCCATTCTCTCCTCCTTCAACTTCTCTAACTTCCCAATTGCCACTTCAAAACTGTATTTGCTTTTCCCACTTCCCGTGGTATCAAGTTTCAATTTCTTACTACATTTTTGGGGAATTCTTTACTCAGTTGGATTTCTTGCTGACTATCTTGTATTGATGGGTTCTACTTCTGCTCTTCACCACAAGAGGAAACATTCTATCTGCAATCACTCCATCAAAACCTTTCATAATTTTAATGGCTTCTATTCAGTCAGACCCCAACCCCCGACTACATGTTTCAAGGGAAAAGAGACCCAGCCAATTCATCCTTTCTTGATTATATATTCAGTCTAGAATTACTCCAACAGGAGTTCCAAACTGCTACCAGCCTTGTGTGGAGAAGTATTTCCCAGCTTAATTTCTGAAAAAAATCTGACGCTATTAGACCATGTGCACTCATCGCCCGAAGCAGTGGAAATATGTTAAATATACAGAAATTATACATTCCTGTTGATCTATTGAAAACTGGGGCAGTCTTGATTTTCCCATTTCACTCTTGGAATAGGAATAGAGTTTATTAATAGTAATTGAGCATACATGTTTGAGAGTAATGAAAATGTTCATTGAAGAAAGATAGTGATGATTTTTCACCTATGGTGATTACTGGACTGTTTTTGTATATTAACTTTTCTCCAATCATGTAATTGATCATTCATCCACGGTACTGAGTGTATTTTATTATAGGTTAATAGCTGGGAATCTTTGCTTTAGGCCTGAGCTAATAATCTGGATGTAAATAGAAGAAAGGAATTCCAGTCTGTGTGATTCACCTGAGTATTAACAAGAACACAATGTACTGTTTGCCTAATGACAATGCTTTTTTACCTGTTTATTAAGCAGTCGAACTTGAAACAGCAGCAATCAACATGTGGAATGAATTCCATTAAATAAACTGAAGATTAATGAGATGTTGCCTGATGTATAGAAGCATAAAGCTCAGAGAGGTGCTTTGCTCTATCTTCCATAACTAATGCGATAATATATTGTACATCAGGGTATCTTCCAGCTTTTTTCTTTTCCTTTACCACCCACTGTTACTAATTTTGTTTTTGATGTTGAGTTCCAGATTAATGTGCTTTAGCTCACAACTAGCAGTTCCACATACATAGCACAAAGCTGTTTTGTTTTGTGTCAGTCCAGAATTGGTATGTCACAACAAGAACTTCACAGTTTAAAAACACCAAGAAGATAAAACAAACTGGCAGCTTTGAATGATAAACATGCACGTACCTATTACAGGACCGACACATCAAAATGGGGAGGAATCCGATTTCAAAAGAACAAGTGATTGGCTCAATGTTGAATACGAGCAAAATAACTGAATGTGTTCAAACTATGTAATCAGTGTAAAAGGCGGCTAGTAATTTTATAATTCTTTTGTTTTTTGAATTGTTGGCTCACTTCTTCCTGTGCATTCCATTCCTCCAATAGCTGCCTCTGTTCCCTCTGATCCTATGACGCTTGCAAAGTCTCCAGTTATATCATTTCCAAATGAAACAAGAAAAGTACCAGTAGTTAAGGATGCCATAAGAATAATGGTGAGAAAGGATCTTGGCTCAGAAGATCAGGAAGTAAAAGCAATATGATTATGAATAAGCAGGATCAGAAAATGTAAGGGTCTCCTGACAATAATATTACAATTGGACAGAGCATTATAGAAGAAAAAGTTGAGAAAAGCAATGTAAACATTTTGGGGGACTTCTGCTTTCATACAAACAGAGCCAATCAAATTCCTAAAGATGGTGTGACAGATGAATTTGTGGAATATTTTTGTGACAGTTTCCTGGCTCAAAATGTTTAGGAGACAGAGGGATCAAGCAGTTGTGGATTTAGTTTTGGCTAATTCGTTATCAGATAGTAAAAGCTCTGTTGGTAGAAAGTTATCATATTGCAATGGAACTGCTTATGAAGTTTGAATGTAATATTCTCAAGTTCTAAATGTAAACAAAACTTAACACTTGGGTTGTAAAGGGAGAGCTGAATTAGATTTATTGGGTTAACAATCTAAAAGGTGTGGTGGTAAGTAAATAGTAGAGACATTTAGATAGCTTGTTTAAAAAGTAACACAATTTCCATATCATTGGCTGACTAAAAGTGTTTAAAAATATTAGATTTACAGAAGATGTTTAGTACGTTGGAAATAATAATAAGCCTGGGAACTGGGAAAGTTTTGAAAAACAGTAGAGGAGGATCCAAAAATTGCTGTAAAGGGGAAGTATTAGAATATGAGAGTAAACTAGCCAAGAATAAAAAACAAATTTCAGGAGTTTTTGCAAGTGCATAATAAGCAAGATACCGAAAGTAAAACTTGGCTCCTGAGAGGTGGAAACAAAGACATTATCATAGGGATTGAGGAGGGTGGGGAACTGATTAGAATTCTGGGTGACTCTTGGAGGAACATGGATTAATCAGGGCTAGTCAGCACGGATTTATTAGGGGGAAGGTTGTGTTTGTTAAATCTGATCAAATTTTTTGAGGAGGTAACCAAGAGTGTACATGAGAACAGTGCATCTAATGTGGTCCTCGTGGATTTTTGATGCATCATGGCAGACGGGCCAAGAAGGGAATAGTCCATGGGATCTATGGCAAAATGGCACGTTGAACCCAAAGTTGGCAGAGAGGTAGGAAGCAGCGATGATGGTCGCAGGATATTTCTGTTACTGGAAGTCTGTTTCTAGTGGAGTTCCACAGGGCCCTTATTGGAGCCTTTGATATGAAAGTGTATATTACTGGTTTGGACTTAAATGTGTGAGGTATGAACATGAAGTTCACAGATGACACAAAAATTGATAGTGAAGCAAATAGTCAAGAGGATAAACGGAACCTGAAGAAGACATTAATGGATTACCAAGTAAGCAGAGTTGTGGCAAATAGAATTCAACCCAGAAAAGTGTGATGTAAGGATTATAAGAAGGATGTGATTGCATTTGAGAGGGTTACAAAGGGTCTAAGTCATGAGGAAAGGTAGAATTAGTTGGCGTTTGTTTACCTGGAGTTGCAAAGTAGAGGTGGGACCTGATTGAAGTGGAAAAGATTACCAGCGGTAGCGATAGGGTGGATAGGTAATTTTTCCATTACTAAAGGAGTTATTAATCAGGGAGCTTAGATTTAAGGTAAGAAGTAGAAGGCTGAGAGAACACTGATATCAACTTACCTCCTTCGAAAGGAACTAAGCAAACTGAATGACCAACAACGTGCAAAGTGAAGAATCACAAAACCAACTTTTCAAATACCAACATGAAAGCTATTGGTACCATCCCATGGAATGACAGCAACTTTCTACTAAGGAACTGCAGAAGCTGTAAATCAGGAACAAAAACAAATTTGCTGGAAAAGCTCAACAGGTCTGGTAGCATCTGTGGAGAGAAAATCAGAGTTAACATTTCAGGTCCAGTGACCCTTCCTCAAACTTTTTTTTTTAAAAAACCTGTTCCTAAGCTTTATGTACATGTGTTGCACTATTTCTTCTCAGGTTTAACAGCTAACAGAGTTCACTTTTGGCTAACTCGGGAAATCCTGGTTAAATTGGTTCCTTTTGAAACGTCAAATCATTTGGTGTGGGAAAGAATTTACCCTTTCTAAACTGACCTTGGTGTGACCAACCAAGGGGTTGGGCCCCTTCTGGACCTGTAACCCATTGGGAAACATCACCTGGGAACTGGTTGTAACACACAGATGCATGGAGCCACTACCAAAGAGACTTGGGGCTACTTGTGTATAAAATACAGAAAGATAGCATGTGGGTGCAGCAGATAATCAGGAAGACTGATTTAACCCTAAATTCAAGGGGTTGGAATGTGAGTTGTGAAAACTCATCAGAATCTTGTACAGTTGCACTTGTTTCATTTGGAGATAGTTCAGAGAAGGCACACAAGGATCATCCCTAATATGAGGGATTATGAGCAAAGGCTAAACAAATTAAGATCCTATTCACTGGAGGTTAGAAGAATGAGAGGTGATTGATAGGATTATTAAGGGTAAATGCTGAGAGGATGTTCCCCCTCATGGGAGAGTCTAGGACCAGAGGGAATGGTCTCAGAATAAAGGAGGCCAAATTTAATGCTAAGATAAGAAGTAATTTCTTCTCTCTGAGGGTTGAGTCTTTTGAAACTCCTTGCCACAGAGACCTAACGGGGCAGAATTCTTCAGGCCATGATCCTATCAAATGGCAGACCAAGCTTGAGAGGCCAAATTACCTACTCCTGTTTCTATTTCTTTTAGTCTTATCTGCAACATCCCTGCCACTCTGACTTGGAGCTACATTGCTGTTCCCTCATAGCCAGTGGATCAAAATCCTGGAACTCTGTTGCAAACAGGATTATGAGTGCCACTATACCCCAAAGATTGCAGTTAAGAAGGTAGTTAATCCATTACCATCCCCTAAGTAATCAGGGAGGGGTAATAAATTGTGACCTAACCAACAATGCTAACTTGCCATGAACTAATAACTAGCAAAAACGATCCTGAGAAGACTTGTCAGGCTGGATACTGAAAGGATGTTTTGCTTTCCGGACAGAGACATCACCTTAGGGACATGGTTTGAAAAGACAATATCACCTCCAGTTGAAATGGTGATGAGAAGACATGTTTTCTGAAAATACCCTAAGTCTTTGCAACTCCCTTCCCCACAGAACACTGGAGGCAGTGTCAGTGAATATTTTGAAGGCAGAGTGGGTATATTTTTGATGAAGATGTTTGATTTTATATTTATTATGATATCATTTATTTTTGTGTTTGGATTTGAACTAGTGGCATGTGGCTTTTGGTCTGCTTGCCTGAAGGAGTTCAATGTTTAAATGCATAGAGTCATACAGCATAGAAACGGACCCTTCGATCCAACCTATCCATGCCGACCAGGTTTCCCAAACTAAACTAGTCCCATTTGCCTGTGTTTGGCCCTTATCTCTCTAATCCTTTCCTATTTGTGTACCTGTCCAAATAGCTTTTAAATGTTGGAACTGTACCTGCATTTACTACTGCTTCTGACAGTTTATTCCACACATGCATCACTGTCTATGTAGAAAATGTTACCCCTCAGGCCCCATTTAAACCTTTGCCCCCCTGACCTTAAATCTATGCCCTCTGGTTTTGAACTGCTAAGTATTTCTGAAGCCATTGTGATTTATTCATAAATAGCCTGAGAGAGTTATGAATTGGTGTGTAATGGACTTTTTTTTTGTTCATTGGGAGTGTTTGAATTACAGTTACAGTTAAAGCATTCCGCTTTAGTTTAGAAGGTTCTCTCTATATCTCTGCCTTAAATAGACTCAATGACTTAGCCTCGACAGTCTTCTGCAGCAGTGAGTTCTACAGATTCACCAACCTCTAGCTGAAGAAATTCCCCCTCATCTCAGTTCATCAGCAGTTCCTCCTCATCACTTCACTCTGAGACTCCTAGGGTCCTAATCTATCCTACTAGTGGAAACATCTTCTTCACATTCATAATCTCCTCATCTGTCTACTCCAGAAGCCTGGGGTGTAGTCCCTCTGGTCTGAGTGATTTATCCACTTTCGGACATTTCAGTTTCCATAGCACCTTCTCCTTTAGTCATGGCCAATCTTCACCAAAACAGTGGCAGGGCCAATATTCTTGTAGGTGGTTTGCTAGAACTGTTGGCTGGAATTTAAACTATTTTGATAGAAGAATGGGAACCTTCTAAAGCAACAGATGGGAACCTGCAGAAGGCTTCAGCAATGGTTTGCCTCTCCAAACTTGTATTTTCATATGTACATAAATCTTTGGCTAGATCTCCAGCTCTTGGGAAGCTGTGCATATGTTTCCCTGAGGACAGAAAAGAACGAAGTTTGTGCTGTTGTAGTTGATTGTATGAATAGGAGGGTGACTGTGAGGAATGTTTAGAAGATGTCTGGTGGTACTTATGACCATTGGTTGTCAAGATTAGGGCCTTGAGAAATTTGCAGAGATGGGAATGAGTGGTTTTTGTGTTGTCTAGGGAAATTCTGGGCAAGTCAACATTAAGCTACTTGCCTTTCCTGCCCACCAGATGTACTGGAGCTTCTTGGTCACTGTCTCCTGGTCCACAAGGAAACAGTTTTAAAAAAAAACGAAAAAGTTGGCTTAAAAAAAAACAAAGTCTTTCTGGACCTTTTCGCTAATGTGCATCTTAATTTGATGTTGGCAGAGTGAATTTAATTGGCATGCTGTAACTGCTCAACTGACATGTCTAATGTTTGAACTACACTTTGACAAACAGAAACACACCACTGCTGAGTGGTAGCAATTCATCTTACTGTGCCAACATTTATCTTTCTGCACAGTTAGAAAATATGGAAAAAAAACAACCTGGTGAAAAACATGCAGAATTGTGTACATAACCATACAATTGCTGATGCATTTGGAAAAGAAATTGGCGTTTTAATTCCAGTGTTGAAACTAAAAATCTCTGCTAATGCTGGTATTTGGAAGCAAGGCGTTGGATTAGACAATATCTGATCCCTTTGGTGATAAATCATTTGAACCACGTCAAATAGCATTACAGTATTAAAGGTAATATAAAAAATTAATATTTTCCATGTATGAAAATTATGCATAAGCATTTCCCATGAAGTGCTTATTTTTCTCCTGAAAGGATTAAATCTATATGTTTTGAAATTAATATTTCTCTTGGATGGTATAATACTGAATCAGAACTGGGAGAAAAACATTTGAAACTTTTTCAACCAAGAGAATAACACAAATCAAACATGGGGGGTGGGGAAGGGATACTAAGAAAAAGAATTTAATTAAAGAACTAATTTTTCATTCAGATATAAACTAACTTCATGTCCACACCATGAGCATTTTTCAAATTTAAGCTAACAATTTTAAAAGACCTTTTCGGTGATTTTGGGTGTAACTGAACCAAAAAGAGGATAAGTGGGCAGCATAACTGTTATATCTCTTTCTAGTAATCCAGAATCCTGAGCTAATGCTGTGGGAATGTGAGTTCAAATCCCACAATGGCAGATGGGTGAAATTTTGTTTAAAAAAATCAATAGAATACAAAGTAAGCTTTACGGCTACTATTTTGGTAAAATAAAATTCACTTGATGCATTAATATCCTTTAGGAAAATAAGTCTACCATTAATTATCAAAGCAGTTGTGATGCTTTGATAATTAGATTATTAAACATATCTGTGCTAACACATGAGGAATGACTTCTTGATCAAGATACTGGAAGGTGTCTGAGGAGCTGCACATCAAGAGAGACCTCAGGACAGGAGAAGCAAAAAAAGTTACAAATCCACATCAAGGTCAGAATTAGACTATCATAAATGTTAAAGTTTAAGCTTATTGGGAGGAACAGAACTGCTTTCATTAAAACTTAGATGGGAAGAAATTAGTTTAGTTTTGTGAATACATGCTGAGCGTTATTGAAAATAATGAAACATTACAAGCCTTTGAGCTGACATTCATATGCACTGCTGTGCTAACTTGGATCTTTTAAAGTTAGTGCCAGTGTGTCTAAATTATTGATGCAATTTTGACTGTCATTTTTGTAGAGTATGGTTATAACCACAGTCGGCTCTGTGTCAGTGTCATGTAGGGAATCTGTGACTCATGTCAACAATGTTGACTTTTCTTGCTTCACATAGGATGTGATTTGAATAATTTGCGGCTTTAGTTTTTTTTGCTGGTTGGCTTCAAGGGCAGCCAAAAAACTGCTTTATCCTTATTGATGAAAAGCTACTTGGTCAGTAATAATGTATTTTTATGTGTCTCAGCTTGTTTCATATCTAGAGTGAGCGGGTGTTTTGTTTTGAAAAAGACATATGATTTGTTGATGGGGAATGTAATTGTTGCTTTCTTTACTGCCTGCATTTCCCCAGCCTTTTAATTACGTTGGAACCCATCATGATGAAGAATGCTACAGGCTTCTTATTTCACCATGGTACAAAAATAACGAGAGACTTTCTTGAGGGTTACTACTTTTGACATCCTTTTATCAGGCTGTAGCTAATTACTTCCCTGAAATTAAGTGGTCCTTTGTGGGTTGAGGTAGTGAAACTTTGCTATAGCATTTCAAGACAGAATATTTCCTGGTGAGACTGTTTAAAAATTAAATTCTCAGTGGCACCTGTACAACCTTTCTAGAGTCAGTTAATTTATGGTCACTGCTGTAGAAACTTCTGTTGACAAGCGCTCTAAAGGGTCATGGCATCCAGGTTTAAAAGCCATTTACTTTCTTTATGATTGCTTTAGAGGAAAATAAGAAAAATAAATGATGCCAAAGGCTTTGGGCATATAATTAATGAGCATAATTGCTGGTACAAACTGAGACAAATGTAGCTTTTGGAAATACGATGTACAGTAATCTCAACAACTCAAGTTTCATTACAACCTAACTTACTTGTAAGCAAAGCATTCATGGACCAAGAAAAAAATTTGCACTGAAATGAGGAATGACAGAAACCATGCATAAATAACTCATGGGGAGTCTCACTTGTCTTATGTGCTTTGCTGTATTGTCAGTATAATGCATTAGCTTAGTTTGCTGAGGGCAGGGGTCATTTGGCAAGCCTTATAGATGCAAGTCTGCTGTCTATTGTATTATTGACAAAGTCAGCTTGCAGTTTTCAATGTGTTTCCATGTTTGAATAGCGGCTTTGTATAACTGGCTTAGCATTGGAAAATGTCTTGTGTTGCTTGGCAACTGAAACATCTTATGGTATGATATGTGTTTATATTTAAAAGCTGTTATAGTTTATTCCATAAAATATGAATTTTCTTTGCAATTCAATTGTGAGAATAAGATTCAGGTTCATATTTTGAGCTTGACATTTTGGTAAGAAAAGATTCAAGTAGTTGAAATATATGTAAGCATATATGTAGGAATGTATTAAATGTACTCATATACACAAAGTGTTCTACATTTTGGAAGTGTGTTGTACATTGGCAGATCTCCCAAAGCATTGCTTATGAAATGTTATCACTTTGCAAGTAAATGGAATACATTTTCTGCTAATTTGTAGTTAAGTTCAATTGGATTCTAAGGTCATAGTTAAAATGTTGTAAATACATCAGAGTTAATTGATACTCCTGAGGACAGTTTGCAGTTTGATAGTTGCTGGTAATTTCTGGTTTAAGCGATGAAGGAACCAGCAAGAAGTAACTTCCAATATTTTTTTGTTTTAAACAAATATCTTCAACACGTTGAAGCTTAAAAATTACAAGACCAAATGTAATCTTCTAGTAAAGGAAGATTAGAGAGCAACATTTAGTGGAATAAGATATGTAGATATAGCTTAGTTTCCATTTTTAATTTGCATGATTATGTTATATTTACGTCTGATGTACAGTCCCTCAGAGGAAGCATCAACAAGGTTGTCTCCTGCACCATGGAAGAGTTCAGATACTGACATTTCAGAGGGATACATCAGCTAGATTAGAAACAGGAGCACATTTGGGGAGGCAATGGCCTAGTGTTGTTATTGCTGGACTGTTAATCCAAAAACCCAGGTAATGTTCTGGAGACCGGGTTTGAATCCTGCCATGGCAAATGGTGAAATTCAAATTCAGTAATAATCTGGAAATAAGAGGTCTGATTGTGGGGAAAACACATCTGGGTCACTAATGCCCTTTTAAGGAAGGAAATCTGCCATCCTTAACTGAGCTGGCCTACATGTGACTCCAGACTGATTCTTAACGGCCTTCTGGGCAATTAGGAATAGGATATATATGCTAGTCAGCCAACAATGCTCACATCCTGTGAATGAATTAAAGAAAAGCACATCAGTGGCATGTCTCTACTGCCAAGGATAAAATGACTTAGTTCACTGGCTGTCACAGAACTGAGAGAGATCAGGGACCTGCTCCAGGTAGAATAGTAAATTGCACAGAAATGTAGAGAGATTAGGGAAGAATCAGATATTAATGCATGGAAATACGCACCTCACCAATATAACATTAGCTGAAAATTGGATTTAGATTCTCAAATATTATGAAAACAAACTTTTCTGATTGTGCCTTGTCTTTCATTTTCGTGTTGACTAATTCTTTAAAAGTTTAAAGCTTTTACTCTATTAAAATTTATAAATCTCTTCTAAATGGCCAGCTTGCATTGTTGGCTCATCAGCTGGTTTACAATGCAGAGTGATGCCAAAAGTATGGGTTCAATTCCAGCACTAGCTGAGGTTACAAAGAAGGACTCTCCCTCTCACCTTGTCCCCTCACCTGAGGCTTAGTGACCTTCAGGTTAAACCAGCACCAGTCACATCTCTGTCCAATGAGAGAGTAGTTCTTTCAGACTATGGCACCTTTACCTTTATCAATCTATATTGTGCACTTATTTGCATTGCTTACTGTTAAGTGGCTGTGTTCTTAAAGATTCACCTTCCGATCCTTGGACAATCTTACAGTAGACTTCTTGACAACAAACACATTTTCTTTCCATCTTTGCCTATTAATCTTTATTGCTATATCTGCAGTGAAGATTTGCTTGATGTTAATTTTGCATGTGACAGGTTGAGCGCCTATTCACAGAGGAAACAATAAGTTTTAATTTGTAAGATGAATCTGTTACAGTTTAAAGAAACAAAGAGAAACTATTTTTGTGGTTTTATGCTTGTATCCAAAAGTTTGTGTTCAAGGCAGACTGGTCAAGGACAATACAAGGCCTTTAAACCTGGGCTTCTTAATATCACTGTTTGTTACAAGTTAAAACTAATTACTACAATACATGGTGTTCAGAACTCCGGATCTGGCTTTTTAACTTACTGTTACATTATGTAAAGACCATTTCGTAAGCTCCACTGCCTAATGCTTGTTGCTATACTCTGTGCCCTTCTCAACACATGTTTCTCTCTTTTTTGTAACTACATTCACACAGTGCTATTTATGACCAGTGAGAAGCAGTTTCACGACATCTTAGCAAGGTTGCTCCAGGTCCTACAGTCCTTGCACCATACTTTTCATCACTTTTTATCCCCTCCCCATAAACTTTGTACATAAACGTTAATCAATCTCAAATGAGTTATTGAGTCTACATTTTTTTGTCCTTCTATCTCCCATTTCCCCAAATGCTTGACTTGCTTTTCGTGATGATAGATGGATCAGGAAAATTTATGAAAATGTATTGAAACACTTGAGCTAAGGTTTGTGAACCTTCTTGTTCTCTGTTGGCTTCTGCTGTTTCAACAGTGCTTGGTGCAGAGTCTTGTGTTGATATAACTTAAGGAATGTCTGAGGAAGTTGCATTGTTTCCTTTTCTGCATCATTACTTGTTTCTCAGAGAACTAAAATTATAACTAATAGTTGTTATAAGTAGTTGTACCCTATTTAATGGAACTTGTTCAATTGCAGTATAGGCCAGAGTATCAAGATTGCAAAGCAGGAATATAAATATTGGCTTGGAAATAATTTTGTTTCAATGTCTTGTATGTTTTTTAGGCTGTAACACAACCTTGAAGTGACCTGTTTTCCCACAATGTGTACATTTTAGTGCAAAGTGGGACAGTTTTGTCTTTTTTGGTGTGGGGTTTTGGAATATACCTGTGGACGATGTACTGTAACCTTAGTTTGATTCAGAGTTCATGTTGAAGTTGTCACATGCAGTATATTTTCCAGATGCAAGGTCTGTCTCCGCTGACTGCTCACATGTGTTTTTGGTAGACAACATGCTCTGTGGGATGTTCTGCATTAAATTGAACTTCTGGGAAGAATGATTCCTGAACAATTTTCTATCTCTGTATCCACTGTCATTTGGGCTCATTCTAGAGTTAGAGCCTCTTTGGATTGAAAACTTCAGGAACTGATTTATCTAAAAAAGCAACAATCATTCTGTTACAAATGAGCTCTTGTTGTAAGGTTCCATGGATGCATGGTCCACATAATATATACAAGTTATTAATGAAGCTGTCCACAAAGTTTCATAGGAATTGGTGCCTGTTACTGAGGTGTAGGCTTGTCATGCTTGTTCTTGAAGTGAAACATTGACCAAATATAGGAAATTGTCAAACATAAGCATCTAGGTGGGTACATGAATGGGAAGGGTTGAGAGAGATGTGGGCCAAATGCTGGTGTATGGGTCTAGATTTATTTAGGATGTCCGGTCTGCATGGATGAGTTGGATTGAAGGGTCTGTTTCCATGCTATTCAGCTCAGTGACTCTATGACTCTTTAATTTATTTCTCATAGATAACACATCAATGTGACACATGATAATGTTCTCCTCAAAAATAGTAGAGAAGTACGATTACCTGTTCTATATTTGATCTGATGTCAAAATCATTGGCAAATGTGAAAAGCATAATTTGTATCTATCAAATGGCCCTCATAGCTTGAACATCTTTTCAAGTGGAAAGATTGATATAGGTGAATGTTGATGCATTGACTGTTTGTTAGCACTTAAACTTGATTATCTCCTTTTGACTTTTTTTGATAATTCGGACTGTGCTCATTTTGTGCTCCATTCGCTTTGTTGCCTTGCTGTATTCTCAATTGATTAAAGCTATTGTTGAATCATTACGAAGGTTGGTGTAATATCAGTAAAGTTGAAAGCTGTAGAAGCATCCACTGTGGTAAATGCTATTTTTGATGTAAGGTCCAGATTTCCTTGACCAAACTCCACGGTGACTTGGTTGCATGCATTCAGAATTGGCTTATCCATAGAAGGCAGACAGTAGTCGTGGAAATTTGTTTTTTGGGCTGGAGATCTGTGACCGGAGGTGTTCAGCAAGGATCCATACTGGGACCTCTGCTGTTTATGATCTATATATAAATGACTTGGATGAAAATGTAAATGGGTGGGTTAGTAAGTTAACAGGTGATACCAAGATCAGTGGAGTTGTGGATGGTGTACCAATTTGTCAAAGGATACAGCAGGATATTGATCAGTTGTAGATATGGACAGAGAAATGGCAGTTGGAGTTTAATCGGGGTAAGTGTGAGGTGCTGCATTTTGGGAGATTGAATGTTAAGGAAAAATATACAGTTGACGGCAGGACTCTGAGCAGCATTGATTTTCAGTGGGTTCTTGGGGCTTAAGTCCATAGCTCCCCAAAAGCGGCCTAACAAGTATGTAGGGTAGCGATAGAGGCGTATGGCATGCTTGCCTTTATTGGTCAGGGAATTGAGTACAAGAGTCAGGATGTCATGTTGCAGCTTTATAAAACTTACGTTAGGCCACACTTGGAATATTTCATTCAGTTCTAGAACATAGAACAGTACAACACAGTACAGGCCATTCGGCCCACAATGTTGTGCCGACCTATTATCCTATTAAGATCAATCTATCCTGCATACCCTATATTGTCCTGTCCTCCATGTGCCTATCCAAGAGTCTCCATATTACAGGAAGGATGTGGAGGCTTTGGAGACTGTGAAGAAGAGGTTTACTAGGATGTTGTTTGTATTAGAGCAGAAAAACGTGGGTTGTTTACTCTGGAGCAGCGGAAGCTGAAGGGAGATTTGATAGTCAATAAAATTATCAAATGCATGGGTAGCGTTGACATTTGGAATCTTTTTCCCAGAGTTGAAATATCTAATACCAGGGAGCATGCATTTAAGGTTGGGGGGGAAAGTTCAAAGGAGATTTGAGGGGCAGATTTTTTTACAGAGTGGCAGGAGGGTGGAATGCACTGCCAGGGATGGGGCATTTGAGGGACTTCTGGATAAGTACACGAGTATGCAAGAAATGGAGGGATATGACCAAGGGCAAGCAAAATTGATTAGTTTAATTTAGCGTCACGTTTGGCACAACATCATGGGCCAAAGAACCTGTTCCTGTGCTGTGCTGTTCTATGTTCTAAAATGAGCTCCTCACAGAGATGATTGAAGGTATTCTTTTTCCAAGATGGCCTAAGCATTTGTAAATTATCTGTGGGTAGAAACTGTCTCCAAATGACACCAATCAATAAGATTCAATTATATGTTTTGTATCAAAGATGGCCGCTGTGTTGTTCGGGCTGACTTTTTTTTCCTCTGAGTTACTTCTGCCCCAAATTCAATACCATGTGAACAGATTCTAACTTTCTTCAACTTTGGGGTTTTTTCAATGATTTAAAATAATCACGTTTATTATTTGCTGAATCTACCTTTTTGTTTCTTGCTTAATCTTTTGAAATCATGATTTTGGCATTAGAAATTCAACATGTTGAATTCCAATATACAACTAAGACTAACAGAGGGCTGATTTTTTTTGTTCAATAGATTTCCTTTAAGCCTGTTTCTGAAAAGAAACCTTAACTTGCTTGTTAAATTTGCTGAGTAAATAATTTCAAAATTTTTAATTCATTTATAGAAGTCTTAACTCTATTTCCTAGGCCAGTTTATTAGTGGAAAGAAAATGTTCTTTTTGCCTTCTAAGGGCCTTAGGTGCCCTATACTCAGTCTCTTTTCATGTTTGCTGAATCAAGGTTTATCCCCTGGGCTAATGGTGCACTTCTACTGCTTTCTGTTCTTTTTTTTAAACCTTGTTTCTTTTATTACTGGCTGTTCATGGTTTTTGTTTAGATTTACTTCCAGTAGTGTCTCTGCAGAAGTTTTACTTTGAGATTTTGTTTTCACAGCAGTTGTTTAGTTCTGTGCATTTTGGACTGCTAGCTGGTCTTACATCTATACCGATAATGTTTTTGGAAATAAACCTTTTGAGTTTTTCTCTTCGAACAATTACAACTCTCTTGATCTTTTTTGATCTTCACTGCTGCTATGACATTCTTAGGCAGTGAAACTCATTGGTGCTACCATCTTTTGTGTGCTTTTATGGCTACATCCACAGCTTGGGTTCAAGACAGAATGGTAAAGAACTGACTTGAGGGTTGTGCTTCTTTTTAACGCTGTTTAACACTGTCCATTAAGACTAAATCTTACCATACATCAAAGTTAGAAATATACCAGACTTGTATATTACTTTTATGTTATTGAAAGACAGTTCTGTATAAGCATTACCAAAACATACTGTCTAACCCACATGTTTCTCCCTTTTTTTATTCCCTTTAACTCAACCCACACACTGATACAGATGCCCATTGAGGAACACCCTAGGACTAGAACTTTGGTGTAGAGTGGTAATACCATAAATTTAGTGATTATTAAATTTTGGTGAGATGGGGAGGAAAGACATGCTGTTTTTCCTTTCTTTTTCTCAATGCTCAGCCTCAAGAAGTCCAAAAGTGGGAAGCTGCACAAGAGGGGTAAGGTTTGAAAATATTCAACATTGACATTAGAGGGAAAACAAAAGTGTGACCAGGAGCTTGTGTAGATAAGATGTGGATTTGGTGAGTGAGATCAAGTGAGTACTTCTAATGCCCAGCCTTTAAAGTGAAAATATGGTCTTTAGTTTAGATTGAGAATGTTTAAATATAAGAAATAAGGCGAGGTGCCTAATATATGTTTAATATTGTTCATGTTAGATGAAGTAAATTGAAAGAGAGTAATTTGATGGTAAGTCATGACAAAGCAGCTCAGCCTGGTAAGATCAACCTCCTGTATAATGTAGTAGGAACCTTTCAGTGTTTGGGTGGCTTCGTTGCAGGAAGTGTCTCCAGTTAAAGTTACTAGATACAGATGTGATGTGAAAAAAAAGTAGGAAAGCAAATGCAGAGGATGATACTCAGAGTCTTCAGAGTGAAATAGACAGGTGAGTAAATGGCCAACAGTGTGGCAGATCTCAGAAATGTGATGTTATACCTTTGGCAGCATGAATAGAGGAGCTAAATATTATTTAAATAAAGAAAAACTACAAAAATATTTGGGTGTCATCATGAATAAACTACAAAAAGTTAGCATACAAGTTTGGCAGCCATTAGACAAACAGAATATTAGCCTTCAGTTCAAAGGAAATTAGGTATAAAATGGGGAGGTTTTGCTACGACTATAAAATGGACTAGTCAAATACAGACTGTGAAGAATTTTGGTTATTTTAAGGGAAAAACATTGGAGGCAGTTGAGAGAAGTATCTTTTAGGCTGGCCCTGAGTATGGACGGACTGTCTTATGAGGCTTGGTAGAGTGGTCAGGCCCGTACTCATTGGAGTTTAGAAAAAGACAGACATTCTGATGGAATCATTCACGATTCCTCGGGAAGTCGTATGATGTTTTTTTGCATTTAATAGAGAGGAGTCGTTCTTTCTCTTCCATGCCTTAATTTACACCCGTTTTACATATTTTTCTCTTTCACCACCATTAATGAATCTTGTAAAATATAAAAACGTTATAGTGCGAGGAAACATTTCTTGCATAAGGCTTCACATCTGTTAACAGTATTGGCTTCCTTTTGAGAAATGATTTTAAACATTTGAATTATTAGGACTAGAGTCTAGTCATTCTACTGAAGTGTATCATAGAGATAGGACTGTTGGTTGTAAATAGATACCTGTATAGCATGTCATTTTCAATGCTGAATTTGATGCTAAAGTGCAATTTTACAGTGCACAAATTGGAAGAACTCCTGAGAATGTCTTTGCTTCCAAATATACTGACAGTTGCTGGGGAGAAAAATACTTTTCAAGTTGGCTTTAGTTTTCTCCCCATCTACCCCAAACGGGATTGAAGACTTGACAGTTCAAAGGGAGAGGTGGCACGGTTGCAGGGGTCACAGAGATTGCTCAGTCCTGAATCAATTGCATTTATTTTTGCTGCTAATTTTCAAATCCTTTGTAGCACATTATGGTTTATAGTGAAAGAGAACACCTTGATCAATTTACACTAGTTGTTGCATAAGGAATTCAGGATCTCCCTGTTTAGGGATTACCAGGAACTAGGAACTAAATTGAAGAACATGTCCTCAAGAGTTATAATGTCCAGATCACTACCCAAGCCACATGCAAATTGACATAGGGATGTGAGAATAAGCAAAGTAAACACATAGGTAATAAAGTGGTGTGGGAAAGAGGGGTTCCTTTCCTGGGGTATTGGCATCAGGATTGGAACAGGAGGGGTCTGTACAGTTGGGAAGGCCTCCACCTGAATTGAGCTAGGACCAATGTTCTTGCATAAAGGGTAAATAGGGTGGTCAACAGGACTTTAAACTAGAAAGTGGAGGTGGGGGGTAAGGATGGGAAAAACTCCCATGAGTATAATGGCCAGTGGGAAACAAAGCAGCTGGTTAACATCTGTGGGGGTGGATTCAACTACATGGAAAAGTATGAAGAAATGAAAACTCGAAGTTATTAAAGCCTCCACAACACAAAATGGGATAGTGTGTTTAGAACGGATTAGGAATCGAACTTCAAACATTCGGGATAAAGGGATGACAATGAGAGGAGGGACACTAAATAAAGGACTGCAGGTATTGTATCTGAATGCACACAATATATGAAATGAGGTAAATGAGCCTGTGGCGCAGATCGAAATTGGCAGGTATGATGTGTGGGCATCACAGAGACTGGCTACAAAGGGATCAGGACTAGGAGCTAAATATCCAAGGATAATATGTCCGATCGAAAAGACAGGCTGGTGTGCAGAGGAGTGGGTCTGCCTTTATTAGTAAGAAATGAAATTAAATCAATAGCAAGAAATGAAGTATGGTCAGATGGTGTAGAATCTGTGGATAGAATTGAGGAATAGCAAAGCTAAAAGACAAAAACCATAATGGGAATTATATGCAGGCCTCCAAACAGCCATTAGGATGTAGCTCACAAGATACACCAGGAGATGGAAAAGGTTTGTGAGAAAGGCAAAGTTACAGTGATCCTGGGGGATTTCAATATGCAGATGGACTGGGAAAAATCAGTGATAATGGGAACTGCAGATGCTGGAGAATCCAAGATAATAAAATGTGAGGCTGGATGGTCATGGATTGTAGGAAAAGGAATTTGTGGAATGTCTATGAGATGGCCTTTTGGAGCAGCATGTAGTAGAACCTGGTAGGGAACAGGAAATTCTGGATTTAGTCATGTGCAATGAGGCAGACTTGATAAGGGAACTCAAGGTAAAGGAACCCTTAGGAGGCAGTGACCATAATACAATGGAATAAACTCTGCAATTTGAAAGGGAGAAGGTGAAATCAGATGTAATGGTATTACAGTTGAATAAAGGCAACTACAGAGGCATGGGAAATGAGCTCAGAATTGACTAGGAGAGGAGCTTAGCAGGAAAGACAGTGAAACAACAATGGCAAGAATTTCTAGGAGTAATTCGGGAGACAGAGAAAAAAATTCACCCCTAGGAAAAAGTACGATACAGAGACAATGAGGCAACCAGGGAAGTCGGGGATAGCATAAATGTAATGCGGTGAAGCGCAGTGGGAAGCCAGAGGATTGGGAAGCCTACCAAGACCAACGGAGGGCAACATAAACTGAAATAAGGACGGAGAAGATTAAAAATGAGGGTAAGCTAGCCAGTAATAAAGGAAGATTGCAAGAGTTTCTATCAATATCTATAGGGCAAAAGAGAGGCAGAAGTGGACATTGGGCCACTGGAAAATGATGCTGGGGAAGTAGTAATGGGGGACAAAGAAATGCTTGAGGACTGAATAAGCACTTTGTGTCAGCCTTCATGGTGGAAGGCATGGATAACAACCCAAAAATTCAAGAGATTCAGGGGCACAGAGGTTAGTGTAGTGGCTGACACCAAGGAGAAGGTGCCAGAAAAGCTGAAAGATCCAGAGTTGAGGCATTAGTGGTGATTTTTCAGGAGTCACTGGAGTCAAGGAGGGTCTCAGAAGTCTGGAAAATCATTACTGTAACCCCTCTGTTTAAGAAGTGCATAAGCCAAAAGATGGGAAATTACAAGCTGTTAGCCTAACTTCGGCCATTGGTAGGATTTTTGGAGTCCATTGTGAAGGATGAGATTTCTGAATATTTGGAAGTGCATGGTAAAATAGGGCAAAGTCAGCATAGCTTCATCAAGGGGAGGTCATGCCTGATGAATCTGTTAGAATTCTTTGAGGAGATAACAAGCAGGTTAGACCAAGGAGAGTCAATGGATGTTTCTACCTAGACTTGCAGAAAACTGTTGACGAGGTGCCACACATGAGGCTGCTGACTAAGATGAGGGCCCATGGTGTTAGAGGCAAGATACTAGCATGGATGGAAGATTAGCAGTCTGGCAGAAAGCAGAGAGTAGTGATAAAATGGTCCATCTCAGGATGATAGCCAGTGACTAGTGGCATTTCACAAGGGTCAGTTTTGGGACCACAACTTTTCACTTTATGCATTAATCATCTAGACAAAGGAACTGGGGGCATTCTGGTTAAGTTTGCAGATAATACAAGATAGGTAGAGGGACAGGTAGTATTGAGGATGCAGGAAAGCTGCAGAAGAATTTGGACAGGTTAGGAGTGTAGGCAAAGAGGTGGCAGATGGAATACAACGTGGGAAAGTATGAGGTCATGCACTGTGATAGGAAAAATAGAGGCGTATGCTATTTTCTAAATGGGGAGAAATTTAAGCAATCTGAAGTGCCAAGGGACTTTGGAGTCCTAGTCCAGGATTCTGCTAAGGTAAACTTGCAGGTTGAGTTGGTCATTAGGAAGGCAAATACAATGTTGGCATTTATTTTAAGAGGATTAAATTACAAAAGCAGGGATGTTTTCCTGAGGCTTTATAAGGCTCTGGTCAGGAATGAAAGGCTTAACATATGAGGAGCATTTGAGGATGCTGGGTCTCTACTCAATGGAATTTTGAAAGATAAGGGGGATCTAATTGAAACTTATTGAATACTGAGTGGCTAGACAGAGTGGATGTTGGGCAGGTGTTTCCATTGGCAGGAGAAACTAGGACCTGAGTGCACTGCCTTTAAGTAGAGAGAAGACCCTTTAGAACAGGGATGAGGAGAAACTTTTAACCAGAGAGTGGTGCGCCTATGGAACTTTTTGCCACCGAAGGCTGTTGAGGCCAAGTTATTGAGTCTTTTCAGACAGAGATAGATATGTCCTATCAAAGCTTATGGGGAGAAAGTGGGAGAATGGAGTGGAGGAACTTATCAGCCATGACTGAATGGCAGAGTAGACTCATTGGGCTGAATGGCCTAATTTCTGCTCCTATGTCTTGTGGTCTAATGGTCTGAACAGAGAAACTGACTGAGGTAAGCTCTTCCCACCTGCTTTTAAACAACTGGGAGGATCTAACCAGTTTGTTCCAGTTGCTCGTTTGTCTTTAAGTTTTTTATACCAGAATATTTCAGTAACAGTAATGTGTGCTTACTGTTAAGTATAGGTTGAGGGGTCTCATGTATCTCTGTTGATAGGAACCATGAATAAGCCAATTTTGTTTATTAAGACAGCCTTTCTTTTGCTGGAGACATTGTGTAGACCTCCTTCTCTATATGATGTGAATAACTTAGAATAATGCCATGAAGAAGGATTTCTTCTTGGGTAGAAGAATCTACGCAAGGCAACTCAAATGGCTCCAGTGGGTATAAATAGAACTGATGCGATGTTAGCAGAACTGGATTCTGAAAATGTAGCCCTAGTCTGCTTGGGCACTGCAGTCACATGATTCCTGGAAGGAAAGAAAAGAACCTTGATTCATGTAACTAAATTAGAGCTTTTGGATGGTACTGTAGTTCAGTGATGCTTGTCGGACCTGATCCAATCCAGAAAGATTTTTGTTTACCAGTAGATGAACAAGAGAGAAAGCAGCTAACTTAATTCATGTCATGCAGAAGTGAAGACCTTGCATCTAGCCCAAAATTATGGTTTACTGCTGAAGAATATTGACTTGGCAAGTTAACCTGTGAGAAGCAGAAATTGCATTATTTTCAGCAACAAATATTTTCTGTGACAGCATGAAGGCAAGAACCTTTTGGCTAATCACAAAACCTGCTTGCTCATTTGCATGTTTGGGCACTATGAACGAAGAGATAATGCTGAATATTAGGCATGTTTGATTCCACAAACCCAGATATTGCCTGAGGTAAGAAGATTTTAAACTTTTGCTCATTGAAATCCACTCTAGTCAATTTGGAAGGAGTAATAAGTTATTGGAGCATCTAAAAAGTTTGGAAGAGAAGAGAGATGCTGTCATTTTTCTTTTATTTCATTTCACCATAGGCAAAGTAAATAGAAGTAAACATGCAAAAAATGCAGATAATTTAATGCTCACCTCAACTTAGAATACAATCATAAGTATTCTCTCCATTCCTCCAGGAAAGATTTGAGTTCCTTTAGCTACCCTTTTATGATGAAAACTAGTCTACTTTCATATAGCGTGTAAACTGTTCCTATTCCTCGAACCATTATCTAATTATTAATAACCAGAAGTAGAAAATTGAACTTTATTTTCCAGAAAGTTGGCTTAACCTGACATTTTGAAGGGTAACAAATAGCTTTAGTTCAAGAATGTCACTTAGTTGGTTAGCAGAATACAGTGAATGTGTCAAATTTTGAAATTTAAGAAACTGAAAATGTGGCAAAAGAGTGTCAAATGCAAAACATTGTAAGAACCAATAAATTGAGTACTGTTTTGGAGGTTCACTTTGTTAGGTTTGAAATATCCTGAAGCTATTGAATTTATAGCGTATACTTGAACCATTTAAAGGCTGTTGAATTTACAGCATTGATGGCAACTTCTCAATTCACTTGAGTTTTCTCTCTGTCTCTTTGTTAGAGAGCCCATTAGAGATCTAACTAACGATAGTGTATGTAATGTCTGAAGTCATGTGAAGTACACTGTAGGTTCTAACATTTGCAGAGTCTCCAATTAGTGAAGCTCTCAAGGATAAGCTTCCGTCAGTACATTATTAAAGGTCATTTTAAAAAAAAGACTCATACATCCAATTATGTCAATGTCAGAAACATGGAAACAATTTTTTTTTAGAAATGCAAGAATCGTTAATGTAAAGTATCATTGGACATAAATTCACTTGTTGACAATATGTCACTCATTTATCCATTGAATTCTTTAATTTACAAATATGGAGGAGCCTTGCCTTTTGATGAATTATTTTGATAAAATACAATTCCATCGGCATACTTGTTGGCCAATTAATTAAGTTCAATACACTTAAGCAGTGTTTTAAATCTGACACCTTTGAGAGCAGTATAGGTAATAATTAATGTAAGAATTATTATAAGTGACACTATTTTAAATATGCAGCAGAATAATTGCAGAAAACATGTAACTGTGCATTTTTCCACCCTAAATATTTCATTATTTGCATTTCAATTCACTGTGATAAATTAATAGTGCAGTATGTAGTGGCAATATTACCCATGTATGACTTCATGCCATAATATTTCACGATACTAAATTTCTGTTCAGACTGAAAAGAATATAAAAATACAGCATGTTTTGATTGGTGAGCTTCTCTATGCTGCTGACATTTCACTAGTCACTTGCATAGAAATTCCTCTACAAAGCCTCATGGATTCCCTCTCCTTTGTCTGCTTACTCACAAGAAATGCATTTGGATTTGGATGTAGTAGTGGAATAGGATGACACATCTGTACGGTTGATGGCATTAAATAACTTCCTACTGGAAGTGGTCAGCAAATTCTGCTACTTCAGATCGATCATAATAGGCAATCTGTCCCTTGGTGCAGATCTGAATACAGATATAGGGAAACTAGTACCACCATTTGCCACACGTGAAACCTGTACAGATGTGGATTCCTGATGTCTGTCACAACTTGCACTTCTGATGCAGCATATGCAGCATTCCAGAAAGGAAGTTCAGCACTACTTAATTTCATTTTCAGCACATTCTTGGGATCTCTTGGAGAGACAAAATCTCAAATGTGACAAATTTGTCAAAGGCAAATCTCCAACTGTCATCATCAAGTCATCAAACAAAGGACGCAAGACAAACATTCTCAAGGATTTTCTGATGTGAGATAATTGGAGTCAAAGACTAGATGAAAACCCAATGCTGCATTACAAGAACACTTTCAGATGTGACCTGACCGCCATAAACATTGGCAATGCTACCCCAGTACAGAAATGGAAACATCTGTGGGCTGCTGTACATGGCCACAATGATCTGTGCTTTCAGTGGCTTGACAACAGGTACCAGTGCAAAATCAAAGAACCAACCGATAGCCATTTGTGGCAGTTGTGATTGAAAATGCCTGTCATGGATTTTTTCTTTTCAGGTGTCATCAAAAGTGTGCCATAAAATGATACCATTCCCAATGCATTTGCTGCACATCCATCACTTTCAATGCCAAAGGGAAAGATGCCAAGAATAATTTTAAAGGCCAAATATGTAATGACATTCAATACAGTCAATGCAAACAAAACAGGAAACCACTCTGTTTTGAGTAAATTTAACTCCGTGGTAACACTCTCTCTTGTTCTCGATCTTTGTACATAGCAGGACCTGACTGCGTAATAGATTGACATTTCCTTTCAGTACTTAGAAAGCAATGCATTGTCAGAATTGCTGTTTATTGAGTGGAAGATTAAACCCAAATTACAGCTGCTTTTGCAGATAGATCCTATTGTGCTACGTAAAGAAGATAAGCGTTTCTTGAAGTATCAGCCAGCATTTATCTTCCAACCAATGTCACCAAGAAACAGATTAACTGCTCGGCTTCTCAATTGTTTATGGAGCCTAGTGCCAAGGTGTTGCCATGTGCGCCTATAAAACAGCAGGGACAATGCCTCAAAAGTACTTAATTGGTTGGGAAGCACTTCTGATGTCTTGAGGATCTGAAACATACAATCTCAGTGCAAATTTTTGTAATCATTTATCCTGTTTACTGAAGGTAATTACTGGAACAACATTCGCTGATTTGTGCTTGAATTAAACAACTGAAAGAAATACTTAAATATAGTGACTGCTTTTATTCAGGTTCATAATACCATGTCAATCTTTAAATTTTGCAATATTCAGACCTTTCAAACTGCATAGAATTTTGGAAAAAATGTTAATGAATTGGACATGATATGTGAGTGAGCACAACAATGCCAGATCAAATTTAATATAGACAATTGTAAATATTGTGCGTACAATAGCATGCTGTTAAAAAATTAGGAATATTTAAAGGTAGAGTTAAGAGAATTAAGAATATTTGTAGACTCAGCACTAAAACATGCACAAGAAAGAACAGCAAAACCTACTGCTGACCTACACAGCCAGAATAGGAGAATAAGTTCAGGAGAAGTAGTGATCAGCATTCATGATGCTGTCTTCAAACCACATCTTGAATATCGCATCCAGATCTAGTCATCAATAAATGAAAGACGTCCAAATACTGAAGGTGGTGGAGAGAAGAGCCACAAGGATGATTGTCAAATTGTGAGCTATGAGGAAAGATTGGAGAAACAAGGGCTTTACAACTTCTAGAGGAGGTGACTGTCAAATTGTCTACATGAGTCAAGCTTCAAAATCGAGCGATTCCATCGAATTACCATAAATTAAGTTTCTGGAATAGAACTTTTGGATATGTACTTACTGAGCCTCACTGCTGTTTGTGAGGCCTTGCTGAAAGCAAATTGGTTGACAAAGTCACCTGTAAGACAGCTAACTGCACACAAAAGCATTCTTTGATTTTGAAACTTTATGGTTTTTGAAAATGATTTAATATTGTTTTTATTGTCCAAAGCCTTGTTAGGTTTTTCAAGATTTTTTAAAAAATTGCATTGTATTCCAAGGCTTGACCGGACCATTTTCATTTGGTAACTTGGATTTCCATGATGTTATTGCTATGCAGCTGGTATTAGAATTGCTGGAGTGCTTTCTTAGCTTCAGGCAGGCAGGAACAGTAACTGTTACCATGCAGCTCTGATTCTGGTGTATACCTGTCATACAAAGAGGGAAGTGGCAAAATTACTGCCACACTTCGCCTGATCCATTGGTTCTGCGTTAGGAAACAGATTATACAGAAAAAGTTACCTTCTTGGGAGATCAAGTGCCAATTGGATCAGCAGAAATGAGAATTTTAAGAAAAAGAGAAGTATTGATCAAGAGGGAGAAGAAAAAGAAAAAAGGGTGAAATGGAATAGGCCGAAGAGAGAACAGGGAGAATTTTGGGAAGTTAGAGCAAAGTGGCAGGGGTTCTACTGAATCCCATGAAAACACTATTGGTTCAGCCTTGAGAATAGAAGCAGCTCAGTTTTCTTGTCTAACTCCTAGAATTGAAGCAGAGAAGTAAGCTGTTCATCTTTTGAGCAGGTAACACAACATAGTTAAAGCATCTAGTGTAATATTCATTCTTAACACTGTGTGTCGGGGTAACTCTCGGGGTTTAATCCCTCTATTCTGAGGACTACCCACTGATTATGAAGCAGTACAACAGGCTATTAATTCCACTGTATCTAT
Organism: Stegostoma tigrinum; assembly: GCF_030684315.1. Classification (NCBI taxonomy): domain Eukaryota; kingdom Metazoa; phylum Chordata; class Chondrichthyes; order Orectolobiformes; family Stegostomatidae; genus Stegostoma; species Stegostoma tigrinum. The sequence continues at coordinate 28,930,285 of NC_081369.1, forward strand.
CAGTGTCTTTTCCAAGTTTTTACGTCGCCTGTCGACGTGTCTTGTTAAGTCCACTATCTAGCTCTCCACTATAGTTCTTATGCAGGGAACAACTCTTCCTATCATGTGGCAGAATACCAGGCCAGGAATCTTGAGCGGGGAGGCACATCAGAGGTTAGCAAATTTACCTTATTTCCATCAGATGATGTGTTTGAAGAAAAAGTGTATTAATAACACCCTTACCCACCACCATTACCTGTGACTAAAATCCTATACTTTATTAAAATCACAATTTCTCTATAAAACCACACTAAAATTAATCTACAATTCAATAATACTAATAAAACTTAAAAACACACAATAAAATAAATAAACACCTTTAAACAAAAGAATTTAAAATCTGCAAGCTTGCTTATCAGAGTTTTTCGGAGTCCAAATGATCTTTCACATGTCATTAAAAACCTGTAAAAGTTCCAGAGTCAATGAGATAGTTAATCTGGATACCTCTTGGGCAAACGACTGGAATTTCTTAATGCCGAGGCATTCCATGAGGTCCATTTGCCACGTGCACCCATTATAAAACCATAAAATACTGGCGTCTCACCTTTTATCATTTCCTTAATATTGCTCGCCAGATGCCTATACTTTTGAAATTTTCTCTTCCCGTGCTTTTATTAGGGCTTCCTCGTTGTTTTCATATCGTATTGTTACGTCCACAACCACCACCTTACTATCCTTCTGGAAGATTAGGTCTGGTTTCCATACTTTACCATCTGTATCCTTTATTCGGGGTTCCACAAAAGTTCTCCATCCATATCTACTCACTAACTTATATAATCTCTCCGCTATTTTATTATGCCTTTTTAATCGCATATTTTTAACTGCCAGACACCATCCCAATATATGTGGGAGCGTTTCTACTGAAGTATCACATCTCCGGCAAGTTTTATTGCAGAGAGGTTGCCCGTGAGTTAAAGTTGTGCATGTGGGGTAAATATTAGCATGCAATAGTAAAGTATTTATCACCTTTGTCTTCATATTCGGGGCCATCTTTATCCACGCATTAGAGATATCATCGTTCTTAAAATACTGTACTCCCAATCCTTGGCACTATAATGACTCCCATCTACATAATTTAACCTTCCTTCAGCCCCAGTAGTTTGAGCTCAGACTTTTCTCTGTCCATCCCTTGTTTTCCAATTCTAGCTCTTCCCACCTGACCGGCCACACTTCCTGCATCGTTTTCAGTTTCATCAATTCTCTGATATCGTCGATGTTCCTTTCATGACAAAACTGAAACGATGCCAGTATAATAATATCGTCTGTCATTTCCAATGCCAACCTTTTCTTCAAAATTGCAATTGGGACTTGTATCTCCAGTCTTTGAATCCCTAAGCCCCCATCTCTGTTGCGGGCATAAATTATCTCATTAGCTATGTATGATGGTAGATGTAAAATATCCTTTATAAAACCACGAATAAAAGAATCTAACTTGCTTAAAACATTCTGCGATGCTTCCGCCAGGACCAAATGATAGTTTAGCTGAGGTATAAAATATATACGAAAGATGTCCAGTTTCTATAACGGTCGGAGCGCTGCTTCCTGTAGGTTTACTGTCCATTCTTCCAAGATCCCTTCCCAGTTTTTCAACCGCACACCAATCCACAGATCAATCATAGCTCCAAGATACTTCTCATACTCTCCAGGGTTGACATATTGCACAGTTCTGGTTCCTAGAGACCATTCCTTCATACAATTATATAAGAATGTTTTATTCTTCTATTGGAAATGGAAGCCTTTTGTTTTTCGGATATTGATTTTAAGTCCAGTGTTATCACAAAACCGTTGTACAATTTTCAGATTATTCGCCATACCCCTGTGAGAGTTGCTCACCAGAGCAATATCATCCGTGAAGGCTAATGCGGTACAATTGACAGTCTCACCCTGCCACTCCATTGATACTCCTGTTCCCAGTTCCTCAAGTGTACTAATCAGAGGGTCCATCGCAATATTAAATAACATAGGAGATAAAGGGTCTCCTTGTTTCACACCGCGATTAATTGCTATGGGGGGTGTTCTAAACGTATTACCCTCCACCACTGCCGTGTTCTTAGTATAAAGATCCACCATTAACTGAATAAAATCTCTCGGCAGCGATACCCTTTGCAATGCTTTAGCAAGTAGTTTATGCCCTAGTGAATCAAAAGCCTTGGCCAAATCCACAAAAACTACTGCCAAATCCCCACCAAGCTTCTTGGCTCCTTTAACAATATTCCTTAAAATCATCATATTTTCACAACACCCTGATGACCCTGCCAAGAAGCCTTTCTGTCTAATATTTAACTGCACTACCGTACTAAGTCTCTTTGCCATAATTCTTGTAAAAATCCGTAATAAAATCGGGCCTATTGTAATAGGACGCCAATTATCTATATCTTTGAGACTATTGAGGTCATCTGTTTTAGGTATTGGTACTATTCTACTTTGTTGCAGTACCTAAGGAATTACTCCGGCCCTCAACCACGCAGTGAAGAGTCGTGGGAGCCAAGTGACATTCGTTAAATGTATATCCTTGATGTCTTTCAACCCCCAGCCATCAACCCCTGCTGCAGTTTTGGGGTCGGATTCACTAATGGCCGTTTCAACTTCTTTATTGTCTATATCTATCATTAATCTCTCAGAGCCATTATTTCCATTATAAGGTCTAAACCTTGCGATATTTGCTTTGTCGTTAAAACAAGCCAGCTTTTCTTCAAATACACCGGTCAAATATTCTACAGTGAATTGATTAATACATCCGGGAGGGGCTCCCATCAATTCCCTAGCAAGTTGCTGTCTATTTGTTTTATATAACAGTTGACTTGCATGGAATTTAGCTTTCTTTATGGTGTATCTCCTTTTGGGCCCCATTTCTCTTTCTCCTTTTCCTTTGAATACTCCCTTCCTTACTAGTTTTATTTTTACTCCTCTCCCCTACCTCGGTGTTCTTCTTTCGATTCTTAGCCAATAATCTCTCAGTACATATTTCAATCCATCTATTCACTTCATGATGATCTCCTATTCTAATGTAATTTTCTAGTTGATCTAACATTTCATCCAGTGTATTAGCTCTGGACTTCAGAGATTGATCCTTGTTCAATTTCACCCGGTTCTTGACCCAACTCCTCTAATTCGTTACTATCGCTTATCAACTCTTATCGTTCTTCCGACTCTACATCATCACTATTCCTAGACATAGTCTCCTTTACTCTTTTATTTATTATGTTTTTAAGACCTCTCCTCTTTTCCGCAATCTGTTTTGCTGTTTTTGATACCTAACCTTCAGCTATTTTCTTATTAATCTGCTTTTCCCCCACTATGTCTAGCTTCTAGTTGCAATAACAACTGAACTTCCTCTTCTGTCCATATTCCTTTTCTCTTTCCTCCAGCCTTATTTCCACTATTTTGCTTTACACTACTAATTCTCTTCTGGTTCCTCACTTCTGCATGTTTGTGTCTCTCATGTTGCCTTAGTCTTACCTTCGTGCTAAAACCAAGATCACACAATGAACATTTAAATGCTGCTTCATTACCCTCTCTACTCTCTACCTTACACCTTAGGGTAGTGACAGGCAATAGAATGATACTCTCCTACTTTACCATATTTACTACATGTAATCCTGACAGCCATGATACCATGCCTCTTCTTATTATGGCCTCTATATTCTACCATTCTGGCACATACAACATTCCACACATTACACACAAACCTATCTGCCAGATCAGAGATAATGGGAACTGCAGATGCTGGAGAATCCAAGATAATAAAGTGTGAAGCTGGATGAACACAGCAGGCCAAGCAGCATCTCGGGAGCACTTGGCCTGCTGTGTTCATCCAGCTTCACACATATCTACCGGATACCTTATCACCTCTTCTCTAGTCTTAATCTGGGATGGCTCAACAACTTTACTGTTCCCAGATACGTCTCTATGCTCTTCATCTCCATGCTCTGATATTTCACTACCATTTCGTTTGTACTTTTTGTTGTAGAAAACCCTTGTTGTTATCTCCTTCTCCATGGGTTGATCTATCATGTCAAATGAATATACAACGTTATTTATCTCTTCTTCCTTCCTATACCCTAACCTCTTTAGCTTGCCTTCGGGGAGTGAGATAGGATAAGGAACTGAGATAATGGGAACTGCAGATGCTGGAGATTCCAAGATAATAAAATGTGAGGCTGGATGAACACAGCAGGCCAAGCAGCATCTCAGGAGCACAAAAGCTGACGTTTCGGGCCTAGACCCTTCATCAGAGAGCTCTCTGATGAAGGGTCTAGGCCCGAAACGTCAGCTTTTGTGCTCCTGAGATGCTGCTTGGCCTGCTGTGTTCATCCAGCCTCACATTTTATTATCTAGGATAAGGAACTATGGGTCTCAATATTTCTGTCTGGGTTGAGATGGATGCCTTGGTCATTTTGCACAAGATGTCACCACAAACAACCTTGCGGGGCGGTTATTTATCCGGTTCCTGGCCCAACCGGACATTGGGAGGCATACATCTACCATCCTTTGTTTGTAGCACTATAAACACCACAGCGCAAATGACCCACGCGGGCCGATAGCCGTCTCGTAACTTTTCTCTTGGTTGTATTAGCCGGCAAAGGATCGAGCTAGACCTGTACTTCTGTCTGTTGGACCACCACCAACCAGAACACTGGTTGTTGGCTAAAACCTCAGCCAGATAAGATGAAAGTACTCTCGTCCAGTGCCGTTACCAGGGGGAACTGTGTGGAGGTTCGACCAACACTGCAAGCGATAAGCTACGTAAAAATGATGCAGTGGTAACTACACAAGCGGGCTCGTAGGGAGACCCCACCTTAAACAAGCCGTAGTTGCATTCCCCCCAGTTGTGTACCGGTTAGTGCTGGAGAATTGCCATAAAAAGTTCCATACTTTTGCATAATTGCAGCATGCTGCTGTGCAGAGAGACCTGAGCATCCTGGTGCATGATTCACAAAATGTTGGTTTGCAGATGCAGCTGGTAATAAAGAAAGCAAATAGAATATTGTCCGTCATTGCTAGAGGGGTAGAGTTTAAAAATAGGGAGGTTATGCTGCAGCTGTATAAGGTCCTGTTGTGGCCACATCTGAAGTACTGTGTACAGTTTTGGTCTCCTTACTTGAGAAAAGATGCACTGGTTCTGGGGGGGTGGCTGCACAGGAGGTTTACTAGAATTAAGAGAGGACTACAATCATTGAAATTTAGAATGAGGGGGATCTTCAAGAATCATATAATGCTATGAAGTGAATAGATGAGATGGAAGCAGGGGAGGTGGTTTCCACTGGCACATGAAACCAGAACTAGAGGACAGAGCCTCAAAATAAGGGGGAGCAGATTTAAAACTGAGGTGAGCAGGAACTTCTTCATCCAAAGGGTTGTGAATCTGTGGAACACCTTGCCCAGTGAAGCAGCTTAGGCTACCTTGCTGAATGTTTTTAAGGCAAAGATAGATTTCTGAACAGTAGAGGAATTAAGGGTTATGGTGAGTGGGTGGATAAATGAAGTTGAGTCCTTGAAAAAATCAGCCATGATCTTATTGAATGGTAGAGCAGGCTCGATGGGGCCAGATGGCCTACTCCTGGTCCAGTTTCTTATTTTCTGATGCATTCAGGAAATGGCCTGACCAGATGCACCTGAAATTTGAAAAGTTCATGCAGCTTGCTTCTGACAAGTTGTTATGGGTAATTTCAATGGAAGCCACTTTTTTAAAAAAAACTTATTAAAACAATTATGTTTGAAGAGTTTTAAAACTCCATCGCTTCTAATAAGAATATGCCTCCAAGAACAGAGATGAACTGGGTTAGGCAGGCAGCTAAATTGTCTGATTATTATGAGCTGATGTACAAGCCGCTGTTCCTGAAAGAAACCTTGCCTAGTCTTCCCCAATCAACTGGAAACGATCAAAGTTTGGAGAGTGATAGGAAATGGAGAACCCATGGAAGAAAGGGAAAATGCTGGGAACCGCCTTCAGGACAGAAAGGATGGTTCTTAGGTGAAAGGGGAGGCCAGGTATTCTTTGTTTTAGCTGTTGAAACAAAAGTCATGTCTGAGCCAACTGCTGAAGGCTGTAGAAAATGCAAGTGGGATTTTTGCGAGAATCGTTCTATTCAGCAGAATGTTAGTGGAATGTGTGGGGACCCTGCCTAAAACAAAATGGCCTACCTATATATCCTTAACATCATCAACATTTCCCAGAGACCATTTTCCTGAGAACACAACTGGCATAACAGTGGTAAGTTGCTTGTCCCAATTCGTCAAGTCTTATGGTCTGCCACTGAGATCCAGTCAGATCAGGACTGTCCTAGACATGCCCAAAATATTCAACAATTTCATGGTCAATCTGGGAGTGTCCCAACAGAGGCCTTGAGAACTGTATACCAGTCCCAAAAACAATGATCTGGGCATTTAGCCACAACACTCCTGTGAATCAGATAAGTGAATACATTGTCTTCAGTTCACCATGTGGGACTTGCCCAACGGTTTACTCCATTGGAATAATTCTAAAGACACCAAGTGCGAGGCAATCAAAGTTTTTTTTTGGAACTGAAGTACATGGTCTTCATGTTCCATGAATAACTCTTAGAGCCTTTGAAGTAGCCTGAGAACACTTTGAAAATCTCCCAAACAGTGTTGGAAAAAGTAGGCAGATGAACATGACAGGGCCCAAACATTTCAGTCAGGAGATTAGAAATTAGTGTTCCTACCATTACCAGGTGAACCTTTAAGTGCAACAGTCAGATGCCTACCTGGTGTCACCAAATAGCTCTGGGAAGTGAATTATCTGATTGAAGAAAAAAGCAAATGCTTTGCATTGCCAACCTGATAAAACAATGCCACCACCAAGAAGGGCACAAGGAGGTGGCACTCTGTCCCGTTGCCACCAATCTAGAGCAGAAGGGTAACAGCAACGGTGAAATAGAGGGCGATATTTATGAGGCCCATCTTTGACTCTCTACTACCTGGCAAATCAGTACAGAAATACTAGAAAGCTTAGATTCCTTATTTGATATGTGGGAGGCTTTTAAGGAGAGGTTGATTAGCGTGCAGGAGAGACATGTTCCTGTGAAAATGAGGAATAGAACTAGCAAGATTAGGGAACCATGGATGACAGGTGAAATTGTGAGACTAGCCAAGAGAAAAAAGGAAGCATACATGAGGTCTAGGCGACTGAAGACAGAAGAAGCTTTGCAAGAATATCGGGAATGGAGAGCGAATCTGAAATGAGGGATTAAGAGGGCTAAGAGAGGACATGAGATATTGCTGGCAAATATGGTTAAGGAAAATCTGAAAGCCTGTTATTCATATATAAGGAGCAAGAGGATAACTAGAGAAAGGATTGGCCCACTTAAGGACAAAGAAGGAAAGTTATGCGCTGATTCAGAGAAAATGGGTGACATTCTTAATGAGTACTTTGCATCGGTATTCACCAAGGAGAGGGACATGACGGATGTTGAGGTTAGGGATAGATGTTTGCTTACTCAAGGTCAAGTTGACATACGGAAGGAGGAAGTGTTAGGTATCCTAAAAGACATTAAGGTGGATCAGTCCCCAGATCCGGATGGGATCTACCCCAGGTTACTGAGGGAAGCGAGAGAGGAAATAGCCGGGGCCTTAACAGATATCTTTGCAGCGTCCTTAGACACGGGTGAGGTCCCAGGGGACTGGAGACTTGCAAATGTTGTCCCCTTATTTAAGAAGGGCAGCAAGGGTAATCCAGGTAATTATCGATCGGTGAGCCTGACATCAGTGGTAGGGAAGCTACTGGAGAAGATACTGAGGGATAGGATCTATTCCCATTGAAAGAAAAAGGGCTTATCAGTGATAGGCAACATGGTTTTGTGCAGGGAAGGTGATGTCTTGCAACTTAATAGAATTCTTTGAGGACGCGACAAAGGTGATTGAGGGAAAGGCTGTAGATGTCATATACATGGACTTCAGTAAGGCGTTTGATAAGGTTCCCCATGGCAGGCTGATGGAGAAAGTGAAGTCACATGGTGCCCAGGGTGTGCTAGCTAGATGGATAAAAAACTGGCTAGGCAACAGGAGACAGAGGGTAATAGTAGAAGGGAGTTTCTCAAATTGGAGACCTGTGGCCAGTGGTGTTCCACAGGGATCTGTGCTGGGACCACTGTTGTTTGTGATTATATGTAAATGATTTGGAGGAAGGCGTAGGTGGTCTGATCAGCAAGTTTGCTGATGACACTAAGATTGGTGTAGTAGCTGATAGTGAAGGGGACTGTCAGAGATTACAGCAGAATATAGATAGACTGGAGAGTTGGGCAGATAAATGGCAGCTGGAGCTCAATCCAGGCAAATGCGAGGTGATGCATTTTGGAAGATCAAATTCAAGGGCGAACTATACAGTAAATGGAAAAGTCCGAGGGAAAATTGAAGAACAGAGAGATCTGGGTGTTCAGGTCCATTGTTCCCTGAAAGTGGCAACGCAGATCAATAGGGTGGTCAAGAAGGCATATGGCATGCTTTCCTTCATTGGGTGGGGTATTGAGTACAAGAGTTGGCAGGTCATGTTGCAGTTGTATAGGACTTTGGTTCGGCCACATCTGGAGTACTGTGCGCAGTTCTGGTCGCCACATTACCAAAAGGATGTGGATGCTTTGGAGAGGGTGCAGAGGCGGTTCACCAGGATGTTGCTTGGTATGGAGGGTGCTAGCTATGAAGAGAGGTTGAGTAGATTCGGATTATTTTCATTAGAAAGACGGAGATTGAGGGGGGACCTGATTGAGGTCTGCAAAATCATGAGGGGTATAGACAGGGTGGATAGCAAAAAGCTTGTCCCCCAGAGTCGGGGACTCAATTACTAGGGGTCATAAGTTTAAGGGAGATATGCGAGGAAATTTTTTTACCGAGGGTGGTGGGTGCCTGGAAAGTGTTGCCAGCGGAGGTGGTAGACGCAGACACGTTAGTGTCTTTTAAGATATATCTGGACAGGTGCACGGATTGGCAGGAAGCAAATGGACACAGACCGTTAGAAAATAGATGACAGGTTAGACAGAGCATCTTGATCGGCATAGGCTTGGACGGCTGAAGGGCTTGTTCCTGGGCTGTAGGTTTCTTTGTTCTTTGTTCTTTGCCCACCTACATTCAGAACGGTGAGCGTATTTAACAAAGCTGCTTACAGAATTTCAAGGCTTTTGCACGGGTAAGCCAGGTTGCTACACCTTAACTGCACATGATGTGAAAATGGGAGGAGCCCTTTCCAGAAGGCAATGTCCCAATAAGGTAGGCCTGGAAAATCTGGCCCAGGTCTGGGAGGAAATGAGCCATGTGCTGGTGTACCAGTTAATCGAGTCCAACAGCAGTTGGAGCTCCCTCGTTGAGGTTGTGTCCAACTCGGACAACTCCACAAAGCTCCTCATTGACTACCAAAAAAAAAATACAGTGACCAGAGAGGACTTGTGCCCAATTCCCTGGCTGGTATGTAGCACAGCGAGGCAAGTAAATTCACCTATATTACCAAGATAGATTCAGTCATGGACATTGGCAGGTTTCATATGTTGCCTACTCAAAAGAAATCTTCATTTCTGTAACTCAAGGCTGATGAGCAGGATCACCTAATTGCACAGTACACCTAGATGACTTCCTAATGTGCAGTGATGCCTGGAAAATAAACCTAATGCTGTTGGAAGGCACCTTCCAGAAAATACATTAAACTGGTCTGATGGTCAATCTTACAATGAGAAAATTTGCTAAGGCCTAGGTGACCTTTCTAATTCAGGGGAAATACTACATGGGGCTGCACAAATACAAGCTGAAGCAAAAATCCCAATTCCCACAGCCAAACATGAAATCATAAGGTTCTTTGCAATGTGTGTTCTTCTGAATATTTACTGCAAATCACAGTACAATAGTCACTTAGCTGACAGATCTAACAAGAAAAAGAAAAGGTTGCATAGACTGACAAATGCCAGCGCCAGACAGTATTTGAAAACCAGGAGGCCTTTTGGATAAGGGAGCCTAAGCTTACAGCTGCAGATTTCCACCAAGCCTTCAAAGTAGCTATTCATGCAAGTGACATCATGATAAGGGGCTGACCTCTAATGAAAGACAAATATGGAATAGAGAGAAAAGTTGAGTACTTCTCTTTAAACAAAAGCTAGCAAGCTTCAGAAACAGTACTTCTCAGTAGAGAAAGAAACTCAGTTTAAATCTGACTCTCAAACACTGTGTCAAAAAGTGGGATAGCGAGACAGCAAACTCTGGTGACGCCAACTAACTAAACTTTATGAAAATGTTTAAGACCCAGAATGCCAACATGTCTTTTTAGAGTTTGTTCCTTCAACCATACTACCTACAAATCACCTACATTGCAGATAAATCTAATGCAGTTGTGAAGCCCTGTCCAGACCTGAAAGAGACCCAGTTAGAATTGAAGAGATAGTATTAACCAAGAGGAATTAATGTGTGACTGTGTTCATTCTTGTGTTAAAAATTTTTTTCTCCTTTCATAACGGCATGAAAAAATCTAATTTTATTTATCATGTCATGGTGATTGATCAGAATGTTGAATCGCCTATAGAGATATTGAACTTCTATTTACAATGCATTTTTTAAAAATAAGCTACAGAGCTAAAACTGATCATGGATATAAATTCTGAGCAATGTAATTCAGTGATGCCTTGAAGGTGTGTGGATTATCCCTATCCTTGAGGGAGACCATGGAATGTTCCACCTGAAGAATTCGAAGGAGAGTTATCTCTCAAGAGTTATCTTGGACTATGAACGTGATGGAAGCAAAGGTAACATTCTGAACATGAGGCAGTGTCATATTTTTTGTTTTCAAGAATACACAGGAAAAGGCTTATATGCCAAATTCAACATTGGTCTGTGTTCGCTAGTAGGTAAATGTGTGTGCAATGAAGGACACAACTGAGAAATCCCCTAATCATTTCTGTGCTACAGGTAAAAAGAAAGTCAGTAGCTCTCTCTCCTGTGGCCAGAAAGCAAGAAAAAACACAGTCAAGAAGAAATAAGAGAGAGGTTTTTCAGGAGACCTGCAAAGCAAATATCTCAAACTCAAAGGCTTCCCTACCAATGCCAGCACATGGCTCATTTCCTCCCAGACCTGGGCCATATTTTCCAGGCCTAGCTTATTGAGACATTGCCTTCTGGGAGGGGCTCCTCCCATTTTCACATCATGTGCGGTTAAGGCGCAGCAACCTGGCTTACAATGTAAGTATCACTTTATGTAAAGGCCGCAATGTCATATCATCTACGCTTCATGCAAGTCAGTCTGATCCATATACCTTCTCCATTTTTGTTTTTTTTTATAAACTTACTTCTTATTTCCAATCTGTGTAGATGTGTGTGGAATTATTATTCCTTCTTGCATTTAGTAAATAATAAACTTACCCTTTCTTGAGCTACTGAAAAAGTGATTAAATTGGCTTCTTTCAAAACATCAATTCATTTGATGTGGGACAAGACTTCCACAAGGGAGGGAATTTCTGAAGAAGGGTCTAGGCCCGAAACGTCAGCTTTCCTGCTCCTCTGATGCCGCTTGGCCGGCTGTGTTCATCCAGCTCTACACCTTGTTATCTCTAATTAGAACGCGCCTTGTTGTGACCAAAGGTGAATGACAAAGGTGAACCAGTTTATCTCTCCTCACCAGGAAGCTTGACTATTTGGGAAAATTTCATCTGGATTAGAATAAATTGAGAAACCATGTCCAGAGAGGTTGTAAAACTAAGCTGGCACTGTTTCCTTGTCCATAACCAGATCAAGAATACTCCGCCCACAGCCGACGACCTCATCGCTCCGCCCACAACCTCCACAGCCAGCAACCCCAGAGAAGACAGCCACACTGAACCCTGCCGCATCTTCACCATCCCCCCAGACCTCCCACTAACTGAGGACGAACGGTCAGTCCTTAGTAAGGGGCTCACCTTTGTCCCCCTACAACCACACATCAACGAATACCAGTCAGGATTGGACATAGAGCAGTTTTTCCGCCGTCTTCGCCTCCATGCCTACTTCTTCAACCGGGAGCCTAATCCTCCCTCCACTGACCCCTTCACCCGCTTACAACACAAGTCCTCCTCCTGGACACCACCCCCAGGCCTCCTACCCTCCCTCGACCTCTTCATCTCCATCTGCCGTCGAGACATTAACTGCCTCAACCTCTCCACCCCTCTCACCCACTCCAACCTCTCCCCCGCAGAACGGGCAGCCCTCCGCTCCCTCCGCTCCAACCCCAACCTCACCATCAAACCCGCAGACAAGGGTGGCGTAGTGGTAGTATGGCGCACTGACCTCTACATCGCCGAGGCCAGACACCAACTCTCCGACACCACCTCCTACCGCCCCCTCGATCATGACCACACACCCGAGCACCAAACCATCATCTCCAACACCGTTCATGACCTCATCACCTCAGGGGACCTCCCACCCACAGCCTCCAACCTCATTGTTCCCCAACCCCGCACGGCCCGTTTCTATCTCCTTCCCAAAATCCACAAACCTGCCTGCCCTGGTCAACCCATCGTCTTAGCCTGCTCCTGCCCCACCGAACTCATCTCCACCTATCTAGACTCCATTTTCTCCCCTTTGGTCCAGGAACTCCCCACCTACGTCCGTGACACCACCCACACCCTCCATCTCCTCCAGGACTTCCAATTCCCTGGCCCCCAACACCTAATCTTCACCATGGACGTCCAGTCCCTATACACCTGAATTCCGCATGCAGATGGCCTCAAGGCCCTCCGCTTCTTCCTGACCCGCCGGCCCGACCAGTCCCCCTCCACCGACACCCTCATCTGCCTAGCCGAACTCGTCCTCACCCTCAACAACTTCTCTTTTGACTCCTCCCACTTCCTACAGACTAAGGGGGTGGCCATGGGCACCCGCATGGGTCCCAGCTATGCCTGCCTCTTTGTAGGTTACGTGGAACAGTCCCTCTTCCGCACCTACACAGGCCCCGAACCCCACCTCTTCCTCCATTACATTGATGACTGTATCGGCGCCGCCTCTTGCTCCCCCGAGGAGCTTGAACAGTTCATCCACTTCACCAACACCTTCCACCCCAACCTTCAGTTCACCTGGGCCATCTCCAGCACATCCCTCACCTTCCTGGACCTCTGTCTCCATCTCAGGCAACCAGCTTGTAACTGATGTCCATTTCAAGCCCACTGACTCCCACAGCTACCTAGAATACACCTCCTCCCACCCACCCTCCTGCAAAAATTCCATCCCCTATTCCCAATTCCTCCGCCTCCGCCGCATCTGCTCCCACGATAAGACATTCCACTCCCGCACATCCCAGATGTCCAAGTTCTTCAAGGACCGCAACTTTCCCCCCACAGTGATCGAGAACGCCCTTGACCGCGTCTCCCGTATTTCCCGCAACACATCCCTCACACCCCGCCCCCGCCACAACCGCCCAAAGAGTATCCCCCTCGTTCTCACACACCACCCCACCAACCTCCGGATACAACGCATCATCCTCCGACACTTCCGCCATCTACGATCCGACCCCACCACCCAAGACATTTTTCCATCCCCACCCCTGTCTGCTTTCCGGAGAGACCACTCTCTCCGTGACTCCCTTGTTCACTCCACACTGCCCTCTAACCCCACCACACCCGGCACCTTTCCCTGCAACCGCAGGAAATGCTACACTTGCCCCCACACCACCTCCCTCACCCCTATCCCAGGCCCCAAGATGACATTCCACATCAAGCAGAGGTTCACCTGCACATCTGCCAATGTGGTATACTGCATCCACTGTACCCGGTGTGGTTTCCTCTACATTGGGGAAACCAAGCGGAGGCTTGGAGACCGCTTTGCAGAACACCTCCGCTCAGTTCGCAACAAACAACTGCACCTCCCAGTCGCAAACCATTTCCACTCCCCCTCCCATTCTTTAGATGACATGTCCATCATGGGTCTCCTGCAGTGTCACAATGATGCCACCCGGAGGTTGCAGGAACAGCAACTCATATTCTGCTTGGGAACCCTGCAGCCTAATGGTATCAATGTGGACTTCACCAGTTTCAAAATCTCCCTTTCCCCAACTGCATCCCTAAACCAGGCCAGTTTGTCCCCTCCACCCACTGCACCACACAACCAGCCCAGCTCTTCCCCTCCACCCACTGCATCCCAAAACCAGTCTAACCTGTCTCTGTCTCCCTAACCTGTTCTTCCTCTCACCCATCCCTTCCTCCCACCCCAAGCCGCACCCCCATCTACCTACTAACCTCATCCCACCTCCTTGACCTGTCCGTCTTCCCTGGACTGACCTATCCCCTCCCTACCTCCCCACCTACACTCTCTCCACCTATCTTCTTTTCTCTCTATCTTCGGTCCGCCTCCCCCTCTCTCCCTATTTATTCCAGTTCCCTCTCCCCATCCCCTTCTCTGATGAAGGGTCTAGGCCCAAAACGTCAGCTTTTGTGCTCCTGAGATGCTGCTTGGCCTGCTGTGTTCATCCAGCCTCACGTTTTATTATCTTGGATTCTTCAGCATCTGCAGTTTCCATTATCTCAAGAATACCACAGTTACTTCTTTCCATCAAAGTCAAAGATTCTCTTTCATCACTCACAAACAGGCATATCAAAGTCAACACTATTGCACATGTCCGAAGCCATTCCTGGGTGACGGAGTGGACAGGTAGATAAAAGAAAATTGAGTTATTCTGCATAGTATGTAAACGAAAAGAGGGGTTTTAAATCTATCAAAGTAAGAATGATACACGACAAACAACACAGCAATTTCAGGAATTCACATGTCTGGGCCAACAGCACAGACCCTGAAAATTCCAGAAAAATTGCTCACGGCTGTAGGCTTAATTATTTCATCACTGAAAGGAAATTTAACACGTGTTTCAATGTGTTTCATTATCAGCTATATTTTTTTCACAGCAGTGATGTGTCCATATCCAAAGTGCGCACTTTTCTGGTTAATTTTTCAAATATCATTGCCTGCTATCTTGTACGGAACTACTGCTGTAGTGTAACTTAAAAAATGTCAAGTATTAGCCAAGTATACTGAAGTACTTGAATGGACAAGGGAAAATGGTCATGAGACGGTTGGATTGCATCATAACTTGGAGATTGAAAGAACCTGTCATGGAAAAGTACATGAGAAATTCACCTGGGAGAGAGCATTTAAACTAGCCATAGGAAGGAAACATATTTATTACAAATTTTGATTGTGTAGTGCTTGTAATTTTGGTTATAGAAGTGCCACATCAGATCAGCAAAAGAATGTTGACCACAACGCACATGTTTGTTGTGACCACGTTGGAAAGCCATTTTTGGTCAGTTGTTCCTGTAGGTTTTAGGGGAATATGTTGGAAATGCACAGCACAGACAAGTTTGGATGTAAATGTAAAGTTGATTTTCTGCCGGTCCTGGCTTTGTCAATCTGAGGACAGCAACCCAAGTTCTCTCTTGGTTTGCGAGATTTAATATGTGTTTAGCAGCAGTAAGGATCATCCAAAAACACCTAAACCAGCAGAGCTATTGGAAATATTCTTATCAATCTGTTCATATGAGTAAAGCACACCTTAGGAGTAGGTGGTGCTCCAGCAGAGCTGTTTAAAGCAATTGTCAATTATTTTCTGATGAGTTATTAAATGATTTCTGTTGGTAGTTAGCACAATTCTTTAAGTGATTAATGGTGTATCTGGCTACTTAAAGTTATTAAAGATTATAAGGAGTGCTGTGGCTTGTGGTGAGAGTGTTGGTTCTGATTTACGGAGTCTACTCAGGCAATTGATTCAAGTCAAAGGTAACGTGTATTGTAACTTCCTTATTCTGTGTAACTCAGCAGGGAGAACGAACACAAGTAATTTAGGGGCAGAGAAGCTTCTTACAGAGAGAGAAATATGAGGTGATAAACACTCAGGCAGTTCAAGAGGGAGCTCCATGAACTGACACCCCCCCCCCCCGTCCTCCCAGCACCCCTCCCCTCCTGGAGAAGGGAACTCTATGCAAGATTCTCTGATTTACCAAGGAGGTGCTCACTGGAAAATGGCACTGCTTCCTGGCAGATCTGCAGTCTTGGTGCAGGGTGAGAACGGAATTACCATTAGCTGTGAAATTGTTTACACAGCTGAATTTCTTTGGCATGCATCTCCTTCCAGGTTGGAACAGGCAACATTTCCGGTTCCAGTATTCAAAACTTGAAAATTTCTGTCAATTTCCCTGTTGGAAATAATTTTAAAAGCAAATTTGTAAATTATTATTGCAACCTATGACCCGAAGACTCACTCTGAGGCTGACACAAGGTACAAGCCAATATAAATTCCAGGCCTTGTTAATATTGGTCAGGCCGAGCTCAGTCCCTGATGACAAGTTCAGGGAAGTGAGTTTGGTAGGTGGCCCATAATTGTGAGTAGCAGCAGGCTGTGGCCTGCGATTACCATCACAGCTTTCTATGAGTGATACAGGGGTGTGCACCCTGGTTATAATTAAATCTCAGTGATTCTGTGGTTTTTAGCTTTTTTTAATGATATTTTCACTTTTCTGGGATGAGGCCTGTGCAAACTGACCAAGATGCATCTCATAAAAAGAAAGTGCAGAGGGTGTAGTGTGCAGATGGGCTGTTAAGATGGGGATGGGGGAAGGTAAATCAAGATTGCAGTTTTCTTAACTCCATTGATTGTGTTCCACAATATTCATTTTAAATTCTTGTTCACTCTATTAACCTGCAGCAACTACGAATATCAAAATGTCTAATAAAAACGCAGCCTCTATTTGGAAGGTGTTCTTGATAAATTCAGGTTGCCTTGTGAAGTTTAGCTCTTCAGAACAGAAATTAGGACAATGTTCACTCCAGTTGTTCAAGCATAATCGTCTCGTTCAAATAGGCTTTTCTCTAAAGTCAGCGTTATTTTACACTGATATGTTCTGCTGAAAGAGCTTGATAAAATGGTTCTGCATTGAGGCATTTCTATGTTTTCGGACAATAAAGCAGCAAAATAGTTACAAGCAAAATATTTTCTGATATCTCATCCTTTTACTGTATTTTGAGAGAGCAGTTACAACTGCTATTTTATTTTTTGGCCATTTGGCAAGCACCTATTTTCTTTGTTGTTGAGGGAAAATAGAAGTCCATTGCATTGTACAATTAAATCAGTATACCCAGCAAGTGATTAAAGTGATAAATAATTTAGTTCAAGTTCTGTTGTGAAAGCAGCCAATGTAACCTTTTTGAAGTGCATTTAGGGATCACTTCCAATGATGTTATACCTCAATCATTCTGCTCACTTAGTGGATGGAGAAATGCGTGTTACCTCAGGGACCACGCAACAGATAAGGCACCATTTATTATGAAAAGGCGTAAGCATTTCTATCACAAGGCTATAAGTAAATGAAGACCTATTACCTCAGTCCTTTTAAAACGGTGATTTTCTTTTAAGGCATTAGGTTTTTGGTGAATTTTCTCTGTCACTACTGTTTTAAAAAAGAGCCATATGGTTGTGAACATTATTTGTCAAATAGATATTTATAATTTTGCAACTTTTGCTTGTATTCAAGATAAATCTCAAATATTGGAGTGCACAACACATTTTTTATTCATGATTCCTGCCTTAACTGAAAATGTCAGCCTTGTCACAATTAATAATTTGAAAACCAGAATATAGCTTCTGACCACCTTAGGTGTTTACAGCCTTGTATTCCATGAACGCTTTGAAATAATAGATAATTAATATGAATTGATAAGAGAACAATTAGTGAAAATACATGAACATTTAATAATAATCTTGATTACACATCTTAAAAATCTATAATCAGTATGATCTTCAACTTGAGATACGTAACCAGCAAGTAATGCATATGTTCGTCTGAAACTAATATTAAACATGCATATTTTCTCATGAATGCTAAACCATACAAATATATTTCATGCATTTTACTTTGCATGCCTAACAAGTCTTTGTGTTGTGTTATTGTGTGTATAAAATTGCAATGGTCAATTTGGGATTCTTCTTTCTCTAAATGTTACTATCCTTCATTTTCAGGACAGTTACCTTCGATCAACTAGGCAGCAACAAATATTCAAAGTTGACAGACACGTTAAAATTTTATATTGTAATAAAATGTGAGGCTGGATGAACACAGCAGGCCAAGCAGCATCTCAGGAGCACAAAAGCTGACGTTTCGGGCCTAGACCCTTTGTGCTCCTGAGATGCTGCTTGGCCTGCTGTGTTCATCCAGCCTCACATTTTATTACCTTGGAATTCTCCAGCATCTGCAGTTCCCATTATCTCTGATAAAATTTTATATTGGACTTTCAAGTAAAGCATGGGAATGAAAGGAGATCGGCGTGTGTCACGACCATATTTGAGTCTTTTCATTGCCATACTTTGAATGATTTTAGTTTTACCATTAGGACCTGATAGACTTAGCAACTGCAGTGATGTATGTCATTATAATAGCCTTGTTTGACAGCAAGGGACAATTTCTTTGTGAAATAATTTTTGAGCAATAGATACTTATTATAAATGACATTGCAGGAAAGTTGGGTATTAAAGCAATGCTTCTTCTTAAGCAGTTCAACCTTTTGCCCTGCTCCTGATGTGTCCAGGATAATAAAGAGCCATGCACTATTAATGTTGTTCAGCCAAGCTGCTACTGTGTTACTGAGCTTCAAGGTCTTCTGAAAATGCCTCTTCATAATGCTTCACTTTAGGGCGGTTTGGAAGTGTAAAAAAACACATTTCAAGGTGCTGAATGATGTCTTTGTGTAACTTCCATGAATAAAATCTTGAAAGGTTAATGCTAATTCAAGGTTGAACTGCATTTCCATTGTTGCAAACAATGTTTATTGCTCAACAGTTTGTGAAGGAAAGGAAGGAAATGTCCCATATGACAATGTCAGCAGCATAAAGTAATTATAAAAATGAAATTAATGTAATATTAAAAACAAAAACTTTTTTTATGTACAAGGTCTTATTAGTGTCCTATGTAAGACTACAGTTTATTTGTGTTGGGAATCCAAGATTATGCAACTACTGGGGAGATTTTCCTTTGTAACTCTTATTATGCACAGCATAGCAGCACTTAGAATCTATGCATTAATTTCAATAAAATGGAAAATCATCAGCCTCAGCTGTGCAATTTTTTTGTTAACTTTGAAGTGGCTAATATCTCCCCTTTTTTTTATCCCTGACATAATTAAAGTGGAAGGAATTGATAACAACATGATGTAGAGCTGGATGAACACAGCAGGCCAGCAGCACCAGAGGAGCAGGAAAGCTGACATTTCAGGCCTAGACCCTTCTTCATTTTAGTCAGATATTGGGCCCCACACAAGTTGGTAGTGATGGAATGGGCAATAAGATCGGTCTTAAGATATTTTGAGTGCTACTGCCCACTCTCACTGGAACCTCAAGTGCATTATGTCTGTTGTTGTACTATTCAGGTTGCCAGTTGTTAATTACATGGTGTATCAATGTTGATGTCATAACTGGGCTTGCAAGAACTGGGAGGAAAATTGATTGATAGTCACTGAGTTGACAACTGTTTTAATAATGCAAGCTCAGCCCTTTATCCAGGCTTCTCCTAACCAAAGGTGTTAGTTATACTCAACATTCAGTCCATTATTAACATAGTGATAAATGGGAGAAACAAAATGGTAATATTCATTACTGTTTACCTTTTGTAAGCACTATAAATAGACAGGCTTTCCTCTAAATGAACAGCCATATTTGTTTTTATTGAAGTACATTTATTCATTTTGTTTTCTTGTGATGTCTAAGCGGGTTTTATAGTATTGGCAATTAGTTTCATGGCATAAAGATGGTAATATACTTTGAGGGATTACAATAACAGAGCCAAATGTGAATAAGACAAAAATGTTGATAAATGACACTAATTAACTTGTTGCTTATATTTTATTGCATGATTTGTTTTAAAATTAGTGAGCTGATTTTGGTAGTTTTGTTGGCCAAAGCTGTTCCTTCATGAGAGAGATGATTGGTCGTGGTTTAACCTGAGGGCCATCATGCTCAGGTGAGGGGAGAGGGTGTGAGAGAGAATTCCCTGTGGTCAACAGACAGATATTGCTAGAGAACCTCAGCAGATCTGGCAGCATCTTTACAGAGAGAAACAGAGTTAATGGTGTGAGTCTGATATGGCTTCTTCAGATCTAAAAGGTATTGGAAAATAGAGTTTTTTTTTACACTTATGCCAGAGACTTAGGACTGAGAGGTACTGACGTTACAGAGTACTTGTACCACTTCCAAAGCCTTCTATCATGGAATATCTCACTACATCATTCTGTATTTTAACTCTCCTCAAACCCTATCCCTTTGATCACGTTTTGCTCAGCAGCCCTAAAGTCTGTTCATGAAGTTGAATGTCATTTGTCATCTGATAATGCTCTGTGAAAAACTTTTAGATGTTTTACAGTATTAAATGCTGAAGGTAACAGTTGTTGTTCTCACCTGTCTCTTTGATGGAACTGGATACCATCTTAAATCTATCCAAGCATCATCATTTTGTCAGTCTCCTCCAGTTTGCTGTCAGCACCTGCTTCATGCCCTACCTATAGTCCTATTCTGCTGCAGAGAAAAGACAATATTAGTCTGACCTTGGTGACAAGAAATGAAAATGACCTAGTTATGAGCAATATTGTTTTAGTTTTTTTTCCTGTTGGTTTGGCACACTCTGCTATCATTTATATAAGGATACTGATGACCACATGGTGCAACTGCAGGTAGTGGTTTGGAGAAGTTATTGAGTGATGTGACAGAGCTGAACTAATGTGTGCATTTAAACCACGATTGTGCAGACTCCCTAAGTTAATTATGGTATTTCTATGGTGGTAAATGTAACTTCTTCCTGTTGTGTACAAGTTTCTTAAATGAAAATATGAAAAAATTATAAAAAGGGAAAATGACACTTCTTAAAATTTTTTTTATTTTAAATTGAAATTTGTTTTCAAGGGTTTCTATTCAACCAATCCTTGTTACACTTGCATGAGCATGCATGTTGTTTGAACCTACTTGATACATTGTGCTAATGAAATCAGATGCTAAACTTGCTGATGTATTAGGCCAACTTGCTTAATTAATAAAAGCAGTAAAGTATACCCCCATCAATTTAATTATAGTTGAATCAGACTAATAAAACAATATAAATTAAGGTATTGTGAACTTCTATTTTACATTTCAATGCTTTGGTGTATGGTGAAATTGTGTTAGTAATTCCTGGTTTCAAAAGAAGTGACAAACTAATATTTAACTGTATATTTTGTACAATTTCCACAATGTAAGAAATATTATATGGTACTGGGAAGAAACCAATCAGGTAAAGGTTACTTTTACATGAAAAGAGCTGCCTTCTCTAAATATTATCATGTACTAATCTTTGGAAAATATGCAGTCAAGTTAAATTTTTCTGTCTATTTGGTTGATGTAGTCACTCTATTTCTGGGATTGTGGTAACATGCAAAATAAAATTTGAATTACAGCCTTGTGTTGGGGCTGCAGAAATTATTAAATTGATGTATACGGAACAATTTAGGGACAAAGTTATTTATCAGTTAAAAAGTGAAATCAAATATTTGACCAGTGACTATTTGTCAGGCTGCGGGTGGGGAATGAGTAGAAGATTAGGATGAATTAGAAAGTTCTTTCAGAGCTGACAGAACTCTAATGGGCCTCCTATGAAACCGTTAAAAGTATATTGTTGGCCAGTAAAGTGTATTGTAAAATACTTCCACTATATTTCACTGCATGCACCTCTCTGTGATATGAGCACCATGATACTGTCATCACATGAATGATTTTCTGTCCTTCTAGAAAAGATAAAACTTTAAAGCAAACACTAACACACGGCCAGATGTTCTCACTGCAGTAGAGAAAATCAATTGTTTCAATGTCTAATATGTTGGAAGTTGAGTGAATTTTTTCAGAGTGACTCATGCCAGAGTTAGCTCCCTTCACTTTTCTTGATACAAAACATTGTAATTTTACTAGCCAGTAAGATTGTATGAAGGGGAGTTAGTCTACAGGTACAGTCTGCCAAAATTGGAGTGGCCTATCTATGGTTCAAATTATTTTCTCTCTTTGCTGGCATTCAATCATATTTTCTTTTATTTTGAAACAAAAGAACTTCCTTGTCTAACTGCTGAAGCAGATCTTAAATACAATCCTTACCTTTAATAACAGAAACCATTGTCAGATTTGGGAAATATCTCAAATCACAAGGCTAAGAAATGTTTACACCTGGAACATAACCTGAAGGTACTATGGATGCTACAAATCAGGAACAAAACCAGAAGTTGCTGGAAAAGCTCAGCAGGTCTGGCAGCATCTGTGAAGGAAAATAAATCCGGGTTCTGAGGAAGGGTCACTGGACCTGAAATGTTAACTTTGATTTTCCTTCACAGATGCTACCAGACCTGCTAAGCTTTTCCAGCGACTTCTTCTGTTTTTGTACTAGAACAGTTTGGAAAGCCCTTAGTATTATTCATTACAAGCCAGCTTTACTTACCAGCCTTCATCTCTGGCTCTGTTTAAACTGAGCCTTCCCCCAGCTCTAATTGAACAATCAGTTCTTCATAATTTATTTCAAAGTTATTGTCAGTTTGCACAGCTCCAATATCCCTACCTTGATTTTTTTGGTGGTCACTTCATTGTATGTTTAACATTAAATAGCAGCATTTAGTCACTCTTGTTGCTGTAATAAGCTGAATGCCATGTAACCAAATGATCCCTGTAATATAGCCTTTTAGCCTCAGTTGAGAGGGAGACACCTTTATGGTACAAATGTGTTTAGTTTTGTAGCAAATGCAAAATATTTAAATATTTGCTTGTTTTGTTCTGACAGAAATCATTTCAAGGGAAAAGGTTTAAAACATATTCGGTATGATTTTGTCATCTGTTTGAAGCTCAGGAGATCATCAGTAGTTTGATAATTGTCATAGATGTTTTATTCGAGCCATTTGAGTGAGTGGGATAATCACAGCCTTTTCAACTTGGGTGTGTCTGTATCTTGGATGATGCTTTTGTTTGATTTTCTGTCCTCCCACTTGATTTTCAAAGTTCTTCTAAGACAGCACTGATGATGTTCTTGCATATTGATTTGTTGTCTAAGTTATTTGAACCTTGGTACCCCCTAGAAGCTTAAGGAGAATCGTTACCTGATAGGCTTTGAATTTAATGTATGTATAGATCAAGTGTAAGCTTTCTGATCAATACCTTTCTAGATATGGAAAATGACAGATATTTTTCAACATATAAATCTTAATTCAAGGCATTGGGTTTGATGTGGTGTGGTTTGGACTTTGGTCTTCCTTATGTTCAAGGCATGTTACATGCTTTTGTAGGTTTTTGGAAAGACATTAATTGTCTATCGTAGGAACTGCTGATGCTGGAGAACCTGCAATAACAATGTGTAAGGGGCTAATTGATTTAGTTATTGCCTTACACATATGAAAGCCTATAGGAAGAACCTTCTGGAGAAGATAAAGGGCCGCACTATTGATGCAATCATTGAGGATAGATGTAATTATGAAGCTATAATGGTAGGTCAACAACAATGACGTGCTTTAAGTGTAGCCAATGCTTATTACAATGGTTAGTAAAGCACCTCAGATGTACAAAATTCGTAACAAACGTTTTTTGTTGCACCTGCCCAGAAGACTCTCTGAATCTGAATTTTTTTAAAAGGTAAGAAGTTTTTCTTTTGTCCAAATTCTCCATTGAGCAAAGCTATTGGCTGTTTGTATTTTAGTTAGTTTTCTGAATATCTGCAGCCAGCTTATGGAATCATAATTGGATGGCCACAGCTGCTACCATAATTTAAGTTTACCTCCAGTAGGAAGTTTTCTTGCTACTTGAAGGCATATTTCAGCAAGGGATAGTAGACATGCGGTAGCAGGAAATTTTTTGCCAAAGCTCAAGCCAGATGTCAGGACAAAACACAGAAGACTAACAAGATGATACAATATCAGAACATGACAGTAAGGAAAGATTTAAGAAGGCATACAAATGCAAATACATCAATGAAGTTCAAAGTCAACCAGGTGGAAACCAGATTGTAGAAGATTACCAAGTTTTCATACTGTTAACTTCTCACTCCCTGCAAATAGCATAAGGTGATCAGAAGTTTCGTGAATATTATATATCCTGAAAAGTTACAATGACACACATGAAATGCTAAAATGAACATGGAGCTAGGACCAACAAGTTAGCTCTATGCATCTTGAAAGACATACACTTCAGCAAGTGGCACCATTGAACACAACTTATGTGGGACCATCTCACAGTGTATAATGAATTGTCAGTTCTATTCATTGGTAAAATCCCAGTGCAGTACCAATATGAAAGCTTATTTTGTCTTGCCAAAGTTTTTGACCTGGTAGATATCAATAGCCCAACAGTGACAGGACTATATCTTTGCATGGATCTCAGTGCAGTCACAATTCATAAGATTTAAATCACACCAGGCCACACATGATGCAACTGAAGCAATGATCTGCAAGTGCATGATTTTGAAGTGAGATATACACCAGGTACCAGGATGATTATGTCTGATATACTAATGAAATTATTCAACTCTTATAAAGACTGAGATATCCCTCTAATCCACATGTGGATGATCTTGACTGGGCAGTTGAAGATGTTCTCATGGTTGATCTATTACACATTGACCACAGTCACTGTCAGCAGTTGCATTTGACAAATGCCAAAGATGAGCAACTACAAGCATTTCAAAAGATCATTATCTAGGGATGGCTGGACATTATTAAAGAAATACCCGAGATGATTCATTCATTTTGGATATACAAGGGAAAATTTGATATATCACGAGATGCAATTTAAGGGACTGCATAGTCCTGTTAGCTGCATATTTATCAGAGGTAGATACTGTTTGTGAAATTGGCTAGCCGTTCATATTGTGACACTTTCTAAATGGCAGTCAGTTAATTGAGTGGAAGATTTCTGTGACATTGGAGAATGGCATGATACATGGGGATAATGTGCTCTTCGCACTTTGCCTGAACTGGGCAACGTATGAAGAAGTGTGGAGCTGGAAGAATGCAGCAGGCCAAGCAGCATCAGAGGAGCAGGAAAGTTGATGTTTCGGGTCAGGACCCTTCTTCAGATTTCTGCTGTAGAGATGTTGCTATGCCTGCTGTGTTCCTCCAGCTCCACACTGTGTTATCTCTGACTCTACTATCAGCAGTTCTTACTACCTCCAGAGTATGAGGAAATGTTAGTTCTTCTGGGAAGCCAGAAGCTACACTGGCCCGCTGGAACAGCTTTCTCTGCAATTGGTCCAAGGTGACCAAAAGGTAACTTAGCTAGGACTTTGCCAACGTTAAAGAGAAATGCTATAACCTCTGATTGCTACAGTTTGACATTACCTCCTTTCCTGAAGATTGATCATCATGGTATCTCTAAAATCAGTTGGAATTTCTTCATTTTGTTAGAGATTCACAGGCGGGGCATACATCTGAAAGATCAGTAAGTCTCATCCTTGCAGAAAGACTGAAACAGGGAAATTGACAAGCCTAGAATTTTTATTGTTTTTCACCTGGTTACCAGCAGATAGCTACTTCCTGCAGCTGCTGTTTGTAGGGTATTACCAGTGGGTGTCATGTGCAACCTAACTAACTGACAGGCTGATTACAGCTATGACCGTCTCTTCCTCCTTTATATAACACATTCAGCAATAATGATCAAGGTTACATCTCAAATCATCTCAAGGGCATTCTTCTTCAAGATCCACATTGCTCACCCAACTTGGGACTCATTTATTCTTCACATACTTTCTCCAAAGGCTGCAGAATGTTGCCTTTTAATTCTCTTAAGCCTCCTTACTGTGGCCCATGCAATAACTTGGCACTGCCTGTATAATAGCCATGAATGCATAATATCCATTAGAAGGATCCGTACAGAAATAATGTGCAATGGTATACTATTTTAGTACACCACCCAAATAAATTGTGTACACTTTTACAAGTCCCAGGATAATCAGTGCTAAGGATGTAGATGGAAAGTATAGAATGAGATTGAAAAGAAGCTGGAGAGGGACTAGATGCTGAGATAGAGCTTCAGCACTGTGGATCAATGTGTTCTGGGATGATCTCTGTGACATTTCTGTTCACCTGCCAGTTAGATGGCCTCTATTGACTGTACAAACTGGATAGGGTTGAAGCGTTTCAGCAGTCTCATTGCTGAGATGATGGCTCAAGAAATCATGGACTTCTTTATATACCATGAATTGAAAGTTGTATGATCAATTGCATTTTCGCAACATTCGTAAAGAGAAATTCACTTTTGTATGTCTATTACATTTAATCATTTGATTGTTCGGAACTTGAGTATTGCTGAACGTGGACATTTTTTTAAGCTTTTTGTCTTGTACTGATCAGGGCAGTTCATGAGAAGTGGCAAAATAAAAGGGAAACAACATTATGAGAGGAGAATGCTGACTGGTTGGCAAATGGTCACTGAGTAGAGACGTTGCTGGGAAGAAATTCCCAGTTAACCGCCAAGTTTGCTGAAAATACTTAAACAGGGCATGTTGACCCTGGTGAAGGCATTGCCTTGAAAAATGAGTCTGAGAATGACTGACTATCACCTATTTTCTTTGCGCTATGAAAGAGACATTGTGTGCACATGTGCTTTTTGTGAGACTAGCTGTTGTGACTGGATTTTTGATGATGCAGTTTGAGTTTCCCATACCCCAGTGAGTTGTGTTCTTATTAGTCAGATATCTTGAAGTTTATTTAAAGTTAGTACAAGGTTATGATGATACAAACTTGCACGTATAGCCTGGTTTCAATGTTCCCTCTATATTACATATATAGAACTGAATGACCACACTAACTCCATGATACAGACATGTGCTGAAGGATGTCTTTATACCGGATTGTTTCTGTGTGGAGTCATGTGACTGTCTTAACGGTACAGGCCTATTGTCTGTCTATACCATAGATGGGATTCTCCATCCATTGCTCACCATATGTATGCTTCATGCCAAACTTACTTTTTAACTTTTTTTAAAAATTGATTGAGGAAACAGCTCCAATGAAAATCCAAACTGATTAGATACATGATTTTAAATGGTCAAAGGTTAAGATACTTTAATATCCTATAGCTAGCCGAAGCATGGAATAGTCTCTGTCTTAAACATTGTTTTCATAGAAATTTGTGCTTTCTTGAAACATGGAGATAAATTTGAAAAGCTTCTCAGATTGTTGGTAGATTATAAAAAATGGTTGATCAATATATAATACTAAGCAATATTTTTAACATTTTACAGAAATGAGTATCCTTTAGTAATGTTGTTATAGTGGATTTTGCTATCTAACTACACATTGTTTAGCTTGGGTTTTAACCAGAGACGAAATTTTAAAGTGTGCAATATAATATTAGGCTGTAGATGACTTAGTATTTCCTTTTATGTTGAACTCTGAATTCACTCAGTTATTTATTGCTTGATATAATGTGCTTGCTTGTTCATTCTCTTAGCTATTTATCTTTATTGACTATTGATGTCAAGTATGATGACACAATCTCTATTTTTCTTTTGATGTTATGTAGTGAAGCATAAAACTACTGGCCTGGAGAGTTTGCTTTTGCCTTGATATTGCGTGTTCACAACTGTCCCTTCTATCAGTAGCATTGATTACTTAAGAATATGACCGTGTCATAATCAGTGTTACTATTGAGTTGTTGACAAGACCTTCCTTTAGTTTAAACCTTGTGTCTGTATTGGTAAAAGCTGCACATTTACCACAGGAGATATTTCATAGTTTTCAGTGAAAGTTATGACAAATGTTTTGATTATTATTTCCAATCAGTATTGAAGACTAACCCATTATTATGTACAGAAGTCAAACTGCGGGGAGCAAGTATTTTAGAATAAATGTAAATGCAGTTTCCCAGCAATATTCAGAGATTGTACATTGTTGCTAAAATGCCAGAGTTTGGGTAATCTTTGAATAAAGCAGTTAAGAGATTCTTTCTTTTGGAAATTAAGGAATGAATCCAAGAAAGGACTGTTTATGCATTTAAGGTGTAGTGATTGTAATGAGGTTAGCCAGGTGGACCTCACAGAATGAGTTCCCTGAGTGGACCAAATTAACAGCCTGAATCAGGGAGCTCTGGCTGACAGACAACAGGAGAGTCAGACGTTCTGTTCTCCCTGAGAGCTGGCACAGGGACTGGGTCAGTGTCAAGGGCTCTCCTCATTTAAGTAAAGGGTGACTTGATGATAGAATACCAGTCTCTCTAGATTTAATTAAATGGCAATTGGAGAAAAGCACTCCTGAAGATCTTTGCTTGTAAATATTGCTTTTGAGTTGGGGTAAGCATTTCTGGCATCATGCCGTGATTTGGGAAAGTTGACACATTCAATTCTGCCATTGAAGACTGGGCTCAGAATATGGAAAGAATGCTTTCTTTTCCCTATGCAACTGAGGCAGATAAAAAGCAACAAATAATTCTCCTGATAGCTTCTGGACCTGCAACTTGTATAGTTATTCGGAACCTAACTGTCCCTGAGGCAACAGATACTAAAACCTTTCAAGGATTGATGGATTTCATTCAGAATATTACAAGCCCAAACCACCTCTAATTCTGAGTTGTAGTCGGTAATTCAAGAACCAGGGCAATCTGTATCGGGATGTTTGACTAGGTTAAGACAACTGACAGAACATGTGAATTTGGATTCACCATTAATGAGATGCTGAGAGACTGTTTGGTATGTGAGATCAGTGATGTAACCATGCAAAACTGCCTACTGGTTGAAGCTCAAGTGGACTTCAAACAGGCAGTACAATTGGTGTTATCATTGGAAGATGCAGTAAGTGGAGCATCTGAGTTGCTGGGTATTCCAATGGAAGTGGGCACCCTCGCCAATCCAAGTGCGTTTGGGGAACACCATTGAATGAAAGCAATTGCACAACCTCACTCAGGACATATCCTGAGCAGAGGGACTCTCGGTCAGCCCACAGCAAAACTCCAAACAAAGCCAAGCTTTGGACAAATGGTTAAAATGGCCTTCAGGATCTTGGCTGGCCAGCTATTAAGTTGTGGCTGATATGCAGACTTGAGACAGCAGAAGATTCCGACTGGACCTAAATGGAGTATCAGAACTCATAGGCCAGTATACCTATGTCCTGGAAAGTCCACTACACCAGTTTTGAAACAGTTAAATTGCTTAGTAACATTCAAATCAGAATCAATCAAAATAAACATGTGGTTAAGTCGTCACCTGGTTCTAATGGAGATCGTTTCAGTGATTGTAGAGCTAGTCTTTAACAGAATCCACTCTGGACTCCAAACCTTAAGTTTGCACAAGACTTTGGCTAGAGTGAGAACCTATATTCGGGAACCTTTGCAGATTATGGGTGCAACCATTGGTTCCAGTCTTGTGAGATGCAGCTGATTCTGTTATCACTGATTGTAGTAAAAGCTTGATGGGGTGAAATTGATTGAGAAAGATTCACAGAGACTGGCTCAACAGCTTTCAGTTAGAAAATGGCTGCCTGAGTGAAGTCCTGATTAAATACCCAGAAGCTTTTCAGGAGGATCTAGGCCCTGTCAAGAGGGCCAAGACTACCTTGCATATTGATCAGGATGCAACCCCATGATTCTGCAAGGCCCACCCTGTGCCTTGTTAAATCAGTTAAATCTGATCTTCCTGGAACGGGGGGAGTGCGGAGTGTGAAGCAGCATCAGGAACATCAATGCCAGACACAAGAATCCACTGAGAAAGGGAGACAGCTTTCTTCAGCGGACAAAGTTTTTGGTGTAGGAACCACAGGAATGGCCTGACATGGGTAAGAGGCACGATCAATGCCAGGTCAGATCCAGTGACATATACGTTTTAGGTTGGTGCGACAATCCTGAAACAACAGGCACGTGGACCATATGAAAGCGGCAAATTCATAAACGGTGCAGGAACGAGTTGTCTATGGCTCCTTGACAGCTTTTCTGACTGTTCTGGAACTTGTGGTTTCCCCCTGTCTGTCAACAGTTAAAGGTACCTTGGAATCTGAGATGGAAGCAGTGGATGTCGCTGCCTCAACGTCTTTGCTGTCTGAAGAAGAGAATGCATTTCTTCTGAGATGCTCTGGGTACAGGAGGTGAGCTCCTGTGCATTACACACAGCCCACATCAGAGGCAGAGTCGGAGGAACCTGACCCTGTGCTAAAACGCCCCAGGAGGGGCATATGTCCTTGGCCTCAGACGGGGAGGGATGTAGCAAAGTCAGCCAGGTGGACCTCATAGAATTTGAGTTCCATGATGCTGGCTGTTAATCCGGTCAAAACAGAGAGCCCTGGCCGACAGATGTAAACAGAAATGTTAGGGGTCCTTTTCCCTCTGACAGCTGGCTCTGAGGAAGCTGGACCAGTGTCAAGGACTCTTCATGTGAAAATGAAGGGTGACTTGGTGACAGGATCCCGGCCTGCGTGGAGTTATGTCAGTATTGAGGTCTAAGGAGGCAGTGAGCAAGGAAGGAGTGAGTGTGTTCAAGTATAAGCTTTGGTGGGAGTGCAGTAACAGGGATATGGTAAGTGTGAGGTAACACAGAAATGGTAGTGGCACTTAGTGTGGCTGAGCGAAGAAGAGCATTCACCTTCTGCAGGGATTGCTGGTCATGTCTCCATATAATAGAGGTCATACTGACCTGACTAAAGCCAGGCTGGCAGGGATCTGATGGCACTGAGAATAGAATAGCTGTCCTATGACCTACCCTATCCAACAGGACATTAGGATACCAGTTGGCAAAATGGGCACCAATTTGCCCATATATGCCATGCAATGAAGAATTTGTAGAGCCATTCAGGACAGCTCTGGAATGCTAATATGAAACCTCGCGTGCAATAGTCTTTGAGATACGTCTCCAACGCCAGTTCATGCTGGCATATCTGGGCAATGCTGAGTACTTCCAGCTACAACAAATGGGAGAATCGGGCGAGATGTGACAAGAAGAGTGCCATAGAGATGTGACCAGTAGTTAGTGAGGTGATGATGGTGATAGATGATGATCAATGATAGTGCAAAAAAACTCATTAGGCCTCTTAGAAAGAAATGCTCCATGAAACTTGACGAAGATGGCACTTATCTAAAATATGATATGATTCAGTCCTCTGTGTTGACTGATTTAGCAAGACTGTGATAGTTCTCAGTTAGGTCTATCTTGTTGAAAGAGGACTATATTCAGCTAGAAATAGATGCAATAATGTTTTATTGGCATCACAAGGGGAAATGAGCAGGCATCTTTATGAAGCAAATTGATGATTTTTTTAGTGGAAAGAAAATGCAGAATTTGAGTCATGTATTGCAGATAAAATAAAAAGGGAGTTTAAGTTGGTGATCAGCTGTAGAGGCTTTTTAAATCTATAGAATTTGACATCAAGCTGAATGGATTGGGAGTAACCTTAGCTCAATTGTTGGACTTGAAACACATCAGTAGTGTCTCAAATAAATAGGACTATGTCCTTACAGACAAAGGATTCTGCAACCAAAGTAGAGGCAGAACAATTAAGAAGTTTGATTGGACAGGTGAACTGGTTGTGTGCTCAGATTAGATCCAACTCCAGTAATAACCAACTGCAAATGAGTACCATGGTAAAGCACAGACTATTTAGAGAAATATACACTCTCAAGTTTTCAGCTTTTGTATTCCAGAAGATATAAAATTAATCATTTTTTAGCAATGCTTCTTCACGTGTCAGTCTTCCACATGAAACATTGTAGTGCAACACAATAATAAATTTTTTGTGTGTAGGAATAATATGTGCTATCCATTGACCTGCAAACCTCAGAAAACAGAAGAAGCTAAAAACATGTTAGCTGCTGAAACACTAATGCGATAGAAGCAAAGACATGGGGGTATTTTGAAGGAAATCTTATACAAAAGAAAACTAAGAGTCATTCATCAAATGTTATGAAGATAATTGTTTTCTTTGAGCCAATATTTATTTGACAGAGTCACAGAGGAAAGATTGAGCATTTACCTTGTTAGTATGATGGAAATGTAGAGAAGAAAAAAGATTTCTAAAATGAAAATGATTTCTGCAAGTCACCAATTGTCACAGTTGTACAAAGAGAAATGCTGGTTTAAGACATTATTAGATGTTTTTAAAGTCAGATATCCTGTGGTATGATAAGAACATAGTGTTGTGCTTATAAGAATATGGTTTAAAGTTATTTAATTGCTTTGCAATTATTTCTACATGTAGGAAAAATAATAAGAATGGGGAAAATGGGATCTGTTGGTGCTCAGTTGTATTATCATGTGCAACAAGGAAGGCAAAAAAAATCATTAGTTTAGAAAGCTTGTTATTAAAAGTTTGATTTTTAAGGAAAAGAGGGGAATCAGTTCATATCTGGTTACTCTCACTGTTAAGTTTCGTCATGTCTTTCTTTAAGGTTAGAAAGAAACAGATAACATTATCTATAAGGAGTACCTATTTTCCTGGGTGCGGAATGACAGAGAAAGACTGAGGAAGTCAATAAACTGTCTGCACTAATCATAAGACATGTGTATCTTGATTTCAATCTCTCTATCTGGCTTATAATCTATTAGTTTCAATTTCCCCATAACTTTGCTTGCTTTAAAGTGACTAATCTCAGTTTCTCCCGTCTGTCCATGTGAAATATGTCTTTCATCCCTGGTATCATTTGGATAAATCTCCTCTGTCCTATCTCTAAGGCTTTGACATCTGTGTAAAGTATTATCTTCAGAATTATCCACCTGAATATTTACAAGTGAGTTAGATTTACCAGTGATTTTAAAATATTTAATGTAACAACTTTTCTTTTATATTTTATCTCTATTTATAAAGCACAGGAGAAGGGTATTATTTTGAAAGACTTGTCAAGTTGAGAAGTCACCTTAAACTCACAAACCATAATGCAGGTGTTTCCAAAAAACAACTTGAACTTTGTTTTCATGGTTTGTGACAACATTTCCTGCCCCTGAAGCTGATTGTATAGGAGTAGATAAATGCTGAAGGAATGATAAATGAAAAACGTAGCTGAAATAAGTTCATATAGCAGTGTTCAAGTAATAGTTTAACTATGGCAAAGCTTCATTTGTGAACACTAAGGACGAAATAAGGGACAGCTATTGAAAGACTGGCAGTAAATGTGAGGATTTTCTTTAAAAAGAAAACTACATATTAACGTAGAAAACACATGAACTTCTTCAACTCCTTAGAAACTACTCTTCCTCTACAAAGCCATAAGGGTCCCCAAGGAGTTTTCATCCTAGAAATTTTGGTTGCTATAAGCGCAAAGGTAGCTGAAAACTAAGTGATTACCTGAGCGTGGAATCTTCCAATGCAAAAGATCGGGTCCAAACAGAAAATAAATCACTAAAATCAATAAAAACTCAACAAGGTTATATAAATAAGTGACTGTAAGACTTTGCAATTCACGTGCCACATAAATGTGGTTGATGTCAGCGATAGAACGTCATAAAATTATAATATGTGGATCTCACAAGATCAGAGGGACTATAAGCAGGATACAGCAGGAACAGTTTCCTGAAGTAACTAAGCAGATAATGATCAGAAAATGCTTTGGTCAACGTGGATAGTTTTCTAACTAAAATTTATTAGCATGTTAGTTTCTTCTAGATTCCTTCTGATTCAATTGATCATTTGCTGAACAACTCAACTAGACATCGTTGCAAATAATACAATGACATACCATCAGCATGTTAGTTCATCACGGCTTGTTTGAGTTTCCAGATGATGTCTGATTTTTCAAGCAAACTGGCAATTTGAGTCAGACCAATTAAAGTGGCACGCTACTTTTTATAGAATTATCTAACATAATGGAACCCCTTGTTTATCTTGGAGTGTTCATACATTCCGTGTAGGTATCCTACACCTCACTCTATTGTCAGAAAGTGAGAATGGATCATGCATGTAATTTGCACTACAAAGTATTAATGTGAAGTTTATTGAAGGTGTCACTATAGTAAGATACTTAAAAGTTGCATGGATGTTGAAGTGTGTGATTTCATGATCAATGACCTGAATGAGCAGAAATGAACAAAAGTGATTATGTTGGTATCGACCACATTACCTGCTGGAATAGCGCAAAGCAATTTTTTACAGCTTGTATGATTGGTCATCTACCTGAAAAATGGTTGTTTCAAATATCTTTATTTTGGAAGCTTTCTGCCTCAGCTGTTCCAAGATCACATATGCACACTCTGCTTTGACCATGCCAATCATCTGCCAGTCATGTTACACTGCTGACTTCTGGAGTGAATGCCTTGAAATGCAAACCAGAAAAACCACTTTGCATTCACAAAGATATTTTGCTCCGATAACTCCAGACTCTGAATGGATATATAACAGAATCTAATGCTTGTACTGCAGAGGTTAGTTTGACTTGGTGCAGACATCAGTCTTCAGCTGTCCCAAAATTTTAAAAGCCTGATCATTATTCTAATTTAACCTTGTGAAAAAGTTAACTTATTCGTAATTGACACAAAATTAATTGAACGTGGGAACAATATTTAACTGCGCAGAGAATTTTAGGATATCTATCTTCAGTCTCTGCAAGAGATTATTGTAGTACATGTAATATTGCTATGAAGGGTAGGTTTAACTGTTTATAAATAGTTCTCAATCCGCAACAAAATTCTTGCTAACTTTCTCTTTGTCCTTCCCTCTCCCTTTTAGGTATAATCTTTCCTGTCTGGCTCTGTTCTTAATATACGTTGGTTACTTTTGACATGGAGGCTAAAACAGTAAGCTTGTACAAACAGCAAATAAGACAACCAACAGCTTTTAAAGCAAGACGAAAATAGCTAGGGCAGAAGATTTAAGCACCGTGCTCAACTAATGTAGGAGCTGCAGTGGGGTGCAGCTGAAAGTTATCTTTTTGTCTTGCATGTATTTTGAAATATGAAACCTTTTGTAATTTCATCCTAATTGCCATAGACATTTTATCTTTGACTATTCACTTATTCTATATCCTTGGTTATTTTTTGCAGGGGCACTTAACAGTTCTTCTGACTGATTCTTCTGATTTAATACGATTTGTTTATATTCATTTCCAGTTAAATTGACATAAGGTGCTGACTTTGCAATTTTAATGATGTTGAAACTGTCAGTGCTTGCTGTCAGTACATTGTAAAACTGACAGCAACTTGTGGCATTTGCCCATGTCCAGTTCATTTTCCACTCCTCCAACGTGTGTTTTGTTGAAGTCCTAGCACACAAAAATCAAATAAAACTTGTTTGATGTGAACATTTGGTTTTTATGCTCTATTCCCATTGTTCAACATTGAGTCTCTTTGAATAATGTATGACAAGGTTTTTAATGGCATACTAAATGTAATTATTTTTTAACAGTCTCTCTATATTGCTGGGAAAAAAGTTATATTTATAATTACAGAAAATCAGATTTTCTGTCCCATAATAGCATGCCTATTAATTCTGTAATAATTACTTCTGGTAATGTTTGTTATCAATAATGAACTTCTCATGTGAATTCCCTGATCTTTGTTTGAACTTTCTGTAAAGTTATTAAAAATGAAAAACCTATTTATTACTTGCTGGTTTGCTGTTTGTCAGAATTCTTCAATATGATTAGCTGCTTGTCTTGATTGATGCCATCACAGTTGCTGGGTGCCAGGGACTGATGCCTATTTAAAAATGATCTTTGGTCATGCCAAAGATTAATTAAATGTATTATTTGTTCAATGATAAGAATGTAAAAGTAGGGAAGTGTTGCTGCAACTCTACTAAGCATTCATGCACCTGAAGTATTTGTGTAATTTTGCTTGCCTTACTTGAGGAGGGCTGTAGTTGCATTTGAGGCAGTTCAGAGGAGGTTGACTAGATTGATTTCAGAGATGAGTTTGTCTTATGATGAGAGAGCGAGCAGTTTAGGCATATACTCTCTGGAGTTTGGAAGAAAGAAAGGAGATCAAATTGAGATATATAAGATGCTAAAGGGGATTGATAAAGGAGATGTAGAAAAGATATTTCCTCATGGGGCAATCTAGAAGAGAGGTCATAATTTTAGGATAAGGGATATCAGACTCAAAACAGATGAGAAATTATTTCTCTCCAAGGATTATGAATTTGTGGAATTCACTAGTCCAGAGTACATTAGATACTGGGATATCGAATAAATTCAAGGAGAAGATAGATTTTTTAAAAAAATTAATACTGGGTTGAAGGGGTAATGGAGAATGGACAGGCAATGGAGTTGAGGCTGAGATCACCCATGATCATATCAAAACTTGAAGCAGGCTTGAGGTGCGATGTTGCCTATAACTGCTCAAAATCCTTACGTTGTTACAAATTTGGCCTGTTGTTGATAATTAGTTTAATGAGCTGAGCAGCAGTTTCTGCCCATAGTCCTATTTCTATGAATTGTGTTTGCAATTTAAACATAATGTGTCTCTTTGCAAGATATTTCTGCCTAAATCATTGCTACCAGTCTGGGGAAGGGGTGTCTTCTGTTTATCATATTTCATGCCACGTTATTTCTATAAATATAATGCCATACATGGTTGTGTAATTTCAGAAGGTTTTTTCATATTTCTCTCATAATGCTGTATATTTGAATTAGTGGGAATTTGTTTTTCTTTGGAAATTCATTTAAAAACAATGTTTGAACTCAAGTGTTAAAAATTCACATTAAACAAGAATTTAGTTAGCAGTCACATTGCCTGTGGCTGCAGAGGGGCCAAAGCACAAAGAAAGGTTGTGCATCGTTAAAAACATCTTTTTAAAAAATTTCATTACTTTTTAATGTATAGTGTGAATATAATACATTACAAAAGATTAATGAGATAACATTTGTACCCCACAAGTGGCACTGACCCAAAAAACCCACACAGTAACCTTCATGTACACATTTATTTTTACTTTATTGGCATGTTTTACACATTTTTGCTTTTGGACGTTGGACCATGTGTTCTCCTATTACCCTTGCATCCAGTTTCTACAGACAGATTCCTACAAAAAGACAGATCTTTCAGGTAATCCTGATGTGCTTCCTGCCTAAACAACCGTTCCTCCATTGGCTTCCTTGTCTGCAGGCACATTTTGGCTTCAGCCGAATGTGTCAATAAATAACCGAGTTACCTTTTCATGCTTATGATTTGTGTGTTTTGCCAGTAATGCCTATTACGGTACAATACACTAGTTTAACCCTTATTAGATAAAAAGTAATACTGTACATCTTCAATATCGCTGTGCATTTCTCAGTCAATATTTAACATGTGTGACCATGATATAATTTATAGAACCATAAGAATTTAACTGACATTGGATTTATTTTCCAATTGAGTGTGTCCAAAATTCCATATGTCTTACAATCATCCTTTAGAGTTAGTACCAGATGTTTTTGAATATTAAAATTGGGCATTAATTAACAAGTGGGAACAGTTTAAATCCCTTATAATGGCAATAACATTGGTCTTATGACAGGATTATAATAATTTACATAATTTATGGAAATAAATACAAAATTCTTCACCATTTTAAATATTTACTTAATACGTACAGCTGACTGTCTAATAGGGAACTGCTTTCAGGTTCACAATGTCCCTCACCCCTCTGCCAGCCAACTCCCTGGCCCCTACTCAATGATGAAGAAGTGGACGTGGTATTTCTTAGTAGGGCTTTCTGGTTTTCAAACGTGGTGTCATGATTCATTTGGCAACTGATAAAGCCAGGTGCTAAGTGTTTGGTTATTTGAAGTTTGGAAGGCTGAGCTTACTTTTCATCTTGGAGCTGGAGCTGTACGCTTGGCCACCTGCTTGTCCAATGGGATAAATGCTCATTAACCGTCAGAGAACTGTGCTGAATAATGATGGGAGGCATCTGGAATTAGTTAAGAAAGCACATTGCATGTGGGGAGCAAATTATTGTAAGAATCAATGAGATGGGTTGTTATAGCTGAACTGGTGTTTGTAACATGCTAAAGATAAAGGGCATCTTAAATTTTAAGAGTCACTGGTATGCTCTTAATTATTGCATTCCTCTGACTGTTTTACAGGCTCGTTTCTCAGAGAACCCAAGATCTAAACTACCAGAAAATAACCTGCAGTAATTATCTGTTTTGCAAGTGATTGAGAAAAAAGATGATGAGAGATCATAGCTAGCCAGCAGTGTGAATGCACTGTCTCCAATTATTTATCCTTGGTTTGGCAAGTTGGCAATATGTGCAAAAGGGCTTAGATCGTCGTATAAAGTATTTTTAACTTCAAGTCAAAAATTGAAAACTGACAAAATTATATTGCATCATTAG
The DNA here is from genome assembly GCF_030684315.1 of Stegostoma tigrinum. Lineage (NCBI taxonomy): Eukaryota > Metazoa > Chordata > Chondrichthyes > Orectolobiformes > Stegostomatidae > Stegostoma > Stegostoma tigrinum. The sequence continues at coordinate 28,968,533 of NC_081369.1, forward strand.
CTGAGTCCAGATGAATTCCCTGTGACAGTTGTACTCAAAATTTCTATCTTTCTGATGTAGGGGCCTGAGGTCTAAGTGATGCTGCTGTTCTTAACCAGTCCACTGTATTGCTTTGTGTAAGCTAGGTCACTGTTGCTTTACTTTCAGTGACAGATTGCCTTCTATGTCTCGTAATACAAAAGGAACAGCAACAGAAAGCACAGATGGATGGATTTTCAGATTATAACTGGCTTCTCCAGGGACCTGGAAGTAAGAGGTTACATGCATAATAAAATCTGGTACAACAGCAAAGTCTGCATTTTCAGGAGTCATGCAGACTCTAACTACCCAACTTAGGGCAAAACAATTGGGCCTTTATAATGATAAAAGTATTGCAATAATGTAAAATCATCCATTTATGTCTCAGGACCATTTTTGAGAGTAGTGAATATTTGAAACGGGCAACACGCGTCAATAAAATGCTGAATTGAATTGGGAGTTGGATGGGTGTTTGATGAGGAATTACTTGCAGGATGTTAGTGGTGAGCAGTGTATGCTGAGATCTGGACCAAAGTGATGTTTGTGGTTTTACCCAGGTTACTAAACTTGAGGGCATTGTACACCAGGACATCTCTCCTGATTTCCCTTGTATTGCAGACTTATTGCCCTGCAAATATAGAGCAAGAGTGGGTGAATGGCTGTGTGGGGAATCCAGTTACGAATTGTGTGTCTGGTGAGACACTATACGGATCAAATAGAGGGCTGACTGTTTTTGCAATGTGATCAGGAAGGCAAGGTACCAACCTTGAAGCCAGGTCCATGAATTAATTTCTGCCTGGCCCCATGCTCTGTTTATTCTTCCTTGTCCTGCTACCTCATCCACACAGTTCATATTGGATGTTGTCACGGTCTCAGTGAATGATGTGACAAATTGCCAGGTATTTGCTCCTTTTAAACAAAAAAGCCTGTTGATCAAGGTCAAAGTCAGCTTGCTTAAGATCCAAGAGAGGGAGGCCTGCCTTGAGCCAGTTATACTCTTGAACTCCAGTGATAATGATGACCATAAGACCATAAGACATGGAGTGGAAGTAAGACCATTCGGCCCATCAAGTCCACTCTGCCATTTAAATCATGGCTGATGGGCGTTTCAACGCCACTTCCCTGCACTCTCCCCGTAGCCCTATTTTCCTTCCGAGATCAAGAATTTGTCGATCTCTGCCTTGAAGGCATCCAACGTCCCGGCCTCCACTGCACTCTGCGGCAATGAATTCCACAAGCCCACCACTCTCTGGCTGAAGAAATGTGGTGTCATTTCAGTTTTAAATTTACCCCCTCTAATTTTAAGGCTGTGCCCACGGGTCTGAGTCTCCCCGCCTAATGGAAACAACTTCATAGCGTCCACCCCTTCTAAACCATACATTATCTTGTAAGTTTCTATTAGATCTCCCCTCAACCTTCTAAACTCTAATGAGTACAATCCCAGGATCCTTAGCCGTTCATCATACGTGAAACCTACCATTCCAGGGATCATCCGTGTGAATCTCTGCTGGACATGCTCCAGGGCTAGTATGTCCTTCCTGAGGTGTGGGACCCAAAATTGGACACAGTATTCTAAATGGGGCCTAACTGGAGCCTTATAAAGCCTCAGAAGTACATTGCTGCTTTTATATTCCAACCCTCTTGAGATAAACGACAACATTACATTCGCTTTCTTAATTATGGACTCTACCTGCAAGTTAACCTTTAGAGAATCCTGGGCCAACACTCCCAGATCCCTTTTGCACTTCTGATTTGTGAATTTTCTCACTGTTTAGAAAATAGTCCATGCCTGTATTTTTTTTCCAAAGTGCAAAACCTCACATTTACTCACATTGAATTTCATCAGCCATTTCCTGGACCACTCTCCTAAACTGTCTAAATCTTTCTGCAGCTTCCCCATCTCCTCAGTACTATCTGCCTGTCCACCTATCTTTGTATCATTGGCAAACTTCGCCAGAATGGCCCCAGTCCCTTCATCCAGATCATCAATATATAAGGTGAACATCTGTGGCCCCAACACTGAACCCTGCGGGACACCACTCGTCACCGGTTGCCGTTCTGAAAAAGAGCCTTTTATCCCAACTCTCTGCCTTCTGTCAGACAGCCAATCCTCAATCCAAGCCAACAGCTCACCTCGAACACCATGGGCCCTCACCTCGCTCAGCAGCCTCCTGTGAGGCACTGTATAAAAGGCCTTGTGGAAGTCTAGATAGATAACATCTACTGGGGTTCCCAGGGCTAACATACTTGTTACCTCTTCAAAGAATTCTAACAGATTTGTTAGGCATGACCTCCCCTGAATAAAACCATGCTGACATGTTTTAATCTGACCCTGCACTTCCAGGAATTTAGAAATCTCATCCTTGACAATGGATTCTAGAATTTTACCAACTACTTGATGGGCCTATAATTTTCCATCTTTTGCCTTGATCCTTTCTTAAACAAGGGAGTTACAACCGCAATTTTCCAATCATCTGGGAGTTTCCCTGACTCCAGTGACTTTTGAAAGATCACGACCAAAGCCTCCGCTGTTTCCTCAGCCACCTCCCTCAGAACTCTAGGATGTAGCCCATCGGGGCCAGGAGATTTATCAATTTTTAGACCCTTTAGCTTTTCTAGCACTTTCTCTTTTGTAATGCCTACTTGTCCTCAACTCTGCCCCCTGGCTCTCCCTAATTGTTGGCATACCACTCATGTCTTCCACTGTGAAGGCTGATGCAAAGTACTTATTAAGCTCTTCAGCTGTTTCCTTATCGCCCATCACTAGCCTTCCAGCATCAATTTGGAGCAGCCCAATATCTACTCTTGCCTCTAGTTTGTTTCTTATGTATTGAAAGAAGTTTTTACTATCATTTCTAATATTACTAGCTAGCATACTTTCATATTTGATCCTCTCCTTCCTTATTACTCTCCTTGTTATCCTCTCTCTGTTTTTGTAGCCTTCCCAATTGTCTGATTTCCCAGTGTTCTTGGCCACTTTATAGGCTGTCTCTTTTTCTTTGATACATTTCCTGACTTCCTTTGTCAGCCATGGCTGCCTAATCCCACCCCGGATAGTCTTTCTTTTCTTTGGGATGAACCTCTGTACTGTGTCCTTAATCACACCCAGAAACTCCTGCCATTGTTGGCCTACTGTCTTCCCCGCTAGGCTCTGCTTCCAGTCGATTTTCGTCAATTCCTCTCTCATGCCCCTGTAATTACTTTTATTTAACTGTAATACCATTACATCCGATTTTGCATTCTCTCTTTCAAACTGCAGACTGAACGCTACCATATTATGATCGCTGCCTCCTAAGTGTTCCCTTACTTTAAGGTCTTTTATAAAGTCTGGCTCATGACGTTGAATGGCAGAATATGTTCTTATTTTTATGTTTGTTTACAATTTTTAATAATTGTAGAATGATTACAACACAGAAGGAGGCTTTTGAACTTACCCTGTTTACATCGGCTTACCTACTCCCACTCCTCTGGTTTGTTTTTCCCCAAGAGTTCTACGAATATTTCCTTTTTAGATAAATAGCCAATTCTCTTGGTATGGCGTGATTGAATCTGCCTCTACCGTACTCTGACAGTGAATTCCCAATCACACATTGAATTAAAAAGCTTTTCCCTATTTCACAGTTGCTGCTTTTAATACCCATCTTAAAACCCTGCACTCTTAGGCTAATCTGTCCAGGTCCCACATGATTTTAAATACCTCTATCAAATGATCTGCCCTTCAAAGAGAACCTTATCCAATGTAACTATCTAACTAAAGTTCCTCATCACTGGAAACATTCTTGCGAATTTTTTCTGCACCCTCTTGAATGCCTTCACACCCTCCTTTAATGTGTGGAGCTCAGTCAGAGTGCTCTAATTAAGGCCAAGGTAATGTTTCATGCAGGTTTCTCATAAATTATTTGTTTTTGCACACGATGCTCTTACTTATAAAGCCGACTATCCGAATTGCTTCGTTATGCATATTTCATACATACACTGCAGCCGTCAGTGAGAAACCACTGATTCCTTTACCTCTGCATCCCCTTCAGAATTACAGCCTTCATTTTTATTGCTTCTCCTCACTCTTCCTACCAAAATTAATAATTCCACTTTTCTTTGTATTAAACTTCATTTACCACTTGGCCACCAATTCTACTCGTATGTCCATTTCATTTGAAGTTTAGCACTATCTTCCTCACTATTCACATTGATTTCAAGCTTTGTATCATCCTTAAATTTGGATATTGTCTGCTGTACACCCAGATACAGGTTATTGTCAACCACAAAAAGCAATAGTCCTCCCCAGTAGAGGGGGAACATTGCTATATACCTTCCTCTAGTCCAGAAAGCAACTGCTCCCAACAACTCTGTTTTCTGTCACTCCACCACTTCTGCATCCTTTCTATTCTGAAGCTCTAACTTCATCAAAGTGCCCATTGTGTGGCATTTTATTACTTACCTTGACAAGTCCACTGTCTATGCTTTTAACCTCTACTCTCGTCAAACCTTTCTGTTATCAAAAACTTCAAGCAAGTTAGTGAAACGTGATTTTCCCTAACTATCCTGCATTAGCTTTCCTTGATTAATCCATATTTGTCTAAGTGACTGTTAATTCTGGCTCAGATTATTGGCTCTAAACGTTTTCCCAACACTGAGTTTGAATTAAAACAAAACTGTGGATGCTGGAGATCTGAAATGAAAACAGAAATTGCTAGTGAAACTCAGCAGGTTTGGTAGCTTCTGGGGTAGTAAGCAGAGTTAATAGTTTGAGTCCAGTGACACTTAGAACTGACATTTGTAATGACTGCTCTGAAGCAGCCGTTTAATCTATCATCCTGTTTTTTTGAACAACAGTGTGACATTCTCAAGCATCAAGTATCTGGCCTCACCCATCCATTATCTAAGGATGATTGTGAGCTTATGACCAGTACTTACACAGGTCCCATCCTTCTTTTCAACAGTATCCCTGGATAGATTTCATCTGGTCTGAGTTACAATATTAATACATATACAATAACTGGCATGCTGTCCTATGTGTCAATGCATCTGCATTTCGCAAATAAAAATTAAGGTTTTTCAGTTGAAATTACCGTTAATGATCAGATCAATCTGCTGGGGAATTTAAAGCAAGTGCTGAAGCCTGCTCACTTTGGAGGGCAAGGCTGGAGCAGTTAGTCAGTTCATTCTGTCATTGGTTGGGGATAGTATTTGGATGTAAAATTGTAAAATGTGCTAAAGTTTTCTGAAGTTCACGGTTCATGTTTCTTGATAGTAAGAAAGCGCCAACTTGAAGTTTGCTTTTTTGCAAAAGGACATATGCATGGTGTCTTTGAAAATTCATTTTCTCCACCATTTAAAATGGTAAACGAATTCTGAGGTGTGAATTCTAATTTCAGTTTCCCTGTCACGACATTTGCTGAAGTACCAGATTTGAAAAATAACACAGACAGAAGGGTCAGTGTGATGATGGCTATGTTCCCTTCAATTAATGAAAGTTTATACTGAAATTCTTCTATTTGTAATTTTACTACAATGTGCTACAGTACTGTGTGATTGAGATCATTTGATCTGTTTTTAGATAAGTTGTAGTGATTGGTTCTGTCCTGAAAGCATTGTTCAGTTCTGTTATGAGCTTTCAGTTGAGGCTGCTTTGTTTCTATGTACTCATCAAAAACTGTTCACATAAGCCACGGCAGCAGTATTGGAGTGGGATTAGGGAAATATGCCGTGATTATGAATAGTTGTGTCTCGAATTGGAAATCTCAAGACTAGAAATTATCACTCCACCCACCAAGAACATAAAATTTAGTTGCTTCTCTGTTTCTCCAAATCACATTTTTCATTGGCTCATAACAACTTCCATTCTTGTTAGAGCCTTTTTATATGGTCAAAAGTACAATAATAAGCTCAAAATTGCTGTTGCTACCAGTGACAGATGAAAGTTTAAGGTATCTCTGACATTTCTCTTGGAATCTTTTATAGGAATCTTTTATGGTATTTACTTTGGTCTAAAACGCCCAATAAAATAGCACACAGGCATTTACCAAAAATATACTAAGCCATTGCTCATTACTGTTGATGACAATAATTTCTAGCTCATGTTCATGTTTCAAAAATCTTAAATATATAAACTGCAAAATGTTGATTAGAATAGGAAAACAGATAAAAGTCTATAATTCCATTTCTGCCCCACCATAATAACAAAGGGCATCTGGTAGCACAGTTCCAGGCACTTCAATCACAGTCAGTCAGCTGCTTGGGGAGACCAGGGTCAGGGGATCCATATCTCAACAGCCTATAGAGCGGCTCCAGTTGGTCCAGTGCAAACTGTCTGGGAGTCACGTTAAGTCATTTGGGGAGCTGCACACAGATCAGTCATGGATCTGATCAGTCATCGGACAGAACTAGCCATTTAGGAGTCAAGGGTGGGCCATGGTTACTGCTGGAAGTTTCCATTGGTTTACATGTGAGCTAAAAATTCAAGTTGTGCTATGCACAGTGGTGCACTCTGTGCCTGTGTCTATGAAGTCACGGTGATGCTAATATGCCAGGGCCCAGCCGGTAAAGTGTGAAGATGAACAGTTAAATAAACAGATTAGGTTGGAACGTGTTGAATATCAAAGCCAACACGGTTGGCAAATGGCAAGGAAGAAGGTGAAATCTGTGATTCAGTCTGTGAAATGCAATTCCCTATGTCCTTCCATCTTGACACAAATAGCAAGAGTGAGTAGTAAGGGCAGAAACCATGCACAGTTAGTAGTCTGGGACAATTGGGTCGGTGAGTGCAATTGCAGGAAGATGCTGCATGCAGTAGTAGATCCCTGAGCCTTGGTGGGAAATTAATGTACCTGCAGAGATAGTGACTGTGAAGCAGCAGAGAGATGGTATTGCTTGCCTTCATGGAGCAGATAAGGTCTTTGATCTTCTTCCTGGATTGCTGCAATTTCCTCTGTGTCTGGAGTAATTCACAGGAACAATGTAGAACAGCTTCAGACTGATCTGGTGCACAAATGCATGCTGTCTTTGTGCATAGATAATGAGGCAACTTTCAGAAAATATCATGAGAATTTCTGTTCAGGCTCACTGAGAGAAAATCTTCATGAAACTCAACAAAGTTGACAGTATGTCAATTTCCACTAAAACTCAGACTCATGTTTCTGTTTGTTTATCGACAAAGGAAGTCTTTGTTAACATTTCCCCAGGGACTATCATTCTGATGTCATTAATGCTGTCTGCATTTCAAAAGATACAATTATCTCAACAGGTCATTTTGATTGTCTTGATACAAATTGACACTTAGTTTTTTAATACCAGATACTAACTACTGGAGATATAAAATCTTTGAATGGGAGTTATGAATATTTCTTTTCTTAATCAAGTGTATAGGAATGAGAACTGTATTAAATGTAGAATTTTTTTTTATCTTCGCATGATTCCTGAGGTCGGCCTACGTTGGGTACTCTGTGAATGGCTTATGCTGGTAACATATACCTTTGAGGAGCCTTGGGAATGGATGAGAGGCATGTGCTTTCATTGGATTGGACTGGGAGGAATGAAAGGCAGTTGCTGAGTGGGTGGGTGGATGATGTGAAGAATGGAGTTTAGAGGTAATACCTGTTTCGAAAATAACTGGGACAAAGTCCAGAAAAATCAGGGATATTCTAACCAGCTCACCCAAGGTCACTGATGTTCTGCTTCTGTGATTGATGGGACCAAAACCATGCCACATTCACCAATTTGGGCTGAAAATGGCGTAAATTCAAGTATCTTTTACTGAGGTTGGTTAGGCAAGCTAGGAAACTTCCCAACTGAATTTGTCCAACTCTGTAGCCAGAATTTGGCCATAAGATCATTATGACACAGAAGATAACACCTCTATTCATGATGCCCATGCTTGTTTTCTGTAGAGAAATCCAGTCGATTCAATTTACCTGCTTTTACCCAATGGGCCTCAAACTTTATTGCCCTCAAGAACCTATCCAATTTCCTTTTGAAACCATTTGATTGTGTCACCTTCCCCACCCTCATCAGCAGTGAGCTCCAGATTGTTGTCAATTGGTAGCGTTCAAGAAAGTTTTTCCTCACACCGCCCCTATATTTGTTGTGCAAAAACTGAAATCTGTGTGCCTTGGCCCTTGTACCATTGGCTAAATGAACAGCATTTTTGTTTCTAATTTGAAGCTGACAAAATCCTATAACTTTCTATCAGATCTCCTCTCAACTTCTTTGCTGTAACCCAACAATCCCAGCTTCACCAACCTGACTTTGGAGCTAAAATGTCTCATCTCTGAAACCATTCTGGTAAATCTCCCCTGCACTCACTTGTGCACTTGCACTACTTTGTAAATGTGATGACCAGAACAGGGGGCATACTCTACAGTGGTCTAACTGTGATTTGCTCTTGATAATAACTGTGTAATTGATTGTTTCAAGGAAGACCGCCTTTTAAGCTATTTTCACTCTTTGCCAGGATCACATACTGTAATGTTAGCGTGTTGCTTTTGTGCAAGCATGACTAACATAGGGACAGAAGATACAAAATTACTGGGCTATGGAAGAAAGCATTGCCTCCATTCTTCCACGTAAATCTGCAGAATGTCAATTCATGATAAAGAAGGTAGACAGCCGTATTAACTATCTCATTTCAATAGGACTCTTGTCAGGCAGGCTTTGTACGGTGGATATTAACTTGGCTTCATCACTCCTTAAAATATAAAAAGAAACAATTATTTAGAAGTATTACATCAATTTACCTTCAACTCCAAAAACCTCATGGACTCCAGGTGACTTAGGACAGAGTGCCAGAATATGTACAAAATGAGCAATGTTATCTCATGAAAGTCAAATGAACTGTTGATTGGGATTTGTCACATTCCCTCTCTATTGCCAAGATCTTCATACCATTGCATGGCTCTACCTTTGCCCATCTGCTGTCAAAATCCATATTTATACCTTGTCATGGCTAGGCTTGAATATAAAATATCCTTTTGCACAATCTCCCATTTTCCACCTCTAAAGAATCCAAAACCCTGAGTGGTATTAAATATAACCTGTAAATACTTCTACCCTGAAAATAACCTGCTGACCTCTGGGATAGCTATCTCCGTCTAAAATAGTGTAGTGGTCCAAGTAATACAAATTGCACTGATGGATTCTTTCTATAGCGCCACGGAGAATATTTTTGTTTAAATTTCACATGTTTTTAAATATCTAATGCGACAACTAGTTTGCCCTCTTGTTACACAGAACAGTTTCCATTACGTGACATACTTTAAAATACTACTTTGTAAAATTATCATGACAGGTATTATTAAAAAAAGGAAAAATATAAAAACACATAAATCTTTTGCTGATTATTGTCTTTTTGTGAACAAGATGCAGAAATGCCTCAGTAATCTTTATATGGTTAATCTGATGCTTTGTATGCCTAATGCTTTGATAAACCAATTACTGCATCATGAAAGTGTAAGATTTATTATAGAATTTAACAGGTAGATATAGAATAGGGGGAAATTGTTTCTTCTGTTAAATGACTTTTCAAAAATGCTTTCTAATTTGTAAAGCAAGATGAATTTTATGTTGACAACAGTGAAATTTGAAGACAAATTGTCCTCCTGTGAATTATGATTTATCCCACAATTTTTTGTTCTTAATACAATTCAAATTCACTTGTGTGTCTCCCTGTATTTTTCTGTCATGTCAGTATCCGAGAAACGTACAGAATCCTTCTCCTCTGATGCAGTGTGACAATCCAGGATGCAAAACTCCCTGCTTGTCACCAACAATAGTCAATGATCATTTACTGGGAAGCAGTATTTGCACGTGCTAGTTCACTTGAACCAATTCTTTCCGCTTCTTTAATCTAAGCTCCTCCTTCTTGAAGTAGAGCTAGTCAACTATCCTTAAGTCTCAGAAAAATTGCTTGACAAAATGCATTAATAATTTAAGAGAGCAGTTTCATCTGCATTTCTGAAGCTCAACTCTACAGTTGCATTGCAAAGTTTGAGGTTTTAATGCAAATTGCACCTAGATAAAATGTGACATTAATTGTTTTTGTCAAATATATGTCAGCTAGATTTTTCAAAAGCAAAATGATATTTTATACTAAATGCCAAATAAGATAAACATTGCACAGAATTGAACCACAAAGTGATACCTTTCAACCCCATTACTCCAATAATATTTATTGTTTGCTTGAGATTATATCCATTGCATTTACACCAGCTCAACCTTTCACATCCCATTGTAGTCCCTTTCTCCCATGGATTTGTTTCCTTTGGAAAGCATTTAAACTGCTTGCTCACCTCCTTCCATTGGTGCTGACTTCCATGTTCTAACCTCTCGGAGTAAAGAATGTTCCCTGGAATTCCGTACCAGCCTCACTTTTTGGATTTCATTACAAGAAGAAAGTCTCTTTGCACCTCTGTCCTATCCAAACCATTCAAAATGTTGAAAGTTTTGGTCAGGTCACATCCAATTCGTCTCTTATGACATAAAGCTTTGGACTGATTAACCTTTCCCAACTGACACAACAGTCTTGAGATTGTGTACCTATTTTTGTATAAATGGTATTTAAATGGTCATATGCAAATTACAGGTACAACATTTACTCAAATAGTACAATAAAGAAAAATATCTATTTAATTCCTGATGGCTAAGTTGTAAGTTGCTATCCAGAGCATTTTTCCATTAAGAAATGCAATACACAAAACTGGAGCAGGGTTAGGGATAAATGAAAGGTAATCAGGATTCAAGTGTACTTTGAAACTTTATAAGTAAATGGGAATTAATGTAAGTGAATAAAGTATCCAGCGATTGATCCCTGTGTTATTTCAGTTGCAATATCTCTAAGCTCTGATGGAGATCCTTGTCATTTAAGTATGAAATGCATTCCTATAACATGACATTATTAAAGCTATCATTTCAAAAGACAGTTACAAAGGGCTGTAAAAATCTCTGTCAAATGTTTTTCTTTCATATTGTGAAAAACCCTCCAGTAAACATTTATCTTTGTCAAGGGTTTGAAGTATTGAATCTAAATTCTAATAATGGAGATGCTGAAGAATGACATGATGTAAAGTTAATTGTTCACATTTAAATGCTTGCTGTAAAGTGTTCTTTTCTGTGCTTCCAAAAAATATTGTTAATACTAATACCAAAAAGGATTGTTTTTCAAGCAGCCATATTTAAAAAAATACAGGATGCTTCTTTGGTGTTCACTGGTGTGGATATGTAATAGGCATTTGTGGCATGTTTGATGTGGAATGAGGGGGAGCAGGTCAGCCTGGTTTGATGGCAATGATGAGACTGAAATGAGGTCTTTCATATGTATGAGGCAATGCATATGTTAACAGTAGCACTGCATCAGTTTCAATTCTGGAGGAATAAAGATCCTGCATTAGTTTGCAAAACAAACATTATTTTCAATATTATAATTTTTTGCTGTTTCGCAAGAGTGGTAGGCAAGGTTAATATAATCCAGCTTTAATGGCAGGCAAGTTTCATCTAATCTAATAATATATCTAAAAATTTCAAATTTCCTGCTACCGAATTTCTTCTGAAAAGGGCCCTTTTGCAGTCCGAAGTCACTGCCTTGATGCTTATACGTGCTATTCCCTATTGTGTTTCCATTGAGACAGGTCACCTGCCACAGTTTTACCTCTAGGATCCATTGCTTTGTAGATCTTTCTCCACAACATTGCCCAAGACCTTGTGCACTCTATTCAGCAATAAACTGAACACACCAATATTCAGTGTCTACTGGTGGAATTTTGTTATACCAACCCTTGTACTGAGATTGCCTACAAAGTAACTAACACTTTCTAAGTACTTAAGAAGCAGGAACAGGAATGGACCATATGGCTCTGCAGATTTCTGTCTTAATCAGACTAAGGAATAACCACATACCACTCTGAGTACTCATAATATTTCCAAATATGATACTTAGCAAAGGCAGTCATGTACATCTAGTCAGATCAATTGAACATTAATTTGTGGGGTTCCAATCATCTGGACCATTGTCCCCTCCTATATGCATTTGAATGTAGACTTCTAGTTCTCTGTAGGCATGTGCTCTGAAAGGTCTAACAAGTTCTTCCTTTACACTTGGCCATGTACCATATTATGTAAAATTCAATTGCTGCCCTTTTGATTGGTTTACAATTACATTATTGTTCATCTACAAGCATGTACGATCGTTGACAAGCAATTTCCTATGCTTTGTCTCAGAGTTCACGTTTTAAGCTAGAACAGTAAATGTGGTTCTGTTTTTGCCATTGAGTAGTTTGAACTATGTTTCCTTATACCTATCGTTATCCTTTATGTAATGGTCAGGATAACAAAAGAAAATGCTTCTCTACATTTAAGAGACAAAGAGTGGAATTGCCATTTTCAATTGACATGGTTTGTCAAGTGAGTTTCATGGTATTGGGGTTACCATGGCCCAGAGTGATTCTTCTCATGCAATCTGTTGATCTTCACCTTGGTAATTGTGCTGCTGATTCTTGGGCATTCTTTTACTGGGTATTGAACAGCCAGAGACGTAGAAGTGTTCATTACTGCTGAATCTTCTCGCTTTTATACATCTGATACCACATTTAGAACCCAGCTGTACACCATTGTAGACCCTGCAAGCCTGGAGCTGCCTTCCCATAATGTGCTTAAGCTACTATATTTAGAACAAGGCTCAGAGGACATGAAAGCCTGTGTACTGCGGCATGAATAGGGACTGAGAATGTGTTGATGGACAGGGTGGTAGAGAGGAGGGCATTTCTTTACCCCGCTGACTGTCATTGGAGGTAAGAACATGCGAACAAGGCAACTTGGACACAGATTGTTGCCTGATTTGGTGTACTGTACTGGGTGCAGGAAGACTACTGCTCTCAGTATTTTATATATTGTGTCCACTTAAAGGCTCTCACCCATGTCATCCTCCCAAAATGTGAGTTTTCTTGTCTTTCGTACTTCTTATGCATTCAGTGAAAGACAGCCTCACCACAACTCCTGCTCTTCCATCAGCTTCCATAACACTTGATCTTTCCTTTTGACTCTTTGCTGCAACAAACTGAGCCAGAGGGAGTCTTAACAGAACCCCAGTTGACCTGTTTGTAATACCCAGACTGCTAGCACTTGAGTTGCAGGATTGACTGTGATCCAGACCCTGAACTTCAAGAAGATGGATCACTGGATTCTGCTAGGACCAAGGGCCTCATGACCATAGCCAACCCCCTGGATTGGAATTGAAGAACCTCCATGACTGACTGTGGTGTATACCCCGACTGTCTGTAGCCCCTTTCACCCCATTTAGAAGTGCCCCCCTGTAACTTTCATACCAGGCTTTTATGTGATGCATATGCAGTTCGGTTTGCCACAGAACTTACAGACACACACCTCAGGTTTGACATAGCGCAACTTCAATCAGTGACATGTTCACCACTTTGCTGTTCAGTGCTCCCCATGGCCACAAGCTGCTTAACTCCTTCTGTGTTAAGAAAACAGTATAACTCACACAGAGGCTGGCAGCCTGTAGTGGGTGATGAAGTCAGTGGGTGTACAATAAAACAGCAATGTTAAGTAAACAGTGTCTGGCAGATACCAAGTAACCATAAAACTGTGTTGACTCTGCTCAGCTATCTTGAACTTATCTAAGCTAACTGCTTTGTAGTCTCATGCTTTCTGTTTCCCTCAGTTTTTGAATAAGGGACTTACACTTATTATGTTCCAGACTAATAGGACCATCCTTGAGTAAGGAAATTTTGGAAATTTTGAAACCAGTGTAACTATTTGACCAGTCACTTTTTTCAAGACCCTAGGAGGAAGACCATTAGGACCTGACACTCACTTGCCTTCAAAGATTTGCATAGTACCACTTTTCTGGTAAATGTAATTTTCCAGATTTCTTCTTCCCTTCCATTTCCTGATTCATTGCTGCTTCTGGGACATTACTTGTCATTCTCTACAGTGGAGGGCAATGCAAAATACCAAAATTAACCTGCCATTTTCTTATTTTCCATTAATAATTTACTAGTCTCCCTTTCTATAAGATTAATGCTCGCTTTTTAACTCTTTCCTTTTCTAAATAATTAAGGAAACTCTTATAGAACATAGAACATAGAACAGTACAGCACAGAACAGGCCCTTCAGCCCACGATGTTGTGCCGACCATTGATCCTCATGTATGCACCCTCAAATTTCTGTGACCATATGCATGTCCAGCAGTCTCTTAAATGTCCCCAATGACCTTGCTTCCACAACTGCTGCTGGCAACGCATTCCATGCTGTCACAACTCTCTGTGTAAAGAACCCGCCTCTGACATCCCCTCTATACTTTCCTCCAGCCAGCTTAAAACTACGACCCCTCGTGTTAGCCTTTTCTGCCCTGGGAAATACTCTCTGGCTATCATCTGTATTTATATTTCTGGCTAGTTTTCTCTCCTTTTCTGTTTTTCACTTATTAAGTTTTTGGTCAGGCTTTGCTTTTCTTTTACATCAAATCTTGGTGGTCACCAAACCTTCATAAAATTGTCACAAGACTTCTTTATTCTCGTACTTCAGTCCTGTTCCAATCAAGGCCAACTTGCTATTGCTCTTCCTAATTGCTTGCTGAGCCCATATTGTAACTGTCTTTGTTATTTGAATGAATATGTCCAAGCTCCTCTGAACATCAAATTTTATAACTTTCATGTCTTCTAAAAATTGTTCTGCTCCCCTATTCTAATTAATTTCACACTTCCCCACATTATGTCCCATTTATCAACTTGTTCCCCATAATGTAATCTGACCATATTTCTTTGCTGCCTTTGTGTCTTCCTCAAAAGTTATGTTCTCACCTTTCATTGTACTGTTCGTAAACTTAGATACATTTTACCCTTGCCATATCATTCATATAAGCTTGTAACTAACTGGGGTTCCAGCTTTGGAACTCCCCAATTCCCTGAATGCTAACTGTAAAATGCTGTCTTTATTTTTACTCAGTGCTTCCTGTAGGGTAACCAAACTGTATACATGTTAACATATTGCCTCCTAAACCATGAACCCTTATCTTGTATTTATTCAGTAAAATTTTACACCAAAGGTCAATACACAAGTATACTACATCTAGTGAATCCCTTTCGACTGTCCTCAAAAAACCAAGTACAATTCTTTTGTTGCAAAACAAGTTTGACTTTGTCTGATAGTGCTACAATTTTGTAAGTGTGAATGTTTTTGGTATTTAAATAATGACTAATGAAAGCTGCTGATGTATAGCTCCCTTTAATCTCTCTCTCTCCTTTCTTGAATAGTGGTGTTATATTTGCTAACCGCCATTCTGCTATGGCAATTCTAGAATCCAGGGTACTTTTGAAAATCATAACCAGCATATCCATTATATCTGTAGCAACCCCTTTTAAAACCCTATGATGTTAGCTGTGAGGTTCTGGAGAATCATGAGCTATGTAGTCTGAGGAAATAAAGGTGGCTAAATAAATGTATTATTTTTGTCTTTCCATATAAGATGATAACTCATGTAGCAGCTGTATATTCTACTCTGCAGTATCTTCCCTGTAAGGACAATCAAACACTGGATGAGTTCTTGGCTGAACATTTGTCTTCAATCTACTGTAGTTGACTGACTTCTTTTGACCTAACATTTCAACTAACCCTCGAATTTGTACTCTGACCTTTTCAGGTATTGGTTGACGTTTAAACTACCCTAACCAAAGTCAGCAGACACCATCTTTTTCTGTCTGTTTCAGAGTTCATTGCTCTGTAGTCTGAACATTGTCTAGAGCGAGTTAAATTGTGAGGTATCTCTGTTTCTCCTACATCATTCTACTTGGACTATACCCTCATCGTCATAAAGGGTGTCTTGTCTAAATGTCTTTCTGCTGTATTTTTACAGCCTTTACTAAGCATTGCATTATGGAGAATATCTTTATCATATGCAGTGTTCAACTATCTCTCTATTTTTGACAAAGAGGCCCTTAAACCTTTAACATCCTCAAGAAGCAGAAATCCCAACTGTTGAAGTCTGCCCACCTCCCTTTTTCTGTCCTGCCATAAGGAGGGAATTTGTTCATCATCTAATCCCAGTGCATCAGGTAAAGTGTCTGCACCTGAAACAAAAATTCATCTCATTTTAACAAATCATCCTCGTTTATATCACAGAATTGTGCCAATACAGCAGTGTCCATTCGGTCTCTTTTAGCTGCACTGGCTCTCTGAATGTGAAATTTACTGGGTGAAATTTCCCTACCTTTTCCCCGTAATCCTATACATTCATCGTTTATCAGGTGGCTGTCGAACTGCCTTACAAATGACTTGATTGAGCCTGTTGCCACTACATTGTCTGGCATTGCAATTCAGATCCTAATCACTCAGAATGAGCAAATTTTTCCTAATTCTGTCATTTCTTCTTTAGGCATTCTCACTTAGTCTGTGCTCTCAACCTCCTCCTTTCATGAGCGGGAACAATTTTTCCCTATTTACTCTAAGCAGGCCCCTTGTTAATTTCATCAGCTCCATCAATCTCCTTTCAGCCTTCTCTTCTCCCAGAAAAATAGTGTCACCTTCTCCAGACTACCTTTGCAACTGAATTTCCTTATCCTTGAAATCATCATTCTTATGAGTCCTTTCTGCACTCTCTTCAATGGTTTTACAATTTTCCTGAAGTGTGGCACCCTGAGCTGGATAAAATACAGCATTTTATACATGTTTAACAGTCTCCTTGGTCTTGTTTTCTATGCCCCTATTAATAAACACAAGGTACTGAATCCTGTATTAGCCACCCTCTCAACCTGTCCAGCCACATTCAATATTTGTTCACATTTACAAGCTGATCCCTAAGCCCCTTTAGAGTTGCCACATGGGACCATAGAATAGAGGAGCAGGAAAAAGTCATTTGGCCCCTTTGAGCCTGCTTTGCCATCAAACATGATCGTGGCCAATCTTTGAACTCAATACCCTGTCCCAGTCCCTTTGATTCCTTTTGTCCAAAGAGCTATTTTTAACTCTTCCTTGAAAATATTTCAGACCCAACCATATTGTGTGGCAGAGAATTCTATAGGTTCACCACTCCCTTGTGAAGAAATTCCTTATCTCTGTCCGAAGCGGCTTAATCCATATCCTTAAACAATGACCAGTTTTATTTTGTATTGTATTCTTGTGTTCTTCTTACCAAAGTTAAACACTTTGCATTTTGCACTTCACTGTGCAACATTTTCAGTTGTCCCATATTTTCAGCCACAATAGGTTCATTGCAATCCTCATTTCACTGGATTCAATTAGATTCAGATTGTACATCATTGATTTTAATACTGAGAAGTAAAAGGTGGCCAAGGGTGGAAAAACAATCATTGTATGTGATTTTTTTCCCTTTTGTCACACTCTACAAAATGTTTGCTGTGTGCAATATAAATGCAAGCCGCATTTGTTAGGGAGCCTGTTAAAGTGTAATTTCATTTCATGGAGTCATTGTATTCACATAATCATTCACAACATAACACATCCTGTATAAAAGTAGTATTTTATTCACTCAGGAAAAAATCACTAAGCTAAAATATAATTTTATATTGTTTGGTAAGATGGTTTTCGTTCCACCAAGTCATTCTACTATTAGCTATGAGGAGAAATTGGACAAACTTGGTTAGTTTTCACTTAAACCTTGGAGGACGAGGGGAGACCTGTTAAAAGTTTAAAAAATTATGAGAGACATGGATAGAATGGATTGTCAGTGTCTTTTTTCCTGGGGTAGAACTGTCAGTTACTAGGGGATATAGGTTTAATGTGAAGGAGGGTGGAGGTGTAAGTTTTTAAAGGAGACATGAGAGGTGGGGTTTTTTTTACAGAGGTTTGTAAGTGCCTGGAATGTGCTGCCAGAGGCGGTGGAGGAGGCGTCTTGACAGATATATGTGAATAGGTGTAGAATAGAGGTTTACAGACGGCATAGAGGCAAAAGGTTTTTAGTTTAGAAAGGCATAATGTGTTGGTACAGTCTTGGTAGACTGAAAGGCCTGTTACTTTGCTGTACTGTTCTTTGTTTTAACTCCAGAAAAAATATACAATTGTTTTTTAAAAAAAGATATTTGAGATTAGTAAAGCAAAATAATTTCATGTTATTCTGCAGATATCATTGTGATGTAGTTAATGTTTTTCAATTCTATTCTGTCACGCTGGCATCCACAGCTGGTTAGTTAAGTAACTAGTTTGAATTGATTCCTCACACAGCCTGATGCATGTGTCTGGAATTTCAACTAGTACAAATATGGGGTGGTGTGTAAAGGCACAAAGTACATAATTCAAGTATGCGGCTTAATTGAGTGGTACAAGATCAATTGCTTAGCTCTAAGAATTTGTGGCAATGAGGGAGATGGTGCTGTTCCTTTTTCAAAAGAGTGATCCGAGGCAGAGCTAGAAGCAGTGAAGTCTCAAAGCTAAGGTCTGGATGTATTAGTTAGGTGAGCTGCCGTTTGGCTGGCTGATGAGTTTTGAAATTCTTTTCTCCTAAAAAGCAGCGGTTTAAGCTGATACAGGGGAGATAGAAGTATTGTATTAAATAACTGTTTCATAATACAGGACATGAGTAGTACTTTATAACAAAAGGCACATTTTGTTGAGGCCTTGGCAAAATGTGATTATTTTCAGCAATATTGAATTAAATTTATAGTTAACTAGTTAAAGTCCATAATACAACCACAGATAATTGTTGTGATCTCTCTAAACCTGAGCCTAAATAGTTAAGTGCAACATAATAAAAGTGGCAGAGCTGGTGATGTGTTGTGAGAGCAGAATGTGGATACTGCACACTCTAATGTGACCCCATGGTGATTGGAGATGGTGTAAGTGTGTCTGCAGCTCAAGCAATTTCAGTTTCAAGAACATGGCTTGGAATCTGAGTTTGAAAGTTACCATGGCACTTTTTGTTCGAGGAAGCAATCATGCCCATTCAGTTAATTACTTCTGATTTTGTCTTTAGTCAGTGATAAAAGTGTCACTTTCAATGAAGCAGGTACAGTAACTGAGAAAGCAATAAATAAAATCCTCAGCCCTTGCAATTATCCAAGAAGTTCATTGATCTTTGTAGCTTGCATAGATAATACCAGGCACTATAGGAAAGAGAAGCAAAAAAACTATATTGCTGTTGTGAAGGGAGCCTAATTTACTGACTGTAGTGCAGGTAGGTAGGAAACCACATTTTAACGAGTATACAAAGAGTGTGAAAATGGATGTAACTAAATTAAATGAGTGGCCAAAAAAATGACAGATGGAATATTATTTAGGAAATTATGAAATTGTCTACTTTGGCAGAAAGATCAGAAGGATGGCATATTATTTAAATGGAGAGAGACTGCAGAATATTTCAACGCACAGGGATTTGGGTACCCTTGCTCGTGAAAAACAAAATGTTCCCATGCAGGGACAGCAAGTGAGTAGTGTTTTTTGAACAGAGAGACCGAGAGGTTCATGAAGAAAACATGATGATGCCAAATTGGCAAGACTAATCAGCTAATTAGGGGAGGCTTACCTTCATTGCTCAGACCAATGGGGAGAGGAATTAGAATATCATGTCGCAGTTATGTGAGATGTTGGTGAGGCCACTTTTGAAGTACTGTGTACAGTTCTGTTACCCTGCTATAGGAAGAACATTATTAAAGATACTATTAAATTAGAAATGTTGCAGAAAATATTGTCAATGATGTAGCTGGGATTGGATGGTTTGAGTTATGAGGAGAGGCTTGGTAGTTTGGGACATTTTCACTGAAGCATAGGAGGCTGAGGGGTCACCTAATAGAGTTTATAAAATCATGAGGGGCATAGATAAGGTAAAGAGCAAAGGTATTTTCTCTTCAGGTGGGGGAGTTCAAAACTGGAGGGTGTAATTTTAAGGTGAGACGTGAAAGAATTAAAAGGGTCCTGCACGGCTGCTTTTTCCACACAGAGGGAACTTCATACATGAAGAGAACTGCCTGCAGCCCAATGGTATCAATGTGGATTTCACAAGCTTCAAAATCTCCCCTCCCCCTACCACATCCCAAAACCAGCCAATCTCGTCCCCGCCTCTCTAACCTGTTCTTCCTCTCAACTATCCCCTCCTCCCACCTCAAGCCGCACCCCCATCTCCCACCTACTAACCTCATCCCGCCCCCTTGACCTGTCCATCCTCCCTGGATTGACCTATCTACTCCCTACCTCCCCACCTACACTCCCCTTTACTGGCTCCATCCCCACCTCTTTTACTTGTCTGTCTCCTCTCCACCTATCTTCTCCTCTATCCATCTTCAATCCGCCTCCCCCTCTCTCCCTATTTATTTCAGAACTTCCTTCCCCTCCCCCATTTCTGATGAAGGGTCTAGGCCAAAAACGTTAGCTTTCCTGTTGCTAAGATGCTGCTTGGCCTGCTGTGTTCATCCAGCTCTACACCTTGTTGTGCCAGAGGAAGTGGTGGATGCTGATACAATTATATTATTTAAAAGGCATCTGGATCGGTATGTAAATAGGAAAAGTTAGAGTGTTATGAGCCAAATGCACGCTGGTCATCATGGACGAGTTGGACTGAAGGATCTGTTTCCACTCTGTGACTCCATAAGTAATTTAGAAGGCAAAATAGAATGTTGACCTATATTGCAAGGGACCTGAAGTATAAATATAGAGAAGTTTTGATACACTGGGCATTAGGAAGACCTCACCTACAGGACTGTGTACTCTTTTAGTCAAATTAGTTATGAGAATTAGGGAATATGTTTGCATTGCAGTTTTAGTGAAGATCTCCTCGGCTAATTCTTGAGATGAAAGGCCTGTGCTTTGAAAAACATTGAGTATGTTGTCCCTCGAGCTAGGTTGATTATATTGAAATTTATGAATCTGACCTGGAGTATGACACGATAACTGCCAAGAGAATGCTTCTCTTGGGGGAATCTAGAAGTAGCAGTCTAGAAACAAGGCACTTCCAATTTAAGATCTACATGAAGAGGAATTCCTTTCCTTGGTGACCTGGTAATTTTTTGATTTTTTTTTGATAGAGATGGAGGTTGGATTATTGAATGTATTCAAAGTTGAGTTATGCATGAAAGTCAAGCATGGCAGGTTGTGAAGTGGATCATGGCAACAATAAGATCAGTCATTGTCTTCGTGAATGGTGAAGCAGGCTCAAGAGTCCAAAGTACCCATATCTCCCATGTCTTATGATCTTAAATTGTTTGAAGCTTATTCAAAGCATCTACATGGTGTTAAGTGATAGATTACAGCTGTAATTTGCACTGTGCCCCAGTTTGGGCCTAATAGATAGTTGATATTCTATTGATATGGTGTAGTGTATATTGAAAAATGTCTTTATTAAGCAATACTGAAGTTCTGCACTAACAAACAGCTATTTAATACAAGAATTATATTCCCCTAGAACTAATATAGACTATTAGAAATTGTTAACCAATATTGTAGCTATGATGTTACCCAAGATGCCAGCAAAGGTTTGAGAAGCCCTTATTTCTGAGATGAAATCAACTTGCAAGCTATACAATTAGGCTTTGTTTCAATTCATTCATGGATATGGATATTGTTAGCGAGGCCAGCTTTTATTGCTCATTCTTAACTGTCTAGAGGACAGTGGGTCTGGAGTCACATGTAGGCCAGACCAAGTAAGGACAGTAGATTCCTTCCCTAAAGGACTCAGTGAACCTAATGTTTTTTTCTTTCCTGACAATCGACATCATTAAATTTTTAATTACAGTCTATTATTGAATTTTTCATGTCCCCAGGACATAACCTGGGTCTCTGGATGAATAGTCCAGTGACAATAATCACTACGCCATGGCCTCCCCTAATTATCTGATCAGTCTTGCTAATTTAGCATCATCATAATTGAATGATGAGGATTGTATCTACATGTCAAGCAGTTGTGATTCCTGTGAAAGGGTTATCCCTTCATGCCCCTTCAAAAAAAGATGTAGACCCTGAAACTGCAACCTCTTGCTCACTGACAAATCTCAATTTGCAATGAGTGACTAAGCAGGGCCAAGAAAATTTTGTTCAGGGTGGATATTCACATTTTGGAAAGCATTCTTGATTGTGTCCTCAATCACCAAAAAAAATCTATGCTGTGCTGCATCTCCAAGGAAACCAAGCTTAAATTCAGCCACAAGCCCTGCAGGTAGTATTTCTATTTTTCGACAAACTTGCAAAATTAGCCAATGTAAAACTTTCAATGAAACAGCAAAGTTGGGCACCATAAGAGGTTGTAATTCTTTTTTCTTCATCACAAGAAGTCTAACGTGATGCATTCAAAGGTGGTAAAGGTCTAGTTTTCCTAATTTTGGCTGAAATAGACTAATTAGCAAAAGAAGCATTTTAATGACAGTACTCAGCCTTCACTGTGAGTAAACACGTTTAAATTATTGAAACGGGCTCAACAAGCAGTAGGGAACAGCTTAATAGTTTTATCAACCAATGCTAATCAGTTGCTTAGTAACTTTTTACGTAAAACTTTATCAGTATTTGTGTGTTTAAGAAAAATTGGAGCAATTCGTAGACCCTTCGCTAACCAGGAGAGTTGAGCCTTCAGAGCAGCAGGCGTGGAGTGGACTTGGAGTGTGTGGGGTGTGAGGTGGTGCTGTGTAGTGGTGAGGGGAGGGGAGGGGATGGGGAGCACAGTCAGGATTTGAGGACGAGGCTGGAGTTTTGAATCTTGAGCCAGTTAAAAGTTTGGAGAAAGCCAAAATCACTTGTGCTGTGTTGTTACTCACTCAGTTTAAAATTTCCTGAACTGTTGCATTGGTTCAGCTGATTTTGCAAAGTGCACTAATTAAATGAGTGGAAAATCATTACGCCCTTCAAATCTACACTTTAGTGAGGGGTCCTCTAAATTTTTGGTTACAAACGTATGACAAGTAACTACTGATTGCTTGCCTTTAGGCTGATATAATGCTTTCTATTTTTATATTGAATTTCAACAATTGTGGCCCCCTGCATAAGTTTTTGTATCGTTACTGGATTCTTCTAATGATTTATGGATGCTACATGAATTTAAGTCTGATTGGTACATAATTGAATTCTGACTCTACAGTTGAATTCGAAATGTTCACCTGCATTTTCCTTTTTGGCTCCTGACTGACTTGCTGTGTATTTTGTTTCTTTACAAAACAGAGTTATAAGTTTTGCTAATTTACTTTTTTACTGTGAAAAATTTTACATAGAAATCAAGGGTCAAAATTTCCATTACATAGGACTTCCTTATAAACCTCTCTCAGGGCAAACCTATCAAGTTATATATCAATTCAGATTTAGACAACTAGTACAAATAATACTAACACATGGCACCTGCTTCAGTGTTTGAAATTTTTACATTTTCCTTTAAAGTGAAATATGCTTCATTTTCAGAAATTCAAATTGAATGTTTATCATTGGGCAATTGAAGAGGACATCCAGTGGTACATAGCATTTCTGAATTTGTTTCAATGCTGTCCTGTAGGGGTCTATACAGGGCCTCAACTTACACCACTATTTTTGATAAAGTGAAGATGTAGTAGCTAATTTTGTAGATGACAATGCTAAGATGGATAGGAAAGTGTGTTATGAAGAAGACAAAAGCAAGTTGCGGACAAATGAATGAGATAACTGGGTTAATGAAAATCTGGCAAATGGAGTGAATGTGGGAGAACTGAAATTGTTCATTTTGGCAGGAAGAATATATATAATCCATACTGTATGGAAACAGGCCATTTGTCCTGACAAATCTACACTGAACCTCCAAAGAGCATCCCACCTAAACTCCACCCCTCATCCCCAACCTATCCTTGCATTTCCCATGGCTAATCCACCTAATCAACATATCCCTGGATGCTATGGGCAATGTAATTTAGCCAATCCACATAACCTGCACATCTTTGGACTATGGAAGGAAACCCACACAGATGCAGGGAGAATGTGCAAACTCCATGTGGACAGTCACCCAGAGCTGGAATTGAACCCAGGTCCCTGGCACAGTGAGGCAGCAGTGGTAACCACTGAGTCACTGTGCGGCCCCAAAATCCCCTCACTATTGGGGACTGGGATTAAACAGCAGAGCATGACTTATAGACAGAAAAACGGCAGAATTCTGAGGTGTGGAGGGAATTAGGTGTTTTGGTGTACAAGTCACAAAATGGTCAAATGCAAAGATAGCACAAAATTAAGAAGGCCAATAGGGTACTTTGCTTTATTATGAGAGGAATTGAACGTAAAAGTAAGGATGTTATGCACAACTTATATATGGGGCATTAATGAGACTGCTTCGTGAATACAATGTGCAGTTTTGGCCTTTGATTTAAAGAAGGATGTGAATGTGTTGGAAGTGGTCAGAGGAGATTCGAGAGATTGATACCTGGAATGAGGCGTTGTTTCAAAAACTTGTTTGGATGGGCTTGGCTTGTTTCTACTGGATTGATGAGAGTGAGTGGTGACTTGATTGAAGTGTAGAAGCTTCTGAGTGGTCTTGTGAAGGTCAAATGGAAAAGATACTTTTTCTTATGGGTCAGTCCAGAACTAAGGGGCTTTATTTTAAAATTAGGGATTGCCTTTTCAGGGTTAAGATGAAGAAAATGTTTTCTCCCATGGGTGTGCAATCTGGAAGTCTTAGCCTCAGAAAGTGGTTGAGGCAGGGCCATTGAACTGTCCCAGGATCCACATCTCATCCACATGTTCAAGCTCCTCTTGCTGATACTGACTGCCTGCCTTGGGGCTGTCACCTTGTCCATTCCTCTGTGATGCTGACCGCCTGAATTAAAGTCTTTTTACCTCTCCCAATCCTCTGGAAAATGCTGACTATCCAACTCTGAGTGTTGTTAGGACTGTTGAAGTTAGCAGTGTTGCTGGGAAGGCTGAATTAAATTGATTGTGTGCAGAGAACTCAGTAAAGAGCAGTTTAGTGGCTCTGTGCTGTTAGAATAACTTCAGGAAGAAGTTCAAGGAATTAAATAGGCAGTTACGTGTTTGAGTCAGGACTCGGATAAAATCCCGTGGAGCTGAGGAAGTGAAAGGATTGCTGGCTCTGTGTGTAAGGAAGACATGAGGGGAGTTTTGAAGAGCCCTATGAGCATTACTACCTAAATGCAGCTGAAGGAATGGATGTTTCAAAACTCATAGGCAGTGCCTTCATGATGCAATTGAGCAAGATGTTAGCTCAGATGAAAACCCAGCAGCAGGACTGGCAATGGTAAGGCTAGGTGTCAACGAAGCACCGGAGTTGTTCTTGTGAATGAATACTCGTGTACAATTTTAGAGTCTGATGGTGTGTAGACCCAGGAAAAGAGTGTTATTGACCAGAAAAAGAGCAGTTATTAAGGCAGTCCATGACACAGTGACTCATGAATGCGAAGGTCATGGCCTGATGGGCAAAAGTGATGAATTGTGATCTCTTGTGAAATTTGATCAGATTTGATGACCCACTATTCATTAATGCCGAGAGGATCTTTTTTGATCATATTTGTGATTTGATGGATACTGTGAGGTGTTTGATCAGTCTATTACCTTACTTATAACAGGTTAATTTTTTAGGTGTTGGAAACAAGTTGTGCATGTAGATTGTATTACTGTTCTAACATTGTGCAGTAAAATCTACTATTGTTTGTTCAAAAGTTTAGAATCTTAGGACTTTATTTTAGGTTCCCTGGATGTCACATTTTGTCCATTGTAAAAGTAAAAAGTTTTGGTCCCTAGGAAGATTGTAACATAAGTTTGATTTGGTTTGAGAATGTGACAATGTGTACGCCAACTGTAGATTCTCAGTAATTGACAGATGGGAGAGAAGTAGAATAAAAGTGGTACGGTTTGTTATACAGATCAACTCATCATTGATTATTTCAGTGATGCTGCTAGTCATCGCCTTGGTGATGACCTGTTCCCACTATGGATCGCACTGTCACTTCCATTGGGATTAAAGTGAGCGGGCACCCAACTCTTGTATGTCAATGTTTCCTGCAAGAAAGAGGGAATTCTGTTGGTCAGTGTGGTTGCCATGATTGAATGGCTGAGTATGTGCAAGACGTGAATGATGAGTGCCAATTTTGCAAGAATTTTAATTTTGAGGGTGAAATAAAGGGTTGACTTGAGAAAAATTGTTCATAGCTTGGCCAGGGAAGTGCTGTGAATTAAGAACTGGAGATTTGTAGGATATACCATTTGCAGGTGAAATCATGCGAGAGTGGGTCGGTGATGACCTGTTGGCATTGTTGCTGGACTTGTAATCCAGATACTCAGGTGATGTTCCAGGCACTCATGTGGAATTTGATTTCAATAAAAATTTGGAATTAAAAGTCTAATGATGACTATGAACCAAAACCCAAAACCTATTTGGTTCTTTAGTGCCTTTTAGGGAAGGAAACTGTCTGGTCTGGCCTATATGTGACTCCAGATCCACAGCAAATCTAGCTGATTCTTAACTGCCATCGGTTGTATTGCACATTCTGCTAGATAGTTATGATCCTAAAAATGCAACTCATTTTTGGCTTGAAGAAGCGTGCATGTTAAATATCCTTTGATTATATCTGGCTTCATGATAAAAGCCATTATTTATGTACAAAATCTAGTCACGCTTAAAACTGATTGTTTTTGCTTCTATATTTTGGCTGCTGAAATTAATCATCAAGACATTCTCACAAGCTGAATTTGTTTTAACATAAGCCATTGAGAAGCTTGACAGCACTTACAGCTATGTCTGGATGCCATAAAGAATCATCAAAATGGTTACACCCTAACAGTCTTATTACCTATTTTATGCTATCTTTTTAATATCTTAAATGAAGTAATTTTGTTTACATAATATTTAACATTGATGCTTAATTTGATTATTGCGAGTATTTGGAGCTGCTATTGTTTGTGGATATTGATATCTGAGCTTGTAAGAACACTTTAAAAAATGTAAATGTCAAACATTATGGATCTAATCATAAGCCCTCTCAATCTGTCTTCAATTAAGGTCGTCTAAAAATCCCTAGGTAATGTAATTTTTATGTAACAATGAGCTATACAGCTTTCCTGTCAGAATTGTTCAATCTTTCCATTCAGTGTTCATCTATAAAGTAAGTGCCTCAATATTTTAATATTTATTGATAAAGATTTTCATTTTCTTCTCTGATTTCCACTGATATGATTTCCTGCGGTGAGTGAAGTGGCACCAATGAGATTCGTGATCTGTTCACTCTCTAACAAATCAGTGCTTTCACTGAGCATCTGGCACTTTGAAGAAAAAACTGAAACAAGTTTTTTTTCTCTCTGTATGGATTGGATGAAGCTTCTACACTGCATGGGACTGAATGACTGCGTAACTGGACTGTCTGTATTGGACTCAGAAACTGTTACAGGAATAGAAAGACAATGCTTCCTGATGCAATTTGTCTTCCTTTCAGGAAAACAGACAACAGTTTAGAGCGAAACTTGCGGAATCACACAATATTGACAGAAGCAGATCCCTCAGCTGTACAGGGACTGAAGATCAATTCTTACTTTAAGGGAATAAGAATGAATCATTATTAGAGAGACTGGGAGGACCATGGTAGACTGGTTAGTAAGGCTAAATCTCGTGGGATTCAAGGCGCAGGGGGATCTAACAAATTGGATAGAATATTGATTTGAAGGTAGGAGACAGAGGGCAGTGGTGGTGGGTTGCTTTTCAGACTGGAGGCCTGTGACCAGCATTGGGCCGCAAGGATCAGTGCTGAGTTAACAAAGTGTGGAGCTGGATGAACACAGCAGGCCAAGCAGCATCTCAGGAGCACAAAAGCTGACGTTTCGGGCCTAGACCCTTCTTGAGAGAGGGGGATGGGGAGAGGGAACTGGAATAAATAGGGAGAGAGGGGGAGGCGGACTGAAGATGGAGAGAAAACAAGATAGGTAGAGAGGAGAGTGCTGAGTTCACAGCATTTCATCATTTATATGAATGATTTGGATATGAATATAGGAGGCATTGTAAGTAAGTTTGCAGATGACACCAAAATAGGTGGTGTAGTGGACAGTGAAGAAGATTGTCTTAGAATACAAAGATCAGATGGAGCAATGGACTGAGGATTGTCAGATGGAGTTTAATTTGGATAGATGTGGGGTGTTGCATTTTCATAAGGCAAACCAGGGCAGGTTTTATACAGTTAGTATTAGGGCCCAGGGCAGTGTTGCCAAACAAAGAGACCGAGGGGCCCTTGAAAGTGGAGTCGCAGATTATAGAACATAGAACATTACAGCACAGTACAGGCCCTTCGGCCCTCGATGTTATGCTGACCTGTCGTACCGATCTCAAGCCCATCTAACCTACACTATTCCATGTACGGCCATATGCTTGTCCAATGACGACTTAAATGTACCTAAAGTTGGCGAATCTACTACCGTTGCAGGCAAAGCGTTCCATTCCCTTACTACTCTCTGAGTAAAGAAACTACCTCTGACATCTGTCCTATATCGTTCACCCCTCAATTTAAAGCTATACCCCCTCGTGCTCGCCGTCAGCATCCTAGGAAAAAGGCTCTCCCTATCCACCCTATCTAACCCTCTGATTATTTTATATGTTTCAATTAAGTCACCTCTCAACCTTCTCTCTAATGAAAACAGCCTCAAGTCCCTCAGCCTTTCCTCGTAAGACCTTCCCTCCATACCAGGCAACATCCTAGTAAATCTCCTCTGCACCCTTTCCAAAGCTTCCACATCCTTCTTATAATGCGGTGACCAGAACTGTACACCATACTCCAAGTACGGCCGCACCAGAGTTTTGTACAGCTTCACCATAACCTCTTGGTTCCGGAACTCGATCCCTCTATTAATAAAAGCTAAAACACTGTATGCCTTCTTACCATTAGCCCTGTACTTGGCCTTCCGGTTACTCCTACCAAAGTGCATCACCTCACACTTATCTGCATTAAACTCCATTTGCCACCTCTCAGCCCAGCTCTGCAGCTTATCTATGTCTCTCTGCAACCTACAGCATCCTTCGTCACTATCCACAACTCCACCAACCTTAGTATCGTCTGCAAATTTACTAACCCATCCTTCTACGCCCTCATCCAGGTCATTTATAAAAATGACAAACAGCAGTGGACCCAACACCGACCCTTGCGGTACACCACTAGTAACTGGTCTCCAGGATGAACATTTCCCATCAACTACCACCCTCTGTCTTCTTTCAGCAAGCCAATTTCCAATCCAAACTGCTATATCTCCCACAATTCCATTCCTCCGCATTTTGTACAATAGCCTATTGTGGGGGACCTTTATCGAATGCCTTGCTGAAATCCATATACACCACATCAGCCAGTTTACTCTCATCTACCTGTTTGGTCACCTTCTCAAAGAACTCAATAAGGTTTGTGAGGCACAACCTTCCCTTCACAAAACCGTGCTGACTATCCCTAATCAATTTATTCTTTTCTAGACGATTATAAATCCTATCCCTTATAACCTTTTCCAACACTTCATCAACAACTGAGATAAGGCTCACTGGTCTATAATTACCAGGGTTGTCTCTACTCCCCTTCTTGAACAGGGGAACCACATTTGCTATCCTCCAGTCATCTGGCACTATTCCTGTAGACAATGACGAGTTAAAGATCAATGCCAAAGGCTTGGCAATCTCCTCCCTGCGTTCCCAGAGGATCCGAGGATAAATCCCATCCGGCCCAGGGGACTTATCTATCTTCACCTTCTGAAGGATTTCTAATACCTCTTCCTTGTGAACCTCAATCCCACCTTGTCCAGTAGCCTGTATCTCAGTATTCTCCTCGACAATATTGTCATTTTCTAGAGTGAATACTGTTGAAAAATATTCATTTAGCGCTTCCCCTATCTCATCTGACCCCACGCACAACTTACCACTACTATCTTTGATTGGGCCTAATCTTACTTTCGTCATTCTTTTATTCCTTAAATACCTATAGAAAGCCTTAGGGTTTACCCTGATCCTATTCACCAACAACTTCTCATGTCTCCTCCTGGCTCTTCTGAGCTCTCTCTTTAGGGTGGTGAAGATTGGTGGTGAAGAAGACATTTGGCATGCTTGCCTTCATTGGTCAGAATGTAGTAATTGGGACATCATGTTGCACTTATACAAGACATTGTTGAGCCACTTTTAGAATGCTGCATACAATTCTGGCCACCCTTCTATACGAAGGATGTTGAGAGGGCACAGAAGAGATTTACAAGGATATCCATGGAACCAGGAGGTTTGCGTGTAGGGAGAGGCTGGGACTTCTTTCCTTGGGGCATCGGAGGCTGAACAATGACCTTATAGTGGGTTATAAAATCATGAGATGCATGGATAGGGTGAATAGCCAAGGCCTTTTTCCTAGGGTAGGGAGTCCAAAAGTAGAAGGCACAGGTTTAAGGTGAGAAGAGAAAGATTTTAAAAGGAACTAAGTGGGTAACATTTTCACACATGCATGGTGCATATATGGAATGAGCAGCCAGAGGAAGTGGCAGAGGCAGGTACCATTACAAGGTTTAAAAATCAGGTGAATGGATTTATGAATGAGAAGGCTTTAGAGGGATATGGGCCAATTGCTGGCAAATGGGACTCAGATTGGGATATCTGATTGGCATGGACAAGTTGGACTGAAATATCTATTTCTGTGCTGTATGACTCTATGACTCAATATTTTGGAGATAGTAGTGTTGTCATGGGTCTGCTGCCTTCACCCTATTAGGTAGTGGAATTACAGCATTGCTAGAAGCTTTCAAAGGAACATTAGGAAGTTGCTACTATGCATATTGTACATGATGTCCTTACAATGTGCTGATGGTGGAGCAAACATAGGACATAGGAGATACTGTTAAAAAGTTTGCACATGACATCAAAATTGAAGGTGTAATGAAGAAGGTTACCTTAGAGTATAATGGAATCTTGATCAGATGGGCCAATGGGCTAAGAAGTGGCAGATGAATTTTAGTTTAGATAATTGTGAGGTGCTGCATTTTGGAAAGGCAAATCAGCGCAGGGTTGATACACTTAATGGTAAGGTCCCAGGGAGCGTTGATGAACAAAGAGACTTTGGCATGCATGTTCATAGTTCATTGAAAGTGAAGTCCGTGATAGACGTGATAGTGAAAGTGGTGTTTGGTATGGTTGAATTTATTGGTCAGTGCTTTGAGTATAGGAGTTGGGAGGTCGTGTTGCTGCTGTACAGGACATTGGTTAGGCAACTTTTAGGATACTGCATGTAGTTCTAGTCTCCCTGCTATAGGAAAGATGTTGTAAAACTTGAAAAGTTCAGAAAAGATTTACAAGGATGTTGCCAGGGTTGGAGAGTTTGAGTTATAGGGAGAGGCTGAATAGGCTGGGGCTATATTTTCTGGAGGGTCGGAGGCTGAGGGGTGACCTTCCAGAAGTTTATTAAATCATGAGGGGCATGGATAGGGTGAATAGATCAGGTCTTTTCCTGGGGTGGGAGCTTCCAAAACTAGATGCATAGGTTTAAGGTGAGAGGGGAATGATTTAAAAGGGATCTCAGGGGCAACTTTTTCGTGCAGAGGGTGGTGTATATATGGAATGAGCTGCCTGAGGAAGTGGTGGAGGCTGGTACAATTATAACATTTAAAAGGCATCTGGGGGTGGGTATATGAATAGGAAGGCTCTGGAGGGATACAGGCAAAATGCTGGCAAATGGGATTAATTTATTTAGAATAACTGGTTGGCATGGATGAGGTGGACTGAAAGGTCTGTTTCCATGCTCTACAGCTCAATGACTCTAAGCAAATGTTGAAAGTGGTGTTTGGGGTTCTGATCAAGTAAGCATGATTTTTTTCTTTGGGTGGGGTTGAAAGTCTTGAGTGCTGTGGAACTAGATTAATCAAGATAACTAAATTGTATTCCATCTCACTGCTCACTTATGCTGATGAAAGGATTTGAGAGCGTAATAAGTATATCTTCATAGAATACCCAGCCTCTGGGTTGCTCTAGTAACCACTATATGCATGTGGTTGGTGTAGTTAAGTTACTGTTCACTGGTGACTCCTGTGCTGGAGGACTTAATAATGTTAATACCAAAGGCTGTCAAGATGAAGTGTTTAGATTCTGTCAGAGACTTGGCCATTGTCTGAAGGACAGAATGAGCTAATTTACTTATGTGACAAGAGAGAGACCTCAAAGTGAGCATTCAGCCCCTTAGAGAACATGGCTGGGAAATAATAATGGGGAATGAAGAAATGGTAGAGGAGTTGAATAAGAACTTTATATTAGTCTTCAAAGTCAAAGATACTGAAAGCAGCCCGAAGTTACTGAAAAATCAAGGGACACAAGGAGTGAGAGCAAGTAAGTGCAATAACTATCACTGGAGAAAAATTATTCGGGAAATTAATGGGAGTAACGATCGATAAAGTTCCCTGGAATGCAGCCGAGGAAATTAAAGGAAGTAACTCCAGGGACAGTGGATGCACTGATTCATGAGTTCGATGAAGGAACTAAATGTAGTATCACAGAGTTTACAAACAACACAGCTGGGTGGGATGGTGAATTGTGTGGAGGATGCCGTGATGTTGCTGTGTAATTTGGTCAGACTGGTAGGCTGAGTGACTGAGCAAATGGATGGCAGATGTGGGTAAATGTGACCTTTTCCATTTTGGTAGCAAAAACAGGCAAGAACATCATCTAAATGGTAATAAAAGGGGAAAGGAGGAGGTGCAACAAGACTTGGGTGCCCTTTTACACTCAACACTGAAAGTAAACATGCACAGGCTCAGGAGCTGAATGGCCTCTTTCTGCTTTCTACATATTGTGGTTTTATGGAAACCATTGAGTATGTATTTTTTTTAAAAAAATTGAGTGTCAGGATGATATCTACTTGAACCAAATAAATTTTAGCATGTATGCTGAAACTGATTTTTCAATTACAAAAACAGAAACTGCTGGAAAAGCTCAGCAGGTCAGACAGCATTTGTGGAGAGAAATCAGAGTTAATGTTTCGGGTTAAGTCACCCTTCCTCAGAAGTGACTTTTCAGTTGCTTGACTTGATATCAAGACAAGAACAGATTCAGTGCTTTTTCTTTATTTAAAAAAGATCAAAACGACAAGATAGAATTAAAATATACTGTTATTACATTGATGTGAACCAAGCATCCTAATTGTGTGCAGGATAGACTGAGTTTTGAATAAAGCTCTTGAGTGTTTATTCAAAAATAGCTTTGCTCTATGATTTAATACTGCATTCTACTCTATTATCATCCAAGATGACTTGGGAATTCAATGCCTCATACATACAAAAGCAATTTTCACGATAGTGGTCACTCACTTTTAGAGATTGGCAGAAGGTATTCACATAGCCTGGCTGAAATAACACTGCAGAGGCCAATATCCAATCACCAAGTCACCGTTTATTTACACATGGAGAGCCCTTGACACTGATCCAGCTCCCTCAGAGCCAGCTCTCAGAGTGAACAGGATGACTGACACTCCAGTTCTTATCAGTCAGCCAGAGCTCCCTGACTGGTGCAATTAATCTGGTCCAATCAGAGACCTCATTCTATGAGGTCCATCTGGCTGACCTTGGTACATTCACTGTATTCCTCCACCTGAGTCTGAGGACAAAGGCCGGTTCTCATTTTTGCAGCTCCTCTTGGGGCACGTTATTACCGGGGCAGGTTCCTCCAACTCTACTCCTCATATGGGCAGTGGGTAATGCACAGTAACTCATCTGTTGCACCCAGAGAGTCTTGGAAGAAATTCATTTTCCTTTTCAAGCATTTAAGGCAGTGACATCCACTGCATCGATCTCAGGTTCCAATGCTTGATTGAAAGGAGAGCCTATGGGTTCCAGTATGTCCGGAAAGGCTTTCGAGGAGCCGAGCATAATTTACTCCCCCACGGTTTGTAAGATGGAAGTTTTCACATGGGCTCACATGCTTATTCGGGACTGCTGCAGCTGACCCCACGTTGACATGCCTCTTACGCTTACAGGGCCATTCTCAGGATTCCTACACCAAACTTTGTCTCCCTCGCTTAGTGGAGTCTTGTGTCTGGCATTGGCATTCCTGATGCCATTTACAGCAACTATCATGACTCGCTGTCCGGATCCTGAAGAGAAATTTGACCATTTGACTGAAGCTTGTCTTTATTTTATGGTTTTGCTGTGGGCTGACCTAGAGTGCCTCTGTTCATGACATGCCCTGAGTCAGGCTATGCAGTTGCTTTCACTGAAGTTGTATTCCCCAAGTTCAGTCAGGCTGGTGATTATGTCTGCTTCCATTGAAATGTACTGCAGCTCATATGCTTCACTTGCTGCATGTTCTAACACCTCATTTTCACCATGGACGTCCAGTCCCTACACACCTGTATTCTGCATGCAGATGGCCTCAAGGCCCTCCGCTTCTTCCTGATCTGCAGGCCCGACCAGTCCCCCCCCACCGACACCCTCATCCGCCTAGTCGAACTTGTCCTCACCCTCAACAACTTCTCTTTCGATTCCTCCCACTTCCTACAGACTAAGGAGGTGGCCATGGGCACCTGCATGGGCCCCAGCTATGCCTGCCTCTTTGTAGGTTACGTGGAACAGTCCCTCTTCCGCACCTACACAGGCCCCAAATCCCACCTCTTCCTCCGTTACATTGATGACTGTATCGGCACCGCCTCTTGCTCCCCAGAGGAGCTCGAACAGTTCATCCACTTCACCAACACCTTCCACCCCAACCTTCAGTTCACGTGGGCCATCTCCAGCACATCCCTCACCTTCCTGGACCTCTCAGTTTCCATCTCAGGCAACCAGCTTGTAACTGATGTCCATTTCAAGCCCACCGACTCCCACAGCTACCTAGAATACACCTCCTCCCACCCACCCTCCTGCAAAAATTCCATCCCCTATTCCCAATTCGTCTGCCTTCGCCGCATCTGCTCCCACGATGAAGCATTCCACTCCCGCACATCCCAGATGTCCAAGTTCTTCAAGGACCGCAACTTTCCCCCCACAGTGATCGAGAACACCCTTGACCGCATCTCCCGCATTTCCCGCAACACATCCCTCACACCCCGCCCCCATCACAACCGCCCCAAGAGGATCCCCCTCGTTCTCACACACCACCCCACCAACCTCCGGATACAACGCATCATCCTCCGACACTTCCGCCATCTACAATCTGACCCCACCATCCAAGACATTTTTCCATCCCCACCCCTGTCTGCTTTCCAGAGAAACCACTCTCTCCGTGACTCCCTTGTTCGCTCCACACTGCCCTCCAACCCCACCACACCCGGCACCTTCCCCTGCAACCACAGGAAATGCTACACTTGCCCCCACATCTCCTCCCTCACCCCTATCCCAGGCCCCAAGATGACTTTCCATATTAAGCAGAGGTTCACCTGCACATCTGCCAATGTGGTATACTGCATCCACTGTACCCGGTGCAGCTTCCTCTACATTGGGGAAACCAAGCGGAGGCTTGGGGACCACTTTGCAGAACACCTCTGCTCGGTTCGCAATAAACAACTGCACCTCCCAGTTGCAAACCATTTCCACTCCCCCTCCCATTCTTTAGATGGCATGTCCATCATGGGCCTCCTGCAGTGCCACAATGATGCCACCCGAAGGTTGCAGGAACAGCAACTCATATTCCGCTTGGGAACCCTGCAGCCCAATGGTATCAACGTAGACTTCACAAGCTTCAAAATCTCCCCTTCCCCCACCACATCCCAAAACCAGCCCAGTTCGTCCCCTCCCCCCCACTGCACCACGCAACCAGCCCAGCTCTTCCCCTCCACCCACTGCATCCCATAACCAGTCCAGCCTGTCTCTGCCTCCCTAACCTGTTCTTCCTCTCATCCATCCCTTCCTCCCACCCCAAGCCGCACCTCCATCTCCTTCCTACCTACCAACCTCATCCCACCTCCTTGACCTGTCCGTCTTCCCTGGACTGACCTATCCCCTCCTTACCTCCCCACCTATACTCTCCTCTCCACCTATCATCTTTTCTCTCCATCTTCGGTCCGCCTCCCCCTCTCTCCCTATTTATTCCAGAACCCTCACCCCATCCCCCTCTCTGATGAAGGGTCTAGGCCCGAAACGTCAGCTTTTGTGCTCCTGAGATGCTGCTTGGCCTGCTGTGTTCATCCAGCCTCGCATTTCATTATCTTGGATTCTCCAGCATCTGCAGTTCCCATTATCACAAGTCATTGTCGTGCCTGCTTGAAGGCTTCAGCTAGTAGGTGCTTTTGCATGATTACACATTTATCCCATATACCGAATGGTCTTTCATATCATTAAGGGTTAAGTCAAAGTCATATACCTCTACCAGTCATCTTAACCTTGTCAAAAATCCCAATACAGATTCCCCCGGTTCATGAATTGTCAAATAAAACAAGTGATGGCTCAGAATTAGATGAGGCCTGAGGTCATAGTATTGCGTACCTAAATCGGTCAATTCTTGGAAGTTTTTGATATCTAATGCCTCAGGGAAAGTTAGGCTCTTAATATTCAATAAAGCTACAGGTCCACAAACTGTCAGGAGAATTACTTGTTACTTATCATCTGCCCCAGTGTCTTGTATGCAGAAACAAATAATACTTTCTATCCACACATTGCGTTCAGTCATTGACAGCAATATTGTACAAGTCGAAATTTTCAATAATGCTACATTGCCAGAAAAGCATATCCCAACTCAAAGATAACTCTCACAAGCAAATTTCTTCAGCAGCATGCTTTTACTATCATCATCACTGAAGTAAGTCCACAGAGGTCAGTATCCCATCGTCAAGTCACCCATATTTTTACGTGGAGAGGCACTGACACTGATCCATCTCCCTCAGAGCAAACAGAATGGCTGACAGTCCTGTTTTTATAAACCAAAGCTCACTGATTGGGGCTGTTAATCTGGTCCAAACAGGGAGCTTATATTCTAAGAAGTCCACCTGGCTGACCTTGTTACAATCGCTACACTCAAAGTTAATACTCTTTTCTCAGAATTCATTGGATGGGGGGGGAGAATGTTTCTTAGTTGGGCTAGGTTGGGGAGGATGTCTCTGCACAATTATGGAAGGGCAAGAATGTCCCTGTAAGTGGAGTAATTAAAGCCTGAAGCAATGCCTATGTGAACGTACTTAAATCTTTGATATTTTGTGTAATATCACAAAGGTGTTTTGCTCCATCTTATCACTTAAAGTTCTCTCAATCCTATATTCTCCCCATTTCCATGCTTTCTCTTCCATTTGATTCTGGCAGTTCTTGCGTTTCTAATTCCACCACACACTCCCGTTGGCGGCAAAGATTTGGCTGCTTGGTCCTGTTCTCTGGTATTCTTTCCCCATTTACCTTTTCACTCTTTCTGTCCTTTAAAATCCTCCTCAAAAATGTTTTTGATCAAAACTTTTAGTCATCCTTCCTAGTTTCTTTTGTTGAGTCTCCTTCTCTTTTACATAAAAGTAAAAGCAGGATTTAATGTTTAAAGATTGTTTGTGAGATTCAAGGAGAAAATGTTAGAGCTATAAATGAATTATTTGCTTAGCAGTAGGGAAGGAAAGGATGTCAGAGGAAGAAGTGGACCAGTTGGGATAAACATGGATGAGAATTTTACAGGGATAAACAGTTGGTAGAACTCCATGTGGAAGAAAAAGCGCACCTTTTTGGCAATGCATCAAATATTCTAAGAGAAGTCATAGAAAAGGTGAGACTCAGACTGTGTTCTTTTAAATATTCTTGTACTTTAAAATTGTATCAGAGGCTGGAGGGATGTCTTGTTGTATGCTTTCATGGATATCACATTTGTTGTGAATATCTGTTTTATAGTTCATGTGATTTAGAGTATAACTCAGAGCTCTAGAAATTAAAGACCTCTTTTTAACTTACCATTTCATAGGATGTGGACATCACTGGCAAAACCAGCACTTGTCATTCCCAAATTGTCTGTTCAATTGAGCAGCTTGCTGGGCTATGTCAGAGGGCAGTTAAAAGCCAGTCTTACTACTGTGGATCCGGAGTCACATGTAGGCCAGACCAGGTAAGGATAGCAGATTTACTTTCTAATTGGATAATAGTAAACTAGATTATGTAACAATGTGTGCCTTTTTGAGAGTTTTTTTTTCTATCCTGCTCTTCTAGAAGAGGGTTGACAAAGTATCTGCTCCATAGAAAGCAGAGTAAATAGCTTTGTTTTTTATTAAAGTAGACAAAAGAAGTAAGAGTGTGTGGACATAGGCTTATACAGACCCATGGTTTTAGTTTTGCTGTCAGTTGTTGAAGTTGGGGTTTTTGGCGTTGAAGCTGCTAGATACAACTCTCTCTGCTGCTAGATTCATTCTTTCAATGTCCCTTCTCTTGCCCTGAGGGAGATAGCAAGTGAGGGAAATCTGTTTTGCTTAATTTGCCTTTGCCGAGGGTATGTTTATGGGATGCTGCTATGTTGGAAGATTGAATGGTTGTTAAATGATATTATTTTGTCAAGTATTTTGATAGAATTCAAGTTGTGTGAATCCTTTTTTTTTGTTTGTGTTTTAACTGTGATGTTAAAATAAAGTGTGTTTTGCATAAAGCCTCGCACTTTGACCAATCGAATCACATCTGGAATGTAGCACCTTACACTTGCCATTAAGTAAGATACAAAAATAGGGTCCTTGATATGTTTTGAAGAGTTTTGTTATGAATCAGACCAATGTCTTATAAACTTTATTAGTGGTAGTTTCATGTTTCCTGTTGCTACGATTTTCTTTTTATTCCAGACTTATTAACTGAATTATAAATCCCCCAACTACTATAGAAACTGGAAAATGTAGCCCAGAAGTAAAAGTAAAACAAATTTGGAGTCTATTATACTTCAAAGGTTATTCTGACTTAAAAGGTTAACAGCTGGAAAGTTAAGATCTTGGAACAGCAGGTAGAGATTGGAGACATAGCATCTTCATTGGAGAAAGACCAGGGAGATATCTTTGTTTTGGGAGTTGGAGCTAAGTTAGTTTGAGAAAATTCTAGAATCTGCAAAATTAATTCCTGTCATGAATTCAAACAGTTTTAAATGAGGGATAGTTAATCTAAAGGTCTGTTTGAGGACATCCCAGGGCAAACAACATTATACTGGAGATGGGTAGAAATTAAGGAGCTTCTCTAGTGCTAACTCATGTGGATATTTGCTGAGAGAGTTAATTTCTGCTCGGAGCTGGAGTGTGCAAAGTGCAGCTTACTCAGTGACAATAGGTCTACACTCTAAGTAGAGGAAAAGCTAACTTGTTTGTTTGTGATCTGGAATGACAGTGGGGCTTAATTATAGTATCAGTTACATGAAAGAAAATAAATTGGAATTTACCAAGTTTGAACTTAGGGGAAAAATTTACAGTTATTCTTACAGAGTCTTGTAACAAAATAAAGCAGCAAGCAGATTAGCTAGGAAGGATTGAGAGGGCAGCAGCGTGGTGGCTCAGTAGTTAGCACTGCTGCCTTATAGTGCGAGGGACTCAGGTTTGATTCCACCTGTGTGGACTTCGCATGTTCTCACCATGTCTGCATGGGTTTCCTCCGTGTACTCTGATTTCCTCCATCCAAAGGTGTGCAGGTTAGGTGCAGGTGGATTGGCCATACTAAATTGCCCTGTAGTATCTAGGGATATGTAGGTAGATGGATTAGCCAAGGGAAATTCGGGAATATGAGGATAGGATAGGGGATGGGTCTGAGTGGGATGCTCTTTGGAGGATCAGTGTGGACTCAAAGGGCTGAATGGCCTGCTTCCACACAGCAAGAATCCTGTGATCAAGGAACTGAGGCAACCACAGTTATGAGATATTTAAATAAATGCCTTGTCTCTGAGAATAATTGGAATCAAGAGTAAAGTTGTTTCCAGGGAATTGTGGCATATTTGTGATCCTGACGTAAGTGACTTAAGATATCATAACATGTGAGTGAACTTTTGAAGGATTTAAGAAGTAAAAAAGGAGTATATGTGTGTGTGTATATATATATATATATATATATAGATTACACCATATTTTTAATTGCGCTTCTTCTTTTGTTCAGTATTTTAGAAGTAGTAAGGTTTGTTTTTGGTTAAAAATGTGAAATCTTGGTGGGGTAGCCCTATTGATTAAAATGAGATGTTCAGATGTTCTCTCCTAACAAGTTTGTAGCACTCCTACTCAGAAAGGACTGGTCTGTCTAATCTCCATAATCAGTGCACTTCTAGAGCTTGCAAGATGGCATTGAATTAATATTCACTTAAAAATGTAGACTAATTGAAGAAAACTAATAAGAAGGCAAATCATGTCTGACAAATTAAATTAGTAGGAGACATGAATCTAAAGGGATCAACTTACTTTTTCAAGTGTGCAGTTATGCAAAGATGCACAAGATGTTGAAACTTACTTCATGAGGCTGTCATTAATCTACAATTTTCATTATTAAATTACTAAAAGTTCAGATTATTATCGGTATCTTGTTTAAATTGGCTGCAAAGCATTGCACTGGAAGCACTATTGTTCTTCATTTGAGATTGCTTAAGTGGATAAAATGAAAAACAGCAAATGTGGAGTATAAGCACGTAAACAAGCAGATATCCTGAGGTCCTGCTATAGGCTATGTGATGTAGCTTCCACTGAAATTTTCAAGTAGGAATACCATCTCCTTTCTACTGTTATCTAGTTTTACCAACTTGCTAAGAGCAGAACAAAGCATATTTGCAGAGAAATTCAACAATATAAATTTTTCTTGCTTTGAATAGAGTTGTATAGTTGTATGCTTTTCTTACATTCATAACTGATTAAGACCAGATAGAAATGATGCATGTCTTTCTGAAAGTAAGGATACAGTTAGCTTGGTCAAACAACATAATTATAGGAATGAAATACATTGGTAACTTCAGGTTGCAATAAATATAGGTCAAAGCAGTAAAAAAGACCATGACTGTGTACATGAGAGAAGAGATTAATCGGCATTTCTAAGATAGACATCTGGAACACAAAGTTCATTACTGTTTCCCTTGTTTATTGCCGTAATATCTGAAATGCAGAATGTATCATTTAAAGACCCTTTTAGGGATTGAATGTATTGCAGCACTCTGTCTAAAAGGCTCTCTTTAATCTGATGTACATTTTGATTCACCAGATGATGAAAAGGAAAATGTTTAATAAGTTACCTGCCTGTGTTTCTTTTTGGATTCAAACAGTACCATTTTCATCATTCACTAAGATTTGAGAAGAAAGAAGCGTGTTCAAGGTCAGAATGATTTGCACAGCGTTACCTTCTTTCCCTTCCAATGTGGATAAAAGGCAGTCCAAAATTAGGGTAAAACTGTAATTTAAAATAGATTAACAGATCAAGACATTACCTGCAGCTTTTCATTCCTGGCTTGGTCACTAAAGTCCTGACTAGCAATTTGGATGAAATTTGCTTTCAATTATTCTATACTCTGGAGCTCTAATTAGTTGCCCATTAGTAAAGCAGTAGTTGTGCTTTAGTTTGCTGACTTAGTAGAAAGAAATAGGTGAAAGCTGTGATATCCTCGACTTGTTAAATCAATGCTCTGTCAAAACAACTCCAGTGCTGTTTGTGAGCAAGTGAAATAATTGTTCCCTATGTACTTGTCCTTTTTGGAAATGTTTCGTAGGTACATAGTCAAGCATGACAAGAGAGAATACATTACAGGATGTTCTAAAAGCACCTGTGGGAGCGCAGAGTTCTCTGATGTTCTGAATTCAAAAGACTGATGGCATCTGCATTATGCAGATGGAATTGGTTTTGCATAAACTGTCAAGCCTGCATTTTTGGTATTTTTAACCTGGTGCAGAATATTGCCATAATTCAAAACAAAATAACATTTTGCTCTGATTCTTAATAACGAGAAACACAAATTTACTCCAAAATGCCTCATCTTGAGATTTCTGTAACGTCTAATGTTTATTATATTAACAATATGTTTAACTGCCATTGATAATTTGCTGCTTTTCTTTTCATAAACACCATCCATGTTTAATTCTCAGACTTGGTGTGTTGTGATAATGATTATTATGAGAAGATTTGTAGCTCAGGTTGAGGTTCTGGATGTGAGTTTGCTCGCTGAGCTGGAAGGTTAGTTTTCAGACGTTTCGTCACCATTCTAGGTAACATCATCAGTGAGCCTCCGACGAAGCGCTGGTGTTATGTCCCGCTTTCTATTTATAGAAATATTATTATTTCTCCAGGATACTATGCTACTCCTGCATCCGCCATTGCACTCTCGCAAATTCTTAATATTTTGAGAGTTTGGGCACAAACTTCCAGTTCCTTAGACATTTTTGTTTAAGGGAAAACTTGTAAATTTATGGAATGCCAAAGAGGATCACTTTTTAAAAAAGAATTATTCATGGCATGAGGGTGTCGCTGGTTAGGCCAGCATATATTGGGAACTTTGAGATGGGCAAAGGGCAGTTAAGAGTCAAATACATTGCTCTGGGTCTGGACTGACACTGGTGAACCAGACAGCTTTTTTCTGGCAATTGACAATGGATTCATGGTCACCATTAGATTCTTAATTCAAATTCCACCATCTGCTGTAGCAGCATTTGAACCCAGAACATTACCTGGGTCTCTGGATATACAGTCTAGCAATACCAATAGGCCATTGCCTCCATTATGAACTTGGCTTCACACTGCACTGAAATAATTATCTATGAACCACAGAAGTGTAAAGTAGTGTCTGTATGATTCATCTTAGACATAAATCTGAGTTAAACTACCAATCAAAATATTTCTGCAAAGATGCGAAAGTGACTGCATAACCATTGCTGAGAGTGTTAATATCCTTCTTCCACTGATTCTAAGAAACTCTAATGTTTGTGGGATTTCATCACTACTTTTCTACGGAATGCATCTAGGATGTTTTATGGTATTGTGTTTTTAATTAAACCAAAGTACAACATGATTGTTGCAGTGATTTGAAGAGCCTCCAGCTGCAGTACTAAGATTGAGAGAAGCTTATAAAGTTGACAAGCCAGGCATTGAAGAGGTCTCTACATGTTAAGGGACAAGAAAGGAATTAATTTATGATGAGTATTAATCAACTCATGGGGCCAATATGAGGTATCTGTTAAGGATAAACTCTTGGGAAATGAGGCAATCAAGTTTGTTCACAGGCTTGATGAAGATGTAAGAGACATTACCCTTGGGTTTCCTAGGTGCAAAAATGTAGCAGGGGATGGAGGAATAATAATTTTGAAGAAACAAATTGCAAGTATAGACCTTGGCAGGAAACTTTATAGTTAAAAAAAATTTGAGAAAGTTAATAGCAACATCAAGCAAGCTAACTCTTGAAGGAGAAAAGACAGTAGTTTCTTAATTTGTTCCATTTTTAGAGAGAAGCAAGATTCAGTGAATGAATCAGCTTTACCTGGTGTCTATGAGTAAAGCAGCTAATAATTGCTGTCTGGCTTTGTCTAATACAGTCAAATTTCTTGAGCTCAACTTCAGTATATCTTCAGTAGGTTTCACCAAAAAAATCCTTCCTTCCTTAGTTCTTTTCTTTGCCTCGTGGCACACAAGAGAGACAAAATGTCTATCTTCACATCTTATTTTTCCTTGAAATAAGTCACTAACCTGAAACCAGAGGATGTATAATATAACTTGAATTCTCTGCTACATTCAACATCTCCTGCTCAACAATTCTTCACCCTACCAGTTCAACAATGCTTCCTCCTGGTCCACTCACCAACTCACTTCCTCACCAATTCAACAACTGTTAGCTTGTCCTCCCCTCCTATAACTTACCTCCCTGTTCTCAACAATTATCCCTCACTCTCAACAATTCTCAACAGGTGTAGAATTGCTGTTTCGCCAATTTTAAATGTTGAAGTGAGATCATAGCGACAAAATCTTTGTGGAAAACACAAGAGAAACCATCATGGAGAATAAAATAATAGCAGAGATGTTACCCAGATGTTTTGCAACTATTTTCACAGTAAAAGACACAGCTTATACAAAACAATTCAAGGAACTTGACCAAAAAAATGTAATGAAAAGCAATTAATGAGACCAAAATGGCCTACATTCTAATGTTTTTAAAAAGGTGGTGGCTTTGGAGAAAATGAATGTGCTGAATTTGAGCTTACAAAATTCTGTACATTCAACAACGATACCCATAGACTGGTAGCTAGGAGTTACATCTAAAGATGTGGTCCCCTTACCTTTGGAAGAATGTACTTCAAGAATATGCCAAATAATTTACTAGAGATATTAATTCCTAGGATGAGACAGTGATTCTATGAAGAGGAACTGAACTGAATTGACCTCTATTTTGTAAGGGATTGGATAACAAAATGGATTCGAGTTCCGAGCTGTGATTGCAATGTGGAAACTAGGATGGGTGTGATATTTGTTAATGACATTGATACTTGCTATTTGCAGCACTGATGCTGAATTGAACAGAACAATTTGAATGGAATAGAACTGTCTGTCA
Source organism: Stegostoma tigrinum (assembly GCF_030684315.1). Classification (NCBI taxonomy): domain Eukaryota; kingdom Metazoa; phylum Chordata; class Chondrichthyes; order Orectolobiformes; family Stegostomatidae; genus Stegostoma; species Stegostoma tigrinum. Next base: position 29,012,841 of record NC_081369.1, read on the forward strand.
CAGAAAATTGGTTGAAGTCAGTGAAGGCTGACTGAAGTCCAGCAGGTAACCACTGTGGAAGTGGAAGAAGTCTTTGTAAGGGTTCTGAATCTTTGGAGTTTTCAATGCAGATGGTTGTGAATGCTCAATTTCTGAGTATATTCAAGAGTGAGATTGATGGTGCACAAAAATATTTTGGAAGCGCAATTAGACAGGGAAGAGAAGCTCAGCCATAATACATAATTATTGAATGATGGAGCAAATTCAATGGGTTGAATGGCCTATTATTGTTATGGTTTATGCCTTGGAGATAGAATCTTGGATGCATCTATGCCTCAAACAGAACTGTATTCAATGTTTTAAAATGTCTGCTATCTCATGCTTCCAGCAGCTTGCTAACTGTATAATTTCTCTTTACAATTAACCAAATTGAGGCTCAACTAATCACATACATTGAACATTATACCAGATGTATACAATAAAATAATGAACAACTGAACACACTAATATTCCTTATCTCTCATGTTTGAAATGTGCCGTTTAAATGCACCATGCTACTATTGAGTACTGTAGGAGAAATTACAGTTATACTGTTCTTTAACAATAGCACTGGTGAAATCAACATCATTATATCAGTAAGGGTACAGTAACTGTGCTATAATTCTGGCTACTGCACCACAGATTAGTGTTTTCACCATTAGACTGATAATTCTTCACATAAATCAATAGCAAATTATTTTTTGTTCACTTAAGTATGATGCATTTTACTTCCCAATATTCAGCACTACAAATTTGATAAATTTCCTTTTAAACTGAGATTTTGTGATAGAAGCCAGAAACTACGTGAAGTAATATGTATTCAAATGGTTAATATTGGCGCAACTCGTATGTGGAGTTTTGTGTTGAATCCTTCAAAAAGTTGTGGATTTCTTATGTAGTCATTCTATACTGTGAAGTCTTTCCAGATTGGACTACAGCAAAACACTGCTAGAAACCAAAATACTTTCAATGTAGTTTTAAGAGGTGGTTATAATGTACAGTTGTGGTGACATAGTACATTGTTGCTTTGACACAATATGAAACAGTAATTTAGGGCAAATTTTATTTCATTAGTCCCAACACAATGAATTCCTTTTTTTAATCTCTGTTGGAGATTGCATGCCTCCTTGCAGGGAAAGAGAGAAAATGTGCTGATTAACAAATGTAGATGTGTATGGTAGCGGGAGAACTACATGGAGAAGAATAGCTGTTGACACTATTCTAGTCAGTGCCTACAGCTTTATCAGCTTACTTCAGAAAACTACTTGGCTTTAAGGATAGAAATATTTTCTCATGGATGTCTGACGTGTCAAACTGAGTTCATCTATTCCTTCTGCTTGATGCAGATTAGAAGTCAATGAAGCTGCATGCTGGAAATTAGATCTGGTTCAAAGCAAGCAGGCTGGGTGTAAAATCAGGCACATCCACCTTGTATGTATTTGTGAGTTCTGGAGATTTTCACTTTTTCTCAGAATCTAGGGGGTACACATGTCTGCAGCCACCCACATCATGATTTTACGCCAGATCGGTTTCGCTTGGTTTCAGGTTACTTGCATCCTGATAACAAAAAAAGATAGGGATTTGAACCCTCTAGGCATCTGTAGTGCAGTGAATGTCAGTTTGATTTGCTTTGACTAGAGAGTCACTCATCCCTAATGCAGGCACTATCGAACAGAGTGTAATTGACTTTGCAATTATTAGATACCAATGAAAAGGTCTGAATAAATGTTAAACCAAATAGTACACTATTCTAAAGAAATTAAACATTCTATTAATGGTTGAGGAAGACCATTGATACCATACTATTGGAAATATAACATGAACCAAAAAGTATGATTTATTGATAACTGTTGTGTTCAAATAATTGACTGCAGAAGAAATACTGCAACTTTGATTAACATGTATTGCCTTAGTAAATGCACTGTTCATTGTTCATTGCAATAAAGCCAATTCTATCTGATGATTTAAGGTAATTTACTGATAAATAGCAATACAATGTTTCTACTCCAGTGGTAAGATAGGGCTCACAACATATGTGGTTGGTCAGTTAGTTAATTTATACTATTGAGATTTGCTTCGGTGAGTGTCTGATGCAACCTCTTAAAAACAGCATTAATATCTGCCTTTTTGTGTCTATTAATGAGCGTAAATGTGTTTTATGCATAGTTTGTCATATAATTAGTGTTTATATTCTTGGTGAATAATAGCCTTTAGAATGCAGCTTTACCATTAAATATGTCAGCAAAAGTAGCTCAGTAATTAGCTGAGCAGCCATCCACTAATTCATCAGATTTTCATTTATATCTGCCAATATTCACAGTTCACAATTTACCAGTTTAATAGTTCTAACAGTCCCTAGATTAAAATTTTTGAGAGGTAGGAAATTATAGTTACAATGACAATCTGAACCTCAATAGCTGAAACCTGAAAACTGCGAAACTGAGATCACTTATCCCTTCTGCTTGAATAATCAGTAATACTCAATCGCTAATCTGATGAACTGTGGGGATTTTTGGTATTCAGGTTTGTCTATCGGAGCCAGCATTCAGTGAACGTTATAACATTACAGGGACAAACAGTTCCACAGGAGTTGTTACATTTGTGTCTCACTTCTGATTGATGCATTTGTCTGCTCAAAAATATTAATTACACTTAAGACTGCTGAGGAACAACGACAGGGGATCTTGCAAGGTTTTAAATAGGTCATTCAAAACAGTCAGGGGTCATTTGAAGAGCAATTCTGGGGTCGCAGTCAGTTACAGAAGAAGAAAAAAAGCCATGTAGAAATTAACTACTAAGGCATATTGCTCAAAAAGTAACTGATGTACACCCAGTCCCATGTAGTTGGGGACACAGTAGAAAGTCAAGAGAGATTGAATGGCATTATACTGTTGGAATTGTTGAAACTCAAATGAAATTCTAGGAGTTAGTAGGCAGCTAAGTGTTGGGGTGAGGACACCAGAAAGGCTCTGGGAGTTGTGTGGCCTCAAAAGAAGCCAAGTGTCATTAATAGCTCAGTGCATCTAAGTGAGAGTGAAGGAAACTCTCAAAAAATAATTTATTGTGTGCAACTGAGCCAGAATAGAGTTCAGTAAACAAACCTGGGGTAGTGCTGATTTGGTGAAGCTCGTTATTTATGAAAATCTGGACTTGTATCTGTCAGCAAGCGGGGAGATAACAAGGTGTACAGCTGAATGAACGCAGCAGGCCAAGCAGCAGAGGAGCAAGAAAGCTGATGTTTCGGGCCTAGATCTATCTTCAGAAATGGGGGAGCGGAAGGGTGTTCTGAAACAAATAGGGAGAGGCAGATAGAAGATGCATAGAGGAGAAGATAGGTGGAGAGGGGACAGACAGGTCAAAGAAGTGGGGATGGAGACAGTAAAGGTGAGTGTAGGTGGGGAGGTAGGGAGGGGATAGGTCAGTTCAAGGAGGACAGACAGGTCAAGGGGGCGGCATGAGGTGAGGAGGTAGGAAATTGGGGTGGGGCATGAGGTGGGAGGAAGTACAGGTTAGGGAGGCAGGGACTGTAAATCTCGACCCCGGCGGGGTGTCTCAATTTTGTGAGTGGTCAATGAACACTCGCAGTTGGTCTGGGTCTTCAAAACTTTACTCTATTTCTTCTTACGGCTGGGTACAGATCACCCAGAATCACAGAAGTTAAGCACTTCTGTAGTTCATGGAGGAGCTGCGCACCACAGGTTAATAAAAAGACATTTTATATTTTTCTTAAAGCAGGGTGCATAGCGTGATCACATAGTGTATTCAAACGATTACCAGTCAATACATGATGTTGCTTCATTGACAGTTACATAATCCAACAGTAATAACTAGTAAACAACTTATGTCACAATGCTTAGGTTACTTTTTGTCTCGCCATACAGCGCCATAACATTCAGTACTGAAGGTCAGCTAGAATGGTTAGTACTGCATTATCTCATCATTGCTGCGTTATTTATACTGCAGCCCTAGCAGAATTCAAAGTTCCCAGGCTAAAAAAGCAGCTCTAGCAGAATTTACAGTTCCCAGGCTAGAAGCCATTTTGTTGCTAACTTGCACCAGCAGCCATCTTGTGCCTGTGTCCAAATGACAGATTCACAGGGACAAGCTGGGCTGGTTTTGGGATGCGGTTGTGGGGGTGGGTGGTGGGGGGAGCAGATTTTGAAACTTGTGAAGTCCACATTGATAACATTGGGCTGCAGGGTTCTCAAGTTTAAAATGAGATGCTGTTCCTGCAACCTTTGGGTGGCATCACTGTGGCCCTGGAGGAGGCCCAGGATGGACATGTCGTCTGAGGAATGGGAGGGGGAGTTGAAATGGCTCACAACTGGGAGGTGCAGTTGTTTATTGCAAACAGAGTGTAGGTGTTCTGCAAAGTGGTCCCCAAGCTTCTCCTTGGCTTCCCCGATGTAGAGGAGGCCACAACAGGAACAGCCGGTACAATACACCACATTAGCAGGTGTGCAGGTGAACATCTGCTTGATGTGGAAAGTCTTCTGCGGGCCTGGGATGGGTGGTGGGGGGGAGGTTTAGGGGCAGGTGTAGCACTCCCTGTGGTTGCAGGGAAAAGTGGTGGGGTTGGAGGGAAGTGTGGAGCGGACAAGGAAATCCCAGACAGTGGTCCCTCCGGAAACCAGACAAAGGTGGGGAGGGAAAAATGTCTTTGGTGGTGGGGTCAGATTACAGATGGCGGAAATGTCAGAGGATGATGTGTCGGAACCAGATGTTTGTGGGGTGGGATGTGAGGATGAGGGGGATTCTGTTTTGGATGTTATTGCGGGGAGGGGGTGTGAGGGATGAGTTGCGGGAAATGCAGGAGACACAGTCGAGGGCATTCTCAAACACTGAGGGGTGGGGAGCTGGGTTCCTTAAAAAACGAGGACACCTGAGATGTATGGGAGTGGAATGCCTCATCCTGGGAGCAGATGCGGCGGAGGCGAAGGAACTGGGAATAGGGGATGGCATTTTTGCAAGAATGTGGGTGGGAGGAGGTGTACTCTAGGTGGCTGTGGAAGTCAGTGGGCTTGAAATGGGTATTGGTTTCCAGGTTGGTTCCTGGTCCGGGAAGGAGACAGAGGTATCAGAAATGATCCAGGTGAATTTAAGGTTGGGGTGGAAGATGTTGGTGGAGTGGAGGAACTGTTCAAGTTCCTTGTGGGCGCACAAAGCAGCACCAATACAGTCATCAATGTAACGGAGGAAGATGTGGGATTTAGGGCCAGTGTAGCTACAGAAGAGGGATTGTTCCACATAACCTACAAAGAGGCAGGCATAGCTTGGGCCCATGCGGGTACTCATGGCCACCCCCTTTGTCTGTAGGAAGTGGGAGTAATTGAAAGAGAAGTTGTTGAGGGTGAGGACGAGTTCGGTTAAGCGAAGGAGGGTGTCGCTGGAGGAGGACTGGTCGGGCCTGCAGGACAGGAAGAACCAGAGGGCCTTTAGGCCATCTGCATGGGGAATGCAGGTGTCTGGTGACTGGACGTCCGTTGTAAAGATGAGGTGTTGGGCACTAGGGAATTGGAAGTTTTGGAGGAGGTGGAGGGCATGGGTGGTGTCATGGACATAGGTAGGAAGTTCCTGGACTAAGGGGGAGAAATTGGAGTCAAGATAGGTGGAGATAAGTTCGGTGGGGCAGGAGAGGTGGAGACACTGGGTCGACTAGCGTAGTCGGGTTTGTAGATTTTGGGAAGGAGATAGAAACAGGTGGTGTGAGGTTGGGGAACCATGAGGTTGGAGGCTGTGGGTGGGAGGTCACCTGAAGTGATGAGGCTTTGGACGGTTTGGGAGATGTTGGTTTGGTGGTCGGAGGTGGGGTCATGATCAGGGGTGCGGTAGGTGGTGGTGTCGGAGAGTTGACGCCTGGCCTCGGCGATGTAGAGGTCATTGTGCCATACTACAACTGCGCCTCCCTTGTCCGCAGGTTTTATGGTGAATTTGGCATTGGAGTGGAGGGATCACGGTCCACAGGGGAGAGGTTGAAAGTGGGTGAGAGGGTTGGAGAGGTTGAGGCGATTCATGGCACAACAGCAGTTGGAGATGAAGAGGTCGAGGGAGGGTAGGAGGCCTCCAGGAGGATGGGGTGCTTTGGAGGTGGGAGAATGGGTCAGTAGGGGGAGGGTTAGGCTCATGATTAAAGAAGTAAGCGCAGAGGTGGAGGCAGCGGAAAAACTGTTCAGCGTCTAAGCGTGAGCAGTATTCGTTGATGTGTGGGTGGCGGGGGACAAAGGTGAGCCCATTACTGAGGATTGACTGTTCGTCCTCAGTAAGGGGGAGGTCTGGGGGCAATGGTGAGGATTCAGCAGGGCTGGGTGTTACTGTCTCCTCTGGAGCTACTGGCTGAGCCTCTGCAGTTCCTACTATCTCTGAAGCAAGTGTTGGAGGGCAGTTTTCCAGAATCTAGAAGATCCTAGGCCCCAGAAAAAGGAAATTAAACCACCAGAACATGAAACCATTGAGGCAGCCCAGGATGGAGCAGCTCTTGAAAACATTAAGGCAAGTTAATAAAAAATGAAAAATCATGATGGCTGTGAAATTTGAATGATCCACTGTGTCACTAAAGTCAGCGGTTGGGGGTAATCCATGGGATCTATTTTGATTGCATTCGCTATTGATTGATACTGACTGGTGATCAACCGTTATCTGTCACTTCACTGGGATTTTGCCATGTGTTAAGTTTCAGATGTTAGAATATCCATCTTTGTGCAATTGAAGCCTTTTTTTCCTCAGTAAATATTCTTAGCATATTTAAGTTTTATTTGTAGTAATCTTGTTATTTTTTGACTGAAGAAGCATGGCAGGATTGTTTCTAATGCTAAACCAGATACAGTTTAAAACCTACAAAATTTAACCACTCTCGTTACATTTAAAATTTGTTATTACCCAGAGGATGAATGAGACTCGAAAGGAATTGATACACCATTCTAACCTTGGATGTAACACAACTCATTAAGTTTAATAAGGAACTAAAACACAGTCTGCCCTTACTTTTACATTTAGAATATTGTCTCTTCGACTACTGATAAAAGCTTGTCATATATTATATTTTCTTATTTTTGTGTTGTACCATTTGTAATGTTTGCATTTCATTTGCAAGTGTTTTAAAAATAGTACAATTTATACCATTTTAGTCACTGTGCATTGGTATGAGAAACTGTCACATCGAAACTTTGCAGACAAGGGCTGACATAACTGTTTTTTGTGTTGATTCATCCATAACTCCACTTCCTGTCCACTATTCACAACCTTTCAACCCATTACTAATTTAAAAATCTGTCTATTCCCTCCTTGAATTTATTCAATGTCCTGGCATCCACGACATTCTGGTGTGGTGATTCCACAAATTTACGACCCTTTTCAGTGATGTAGAACATAGAACATTACAGCACAGTACAGGCCCTTCGGCCCTCGATGTTGTGCTGACCTGTCATACTGATCTCAAGCCCATCTAACCTACACTATTCCATGTACGTCATATGCTTGTTCAATGACGACTTAAATGTACCTAAAGTTGGCGAATCTACTACCGTTGCAGGCAAAGTATTCCATTCCCTTACTACTCTGAGTAAAGAAACTACCTCTGACATCTGTCCTATATCTTTCACCCCTCAATTTAAAGCTATGCCCCCTCGTGCCCGCCGTCACCATCTTAGAAAAAATGCTCTCCCTATCCACCTTATCAAACCCTCTGATTATTTTATATGTTTCAATTAAGTCACCTCTCAACCTTCTTCTCTCTAATGAAAACAGCCTCAAGTCCCTCAGCCTTTCCTCGTAAGACCTTCCCTCCATACCAGGCAACATCCTAGTAAATCTCCTCTGCACCCTTTCCAAAGCTTCCACATCCTTCTTATAATGCTAGTAATTTCTCCTCATCTCCGTTTTAAATCTGCTATTCCTTAACATAAAACTATGGCTTCTCATTCTAGATTGCCCAAAATGGGGAAACATCCTTTCTATGTCTACATTGTCAATCCCTTTAGCATATTATATGTCTCCATTAGATTTCCTCTCATCTCTCTAAACTCCAGACCGTGCAGACCTAAACTGCTCAATCTCTCTTCATAAGATAATTCCCTCACCTTTTGGAATCAATCCAGTGAATCTCCTCTGAACTGTTTCCAAAGTCACTACATTCATCCTCAAATAAGGTGACCAAATTGTATCTAATACTCCAGGTTTGGTCTCACTAATGCTTAATTCAGTTGCAGCAAGGTTTCCTTACCTTTTCACTCTGTCCCTTGAGTAATAAGTGCCAAAATTCCATTTGCCTTCCTTATTATCTGCTGTGCCTGCATTCTAGTTTTCTTTGATTCATGCAGAAGGGCAACTCTGGGCTGAAGCACCCTGAAGTTTCTCTCCGGTTCGATTATAAGTTGCCTTGTATTCTTCTGACCAAAATTGATAACCTGACACTTATCCACATTAAACTTAATCTGCCAAATTTTGGCCTATGTTAGCAAGACTCATTTATCACAACTCTCTCTGCTTTCTGAGATAACAAGGTATGGAGCTGGATGAACACAGCAGGCCAAGCAGCATCAGAGGAGCAGGAAAGCTTTATTGACTGTTTTTTCAATGATGTCCTTAAAATTGTGTTTGTCGAATAGAATTAATCTTACATCAGTTTCTTTTTTTGCCTTGTAACCAATAGTAGTAACAGATAGGGAGCCTCTAACTTTCCTTGCTCTGGTCTATTACTTTAATTATGACTATGGGTTAATTTTATTTTTCTTTGCTTTACTTTTATATAAACAGCTTTTCAAACAAAATGGATAGAATGAGCAATTATAAAGTGTTGCAAGATGTGGAAGGAGGAGGGGAAATTCCTAAGGGGCCAAGGCTGATAGTCGAAGTAACACACCAAGTATTCTGTACTCATACATTTGCAGCTTGGGATCAGACTTACAGGGCCAGGGAGGTTTTTCAGGATGTTTCATTGGAGAGCTGGTTCTCCTATATCACCAGAAGGCTGGCATTGAACTATACCAACTCACATCTGCTATTAAAGGAACAATTTTTCATGTTGATATCAGAATGCTCATGTATTAAACATGGTGCAACTGAATCCTTTTAAACCATCACTAGGCACTGTGTGGAGGTGAAATAGATTACTGACATTCCTCAGCTCTACAGAAAGCACAATGTTTATAAAGTAGCCCCAACTCCACTGACGAAAAGATCCTTTACTTCCTTAATGTTCAGGTTTTAGAGCACACAAACCTCACGCTAGTCAATACTACATATTCTGGAAATGGTCATAAACTTGTCAGTCTGAAATGGCCTATAAAATTCCTGAAGCATGCATTATGTAATTCAAAACTAACTTCCAAAATTTGGATGGTATTGGCATTTGACCAGAAAATGGTTTTGTGTATTTGATCCAAAGTCCTGCACACACACAAAATGCTTTCTTCTACCTTGATTCAAACGTACTATATATCCTCCCTGGTAGATGGGTGTACTTCTGTTCTAAGTGTCTAAAGTCTCCTTCACTGTATCTCCAAAGAATCATGATCAAGAGACAAAGTTGTTTCCAAGTTTTTGCTGCTAATATCTATGCACATTGCTATGCTTTGAATTTCTCTTCAAAAGCTGTTCTCGTCTAATTGCCAGCAGCAGTCTCACGGAATTACCTGGCCCATACTAATCAGTGCCTCTTCCTGTACTCTAGGAAGTGACAGAGTGAGCAACTTAAAAATAGCATGATGAGCAAGTTTCACATTATCCAGGGAGGCCAGCTGTCCATTATTTGTGCATGCATCCAATGCATTTCCACCAGAAATGTGGACTCCGTTTTTTAACTACTTCTACTATCATAGATCAGACTTATGATGAATAAACTAATCATGCTAGATTTGAAACCTTTATTAATTCTTAAAACCAATTTTCCTCATTGAAATATAACTTCAGCCAATTTTGGTCTGAAAGAATGGAGATTTCTAAATTGCTGACAGACTTTTTCACACAGTGAGTCATTAGAGTATGGGATGCACTGTTTAGAAACATTTTGACCAATTCAACTGAGAGATTAGAGAGGGCATTAGCTGAGTATTTGGATAGAAATGTTGTTCAGAAATGTGGAGAAAAGGCAGGAGATTGACACTAGGTAACAGAACTGGTGCAGGCACAATGGGTCAAGAGCTTTCTCCTGCACTGTGCCAGTACTCATTCTGTACCTCTGAAGTTCAATTCTACCTACCAAAGCACTATGTCCTAGCACTGAGGACTCTGGTTTCAGGAAGGAGGCAAACTGGAAGTGAGCGAGCTCTGTTCAGAGCATTCTTGGACATGAGATAGGGAGCTGTAGCATGAAGGATAAAAGAACGAATTAATTTGCCTGGGAAGCTGTGCACAGCAGATGAGAATTGAGATTCTATTGCTCATGCTTTGGGCAGGAGTCTAACAAATTGGACAACTACTTTACTGAGCTTTACAAATAATACTGTGGCTTGGAATGAAGTAGTGTTGTTAGAACTTTGCTGATCTCCTCACAAGTTACAGCACACCACTTTGATGTTGTTTGTGATGGTCGGTGGCTCAAACTTGACGTGCCCTCACCAGGTATTTTTTTTTTGGCAGAGGATTGGGGGAGTTGCATAAAATAGGGTGGTACCTAGACCACCACCATCGTATCCACCTCCAAGTTCACCCATAACACAGCAGGTGCTGAAATTTGCTGGCCATCTGCTATAATTAAATGAATAATTAAGGGTCAGTTGAGCTTGTTATCAATCCAGTTGGCCCTGCTAATATGCTGCTCACATCATAATACAGTTGGCACGGGCAGGTGGGGGAGAGAGGCAGCAGTTTTTAAAATTTTTTCCAAAGGGGCTTGCAGGAAAGCTGATAATAACAGTAACATTTTGGGGTGGGAGTAGGGGTGGGGCGATTGTCCTTCATTGGGGTACTCCTCTGAAGATAGCGATAACCATCATCTTTCCTACCTTCCTCTCTCCAAAGCAAGAGCAACTAGGGGTAGAAGAGAGAACAACAGGTGGGACAGTTGGGCAGTTTATGTCAGCCCGTAATATGTGATACTGTATAAAGCATTTTATGACAGGAGCGATCACCAGTATCCGAGGACTTAAACTCATTCTCTGCAGCCAGCCTTTAGAGTGGACTGATGGAATCAGTAACTTTGAATTTGGTTTGGTTTTAGACTTCAATTAACGAGCAACGTATTTTAAAGAGTCATGGAGTCACATGAAAACTCTAGTTAGAATTGACATAAATAGCTGTTGTTCAGCTTGGAGCTGAATTTGTCTGGGTAGCAGTGATTTCAGTGTTGGGCCAAAAAGCAGAATGCCACCTGTAGGCAGCTATTTTGATGGACTCTGACCCTAATGAGCTGCTATCAGGATATCTACACAAACTGTTGACCAATCAGGAGCAGTGAACCGCTAGAAATGCAGAAAGAGAAATTGCGGGGAAAACTCAGCTGATCTGGCAGCATCTGTGCAGAGAAAGTAGGTCTAATGTTTCAGGTCCGGTGATCCTTCTAGCATCTCCAGTTCTTTATTTTAGCCAGGGAAGCAGCTTAGACTGCAGCCTCGGCGTAGGGTCAGCAGGTTGATGGAGTTGGGCAGGCTTCAGTGATTTGGGGTTGGTTCAGGCCTGAGTGTTGTTATCTGTAGGGATTGGAGGTGTGGGTCTTTGTGGGGATAGGCAATGGTGTGGCTGATTAGGAAAGCCCCTGACACCAGCCTGCACTGTTGTTTTCTGAGTGATCTTCCTTTGTAACAGATATTCATCTACATACCAGAGAAAGGATAATGGGAAGACAGTCTGGATGTGAAAGCTGTCCTTCACCTTTCCTGCTATTGATGGAATTCCATAGCTTTAGAAAGGTAACAAAGCTCTACTCCTAACATCCCTCATCATTCTCTGGTCTTGCCCCCACTTCCTGAAAACCCCATCAATTTTCACCATTGATTTCGTATTGCAGCTGACACTGTAGAAACAACACTGAAGTGGTTTTTATTTGAAGTTTTGTAAAGCTTACAGTATTTGATTTATAAATTCTGTTATTCATTTCTCTGTAAAACAAAAAAAAAATTTTATTCAGTGTTTGGGGATATTTATTCCCTGAATGAGGAAAAATGATAACACTTACAAAAGGTAGACAAATTTCATGTGATCAAACATGATGTGATTGAGGATCACCAATACTATCTTCTGATTTGAATGCGATGTGATCAAATTTTAGGGGATATATTAAATCACACTTGGTAGTCCTAATGGGAATATATGGTAACAGAGGGAAATATTTCAAAAAGAGTGCACTCACATGAATAATGTATCATATGTTTTTAGTAACTCCAATCTTATGTTTTTAGTTGTATGGCTAACTCTGCATTTTAATATGTAACAGCAGAGAAGATGGCCACGATGAAGCTAACAAATAACTTAATGAATCATGAGTGTGTCACTTTAGAACTATTCATAAGTTCCCCTTGACTGTTGTTCAGGCCTTGAAATAAAACTTCTGACAGCTCTTAAAATAATACATGAAATATAATGGGTTGCATTTATACAGCAGTCTATCAAATCCTTCATAACACATCAAAGAGTTTCACATAAGATAAGCTAGTAAGTAATGTAATCTGTTGCAACATTAACAATGCCTTCACTAACTTAGTGTAATGGCCATTCAACCCCGTGATTGTAACTGCAGGAGTCGAACACAAGACTGCTATAATGTCTTTTTCCTTCGAAAAACATTTATGACAAATCATTAAAATAATTGTTTCAGCTTTAACATTACTGCTGTTGCTTTTTGCATAGATTATGACAGTACTGGCCAGTAACCACATTTATTGAAGATAGCTCTGAATAATTAAGCAATTTTAAGGACAATGATATCTACGGATGAGTTAAGAGCTTTGTGAAATGAAATGAAAATATACATGATGATAAATGCTAACTAATGGTTTCAAATATTGAACTCACAGCTTCAATAACCGTCTGAGGATTGGTATTGCAAGTAGCATTGGTTCATCATAATATAAACTGCTGCTGTACGTGACATTTTGTCACCTTGTGACAGTAGCAAAATTGCAGATATCGCCCTTCATTTCTTGCAGAAAAATTGCAATTGTTTTAACTAGTTATTAGTAGTATTTCTTAAAGGTTGTTTTCTAATGGATTATATAGCTGTCATAATGATCTAAGCACTCTCTTCGCTACTTCCTCTTGTTCGTGATATAGTCATAGTCTGTTCATACTGTGACTGTTCAAATTCCATCATCTGATTCTAATGCCTGATAATTTCATGTACTGAAGTGACTTGTTAAAAAGACTAAATGGCCACCACGATTATTGACCACAGATTAAGGCAAGTTTCGTGAAACCTATTTGTTGTTTTCTCAATTCTAATACAGTCACTTTAATCACGAGTCTTTAAATTGTACTTACCTCTGGCGTTTACCAACTTTACAAATCATTTCTCAAATTGACATATTTTTGCATTTAAAAACCCAGTTCCCAAACCAAAAGTTATTCTTTCAGTACAAATAAATTATGTGAATAGATATTGATATTGTTATTTTGGAATCTGGGTAATTTTGTAAGCACAGCATTTGGAATTCTCAAATGAAAGTACTTTTGCGTTTATATCCGTAAATATCTTCCGTATCTCAAAAAAGCAGATGCAAGTAGTCTTAATAGAAGACTGAACTGTACATTACACGGCATCCAGAAACTTTTGTTTGAGGAAAGTTTTAAATAAAATCTGTATGTTCCCAATTTGTTTATTTAAGAACAGGTACTAAAGAATCAAACCTACAATTGCAACTCGACAAAACTAATTATTACAAATCTTTTGTGCCTCTGATTTCTACGCAGCTAATGGGAGGAGAAAGTAAAGTCTAGTTTCTTCTGACAGAGCCTTCCTTACAATTAGTCTGATGATTTACATCCTCTCTTGTTTGGCCCTTCAACCAATTTGATTTTTATGGCAACCACTCTGATCTCTAACTGAAGTCCTTGGTTGAATATTGATGATCTGTAATGTGGGTCAAGCTCTCACCAGCAGGCACTTGCATCGAAGTGATTCGCATCATCTTCACATGTTGGTGGTTGGCATCCATGTGGTATGATCAGACAACTCCAATAAAATGGAACATCTGCAGCTTGAAAACCGATCAGTTTTTAAAGAAATCTTTCAACCACTTCAAATCTGATTGTTATTCGAATTGGAAATAGATTTTTATTGTCACATCCACTCAAGCACAGGAATATAGGAGTATGGTGAAAAGTGTACAACATTGCCAATATCTGGTGCCCTCTTAAAATACAAAATATAAAACCAGAATTTTATTTGAAAAACTGAAAGAAACATAGCCAAAAGAAAATGAAAATCTCCAGATTTTAAAGTCTTATCGCCCAGGGCCTGGAGTTTTGGTCAGCCTCTTCCTGGCACATGCTTCGCCCATTGCCTCTGTTGTTGCTGCTACTACACATGCTTAGAAGGCTGGGTCCACTGTCGTTCTGCCGAAGACACTGGAAAAGGCTTTTGAAGAGGAAAAAATAGAAAAAGAGTAAATGTAAATCATGTAATTGGGTTGCTGCCCCTTTTAAGAATGCTGATCAGGTGACTCACAAGGAAGGAGCTGGGGACTCAGTCTGGTACCTTGTTCCTGTTCAGAGTTTTACTTGTACCTCCCTTGTGTATGATTCCAGATAGCTTATTGAGGAAGGTTCTCCAACCAGCATTTTTAACTTGGGTAAGGGCATATCTAGGCCATAAAGCTCTGCCCATTGAAGAACTTTGCCTTTGTCTATTGCTTGTAATAGAGATTGTGCTACAAAGTTTTAACTGATGTGCTCCGTGGGACGGGATTAATAGGCCTGAGGATGCGAAATTGGACTTTATATACTTTATCAGGAAACACACCCAGCAAATTGGAAGGGGTGAAGACAGTGACATTGGAACTCTTTTCATTCACTGTCACTTCCCGCAGTTGCACCAGTTTCAATTGTGAGGGATCTTCTAGACTAATAACTCAATTCTCCTGGCTTTGAGGAACAAGCCCTTAATCCATTTCTATGTGATACTGTGATGATGTTTCTGCACTATCGTTTTTGTCTCTACCTGCCGTCTTGTTATATCCCTTTCTCTGAGACAACAAGTTGGGTCCTGAAAAGGAAATGTCATTCGACAAATAAAATTGAGAATGCATCAAAATAATTCACTTGGAGACCGACATTTAAGTAACAGCATGCCTCAAGGACAATGCTGTATATTGTAATTCGCTGAAACTGTTAGGTTTGAGTGATTTATGTCACAGTAGAGGTTTAATTGCTAATAATTATGAAAAAGTTGCAATTTTGCAAATTTTAAAATAGCATTTTTAAAATCAGAACTCCATTTGTGTACTCAATATTAAAGTGGTACTGGAATAATGAAATGAGTACTTACATTGGTAACCAATGTGGACCTAACTCTTTATGCAGTGTTCAAAAAAAAGCTGAATAATTTGTATGAAATTCTGATTTGTCATGATCTGTTGAGAGTGAAACATAAATTTTCATTAGTGTAGTGTGTCGCTGACCCAGAGTGAGAAAATAAAGCATTATTAGTTAGTGAATTGCTAGTTAATAACTTGTGAGGTGCTAATAGACAGTTCCATGACCATTAATAATTTAAGCAGTGGATAAATGTACTTCATTTGGGTTTTGCTTTATTTAGGAATTGGGCACTTTTGAATACTTTATGAATAATTAAAATTTGAATTTGGGGATAAAGCTGTAAAAGTTAAAAGTTGCCATTGGATTTTCCTAATTGATATTGTAGTTTAAATATTGCTCTGCTGAACAATACCAGATTTGCTTCAGAAATGGATAACAACACCTCTGAAAGAATTTTAGAACGGTTGCTCCCAGAAAAAAAAAACAGAATTTCTGCGTGTGCAAAGTAATTCTTGCTCGATCTAGAAGAATGACAGTTTGGAATTTTTTTATTGCTATTGTTCTTGCTTGTGATCTTCATTCATTAGACTTATATATTCCTGATTGAACTTTCAGTACTTCAGGCAGAATTCTGGTTTTTGAGCTAATTGTTTTCAGTATAATGAACGTGGAAATATAACATTAAATAGGATTCAGAATTGGGCCTGAATACAATAGACTTGCCTCCACATGAATCAATGAAATCAGTGATGATTTAGGGACAGCATAGTGCATGAAACTATGGACAAAATAATTTTTGCAGCTGCTTGACAGATTATTTTGGTATAGGCACTCTGTCTAGTAAAAAAATGTGTGAACTGGCAGCTCCCAGGAAAGATATGAAAAACTTCCCATTTTCAATAACTTGCCGTGATTAAGGTGAAATTCAGGTTTTTTGAATACTTGTGGAGACTTCTTTTGAGGAAACAGAATTTTGTTTTGTATCCCAGTACCCAATGCTCCTGTATAATTGAGTTATTGACTGAAGCATGTTCCCATTAGACAACATTCATGCCAACCATCAAACATTTTGACATTTAGCATGAACACATGTCAGCTGATTCACATTTCCTAAAATAGTAACAAATTGGCTCACTGCAAGGTTCATCTAAGTTATTACCATATTTTTGTAATATTCCTCCCAATGGTTGTATTAAAAATATGAACTTGTGCTGAGTGCAATTAAAGCATCAGTCCCTTCTGATACTAGAATGAAATTGCTGTCTTCATTGTCAACGTTTGGTTGACAAGTGTTAGTGATGACTAGCCTATGGAGGCATTAGTGCATTGAAAACTTCGCTATCTACTGTGTTTACTTTAGACTGCCATATTCATGCACAAGCTGATGATGCCTAAGATAGGTTTGTTTTCAGAATGCAACTTTACATCGTACTTTGTCTCCCTTTTGCAGACAGCATTTTGAATTGAAACTGGAGTGAAAAAAATTTGAAGCACCTCAGCTGAGGAAGGTCTGCCTGCTGTCCACACATATTGACCTTGCAAAAATAACTGCCCAATCAGGAAAATAAAATACAAACGTGAGTAATTATAGAAGTTTTCATTTGGCACTATACTGTTCCTGATCAAGATGGTGCTGACTGTGTCCAATCTGTTGCCTTTCTGTAGATATTTGAAGCCATTACCTCTATTCCCACATTTGCAAAAGTAACTGCAATTTTTCAAGGATACAATGGCAAACTTTCCAATGACCGAAGGTAAAAAGGAAAAGACCTAACTTCTCGACAATGGAGTCATAGGATAGAAAAAGGCCCTTCAGCCTAGTGCATGTGTGCCCATCAAAAATAACCACTTAACTGTTCTAATCCCATGATCCAGCACTTGGCCCATAGCCTCAGCATTGTCAGTGTACATCTAAATGCTTCTTAAATGTTAGGGGAGTTGCTGCTTTTACTACCTTTAGAGGCAATGAATTCAGATTCATACCACTCTTTGGGGGCAAAAATGTTTTTCTTCGCATTTCATTGAAATCTTCTGCCCCTTACCTTAAACCTATAATCCTGGTCATTGATCCCTCTGTCAAAGAAAAATGTTTCTTTCTCCTTCTTTGTCTACATCCTTCACAATTTTACACCTCTCAATCATGTGACAGCTCAATCTCCCCTGCAAAGGGAAACAACCCCAGTCTGCCAATCTGTCTTCTTAACTTTTTGATTTCATAGCTCCTCATATCTTTGAAATCCTTACGTCTGTGTAAAACAAAATCAGTTATGACTATCTAAACAACCTATTAACAAGCTATTTGATGTCCCAAAAAATCAATACAGAAAAAAAATTGCTTGTCAACACACTAAACAAAAAGCAAATGAGATCAATATTAAATGCAATTGTCGAAACTAAAACTTACATGTGACTTGTCAAACAGGAAATTAAAACACAGAAGGTTGGCTCTGTTATCAAGCATGCCAAAAAGCACTCAAACTGTCAGAGCTGCTGGAGATGGTATGATCACTGTCATTTTCACAGTCCACAGCCATTGACGGTGAGGTTGCCAACAGTAACTACACACTCCAAGTTGTAATCCTGTCAATACTGTTCGTCACTTCAGAGCCAGAAAACCACCTGCAAAGCAATAACAGCAGACTCTCAAACAGATCTGGAACTTGTCCAAATAATGTTTCCATTGTGATGGTGCTGATCCACACTGGACAGAATGTCCTGCTATTGACCAAAAAACGCCCACTTTGCATGTGTTTGTTGTTCATTGGAAAAACCAAATATTATAAGACCATAATATATAGGAACGGAAATTAGGCCATTCAGCCCATCAAGTCTGCCCTGCCATTTAATCATAAGTTAAGTTGCTTAACCCCATTGTCCTGCTTTCTCCCTGTAAACTTAGGTTCTTGATTGTCAAGGGGATCAATCTATCGCTGTCTAAAATATACTCAAAGACCTGGTGTCCATAGCCTTCTGTGGCAGTGAATGTCATAGATTCACCAACCTCTGGCTATAAACGTTTCTCCTTATCTCCATTCTAAAGGGTCTTCCCTTTACTCAAAGTCTGTGTCCAGTGGCCCTAATCTCTCCTGCAAATGGAAACATCTTGCCAATGCCCATTCTGTTTAGGCCAATCTGTGTTCTATAAGTTTCAATTAGATCCTCCCTCATCCTTCCAAACTTCATGGAGTATAGACCCAAAGTACTCAAATGTACCTCATATATTAAGCCTTTTATTCCTGGTGTCATTCTCATGAACCTCCTCTGGACCTGCTCCAGGGCCAGTACATCCTTCCTCAGGTATGGGGCTGAACATTGCTGACAATACTCCAAATGTGGTCTGACCAGAGCCTTCTAAAGCTTCAGGCATACATCCCTGTTTTTATATTCTAGTCCCCTCAAAATAAATGCTAATATTGTATTTGCCTTCCTGGCTACTGACTCAACCTGCAACTTTACCTTAAGAGAATCCTGGACTAAGACTGTCAGTCCCTTGGCACTTCAGAATTCTGCGTTTTCTCCCCATTTAGAAAATAGCCTGTGCCTCTCTTCTTCTTACCAATGTGCGTGACCTCACACTTTCCCACATTGTATTCCATCTGCCATTTCTTTGCCCGCTCTCTTAACCTGTCCAAATCCTTCTGCAGCCTCCCCACCACCTCAATACTACCTGCCCCTCTACTTATCTATGTATCATCTGCAAACGTAGCCAGAATGCCTTCAGTTTCTTCATCTAGATCATTAATGTGTAAAGTGAAATGTTGTGGTCCCAGCACCGACTCTTGTGGAACACCACTCGTCACTGGTTACCATCCTGAAAAGGGCCCTTTTATCCCCAGTCTCTGTTTTCTGCCAGACAGCAAATCTTCTATCCATGCTAGTACCTTGCCTCCAACACCACGGGCCCTTTTCTTACTCAACAACTTCATGTGTGGCATCTTATCAAAGGCCTTCTGGACTTACAGGTAGACAACATCAATTGGCTCTCCTTGGTCTAACCTGCTGGTTATCTCCTCAAAGAATTTTAACAGATTTGTCAGGCGTGACCTCCCCTTGATGAAACCACCGTGACTTTGCCCTGTTTTACCATTGAAATCTCATCCTTCACAATGGACGCCAAGATCTTACCAATAGCAGAGGCCAGGCTAATCGGCCTATAATTTCCCATCTTTTGGCTTACTCCCTTTTAAAATGCGGGGTTACGTTAGTAATTTTCCAGTCCTCGGGTGCCCTCCCTGACTCCAGTGATTCCTGAAAGATCACCACTAACACCTCTGCTATGTCTTCACCTATCTCCTTCAGAAGTCTCGGGTGTAGTCCATCTGTTCGAGGTGATTTATCAGACAGTAGTCAGACACAATGCATTCAGGAACACCAAACATCTTGAATATAGCAATGTGTCAGCAACTGTTGCACTAGTGGTGCCTTTGGTTTGTCACACAAAACAAAACTTGGTGATGCAGTCAGTGACCAGAATGTGATCATTTTCTTGGACATGAAAATTATCAGCAACAGCCTTTCACCATCTTGCCTTTGCTCAGGAAGTATCTTGTGTCAAAAGAAAGGTTCTCTGAATTGTTGATGTTGATAGACTCAGTGTTGCGGTCTGCAATCTTTGCTGTTATTAATGATGGATTTGTTATGTTGTGTATCATGATATTATGTAGATCCCTGCATGCTAGTAGACACATGAGAGAATATCACATTCTCTCTCATCGCGGATTATAGTACACGCTGTTCTCACTATTTCTCTGAGTGAAGTCCCACTCTTCATTTGCAAAGTTGGTTCAGACAGCTTGAGGGAGTCACGTAGATTTGACATTGTAATTGCTTGACATGGCAAACATTGCTTTATTTTTTAATACTAGTATTGAGCCAACTGCTGGAAGCGATATCTTTTCGTTAAGGAGCTATTTGGTTTTGGTAATCCCCTGTGACCTTCATGTGCTATGCCAACATCATATTATCTCAAAGATTGTGGAATAAACACTTAGAATACTGTGAAGACCTTTTTGAATATAAACAATTGTTTATTGACTCATTTTCAATCTTGATTCCAAAGCCATCATATCTAGTTGGAACACCTCATCTTGTTTTATTGCCACCTTGAAGTCAGTTAGTGTTAGGGATTGTGATATTGCATTTAGACTTAGAGTTAACATTTTGCTCAGCAGTTTCCCATTGTAACTATGAAGTTAGACTGACTAAGGCTCACTAGCTGATTCTGAATGTGGAACATGTATTGTTGTAGTTTCATTTGACTAGTTGGTTTACTGTGTGGATTGTTAGATAAGCTCCCTGGTAATTCATTATTAGTCATTATTTCAAAATTACTTCCGAATAAGATGAAAATCTAGGATCTTCCACGTGACTGAGGATACTTCTCTTTCTGTTCACGAATAATATTGCTCTACAACTATGAATGAACAGATTGCTATAGTAATGATGGATAGGCTCCCTGCCTTGTCTTTCTACACAAGAACTGGGCATAAGCCAAGAAGCTTTGCATTCATTACCATTTGGGTGGTTTCTCCGGCTCAAAAGGAACATTTGGGCAATTTGCTAAAAACTATTGTTCAAAGTGAAGTACAGGCTATTTGTGGGATGTAGTCCACTTCCACGTTGTCATCTCTGTTGTGAGATTGAATCAGGGAGCAAATAGCCTAGGGTGCCCTTGAAGGAAGGAGGCCTCATGTGGAGAAGGACCAGGCAAAAAATAGTTCCTCAATCAGGTGTAAACCACAAGTTTAAATCCATATCATTACAGCTTTGAATGACCTTAAATTTTCCTTCCTCTTTGTAATGAATTGAAGCCAGCCGAATAAAGAATCCTGCTTCATGACCTTTGGGCCTTCTGTGTATTTGAATCTCATGTTACATTTCAGGCATAATCTGCAGGATTCTAGAGCATCATGTCATGGCAAATGAGGTTGAAAGGTGCCTGGATGAGATGAGGGCAGATGGTGGATGGATAGAAACTGGTGATGTCCACAAGGATCACTGAAGCTGCTCCAGAAGTTCTGAGGAGGGGGCATAGGATCCAAAACATTAACCCTGATTTCTCCTTCACAGATGCTGCCAGACCTGCTGAGCTTTTCCAACAACTTTGTTTTTGTTCCTGATTTACAGCATCTGCAGTTTTTCAAGGACAGTATAAAAGCAAAAGAGAAAGCATATAACGTGGCGAAGGGCAGTGGGAGGCCAGGGGATTGGGAAGCCTGCAAAGACCAATAAAGGGCCAAAAAAGAAATGGAGAGAAAAGATTAAATATGAGGGTATGCTAGCCCGTAATATAAGGATGACTGCAGGAGTTTCTTTCAATATAGAAAGGGCAAAAGAGAGGCAAAAGTGGACATTGGGCTGCTGGAAAATGATGCTAGAGAAATGGTAGTGGAGAACAAAGAAATGGCTGAGGAGCTGAATATGTACTTTATGTCTGTCTTCATAGTGGAAGACGTGAGTAACATCCCAAACATTCACGAGAGTACAGGGTACACGCACCCTTCCAACATGTGTTAGAAATGGGGTGTTCAACATATATAGCTCTTCTCCTCATTACGCACAGTCTAGTGGCCTACAGAACACAGTCTGCACTGTAATTTCCATGATTATCAAAAGTAAAGTGACTTGATGAAATTCTCAGGTAGTTGCACTAAATCTACGTGCTACTCCTTAAGTCGGTGGTTCAGCCTCATGGGTAGCACTCCTATTTCAAAGACTTCTTGCCTCCCACAGTTTCACCACCCAACCTCGTGCATGAAACATAATTGGAAAGAAGGGGGAAAACAGTACAAGAGTGTAATCAACGAGTGTACAGTTTGTTTAGTTTGAATACGGAAAAAGCATAAGACTTCAATATTTTCATTGAAAAACATTGGTCTATGGAAAGATATTGCATTCTTGAGCCTAGCCTAGTTCGTACGATTTTGTCTTGAGCAATGGTCAAGTCTTGCAAAGAAATGGGCAATAGATCTGATCGTTGTGTCATCAACCAACCAGCACACAGGATGATGACTGATACTGAAGATGTAATGTTGGACAATAACTGCATATTAATGCCAAATGATGTACTAGATTGAAGCTACACAACCAAATTGCGATAACTATATTAGGACTATGTATAGTAATACTTGAGGCAAGAATCTGTATTGATTAGCCTAGTTTCCTGTATTGCAATATTTAATATCAGACCCTACTCCCTCTGTGTTTTTCTCTGAAAATCAGATGGTACGTCAGAGATGTACTCTGTTATTAATTCGCACTCCTCAAAGTTGAAATTACTATATTTCTTTTAGAACTTCTTTTCCCATGATGCATCAGGCATTGGAGGATTTAAGTTTCTGAACATTTGTGCCCGTTGCTTGTTAGATACACCTCTAACCATCGTCACTAAACCTTTGCCCAGTTTCTCTGGGAGATTTTCAGTCCTCTAAAGCCAGATGAAGCTGTTGCCAAAGTTTGCCTGAATGCACCTTGGCTCAGTATGTATTTACAAAAGGACTTCGGAACTGATGCATGTGACTTGCTTTGTATACCAGTGTGGAAAATGGCAATTGAGGCCTGAAGGCAGAGGCTGCATGTTTGCATTCTGGTCATGTAGACCAGCGTTGACTCATGAGTGGTTGGGACTTGATGACCAATGGTTGAGAAATGCAATGTTCTTTAGTGTTCCATGTTTTTAAACCTTTCTTGTTCCAATTCATTTTTTTTAAAAAGCACAACATGGTCTCTCTACCCTAGTGATCTTGGACAGGACTTGGTTACTGTCAAAAAAAGTTAATAACAGCAACTTTCATTTTCTGATAATTTGTTTTTCACTTCAAAGTCTGAATATCAATACAGTTCAAAATACTGGCAAACACAAACACATAACATCAGAAATCTAGTTTTACAGGGATGGCATATCCCAATTTGCCTAAAAATTGAATTGACACTTCAACTTAAATGCTCTGGAATCCTCCAGAGACAAGTCACATTTGTCTCGAATCGCTAATTAATTCAGTTTCTGTCTCCATAGATGTTTCTATACTCACCGAGTACCTCTAGCACACCATATCTATTTCAGATTTCCAACTACTTTCATATTTTGATTTTCATTAGCTTAGCTCAGCTCTTCCACTGGCCATCACCAAAAATTTATTGCTGTACCATTGTAGAAATCACTGACTTACAGCATATTTCTGGAATCAAATTTGCTGCAAATTGTAAACGTAAGACTTGGGAGGAAGAAAAAGCCATTTGGCCCCTCAAACTTTGTGAACTAGGATAATTAGGGCAGCATGGTAGTTCATTCATTAGTACAGCTGCCTCACGGTGCCAGGGACCTGGGTTTGATTCTACCATCAGGTGACTGTCTGTGTGAAGTTTGTACATTCTCCCTGTGTCTGCGTGGGTTTCCCCCGCGTGCCCCGGTTTCCTCCAAGTCCACAGATGTGCAGATTAGGTGAACTGGCTGTGTTAAATCGCCCATAGTGTCTAGGGTTGTGTTCAATTGCCCATAGTGTCTAGGGTTGTGTTCATTGGGTGGATTAGCCATGGGAAAATGCAGGGTTACAGGAATAGGGTGGGTGGGTCGGTCTGGACAGGACGTTTTTCAGAAGGCCAGTGTGGACTCAATGGGCCAAATGATCTGCTTCTGCACTGTCCAGATTTAATGATTATGTAAGGGTAGTCCATTGTTCTCTACATTTTGGAAACTCCTGCAACATTTGCAAATATAGCCCAGTTCTTTTTCCGTACAGTTCACACAAAAAGGGTAGAGCCTGGTCTCACAGACAGGTTTTGACAATTAGTTTGTTATTGAGTGAACCACAGGAGAACCAATGCTGTTGGGATTTCTTGTATCAAGGAAGCGGATTCAGTGTTACAGTGACGTTTATGGTGCTATGTTTGCCCAGGAAGTTGGAAAATTTCTGAATCAATGGAAGAAGATAACCTAACGTGTAGTTTGCACACCTTTTCAATTGAATGTATTTGGCTGAGAGTGCATCTGAGTATTTCTTGCAGTACCAGAAAAGCAAAGGTATTGGACCAACACACAACTTGTATATCACAAGATTGTAGCATCTATTTATCAAGTCTGGAGGCAGCACCGAATGTGGACTTGGAACAAGCCATTGCAGTCAATTCAACTCATGCACTGACTGAAGGCAGCTCAAGCTAACCAAATGAAAACTGCAATACAGATCTAATGGGGGACAATTGTCAATCAATCTGCTTGCTCACATTTTTGTCTGTTTTCACGCTGATCGTTGCATGCTGTTGCTCTCGACTTCTCAGACCGTCATAAACCTTTTTCTCACTTATAGGTGAACAGAAATATTGTAGGATTTCCTTCAGTTCTGGCTAAGAAAGATGAAAAATCTAAGCGTGAGGCATTTGATTAGCATCAAAATATGATTAATGCTCTTTTACATTCAGGTAGTTCAATGTGATAGTACCAAACCCCCTTGTAGTTGCTATGGTTGCACATGGGTACCTGCTTTTATGAACAGGTCCTTCGATGTTAAGGATTGTATTTTTGTTTGAAGACCTTTTTAATTAAACTCTTCTTCAGCTTTCTGACTAAAATGATGCTTATCATTGTTCAGTTATTATCCATTTCTAATATGTGAAGCCAGATTTAAAGCAGGCATCAACTCACTTTTGTATGCAAATTTCAGACTGCAAGTTTGAGGCCTGGCTACCTCAACATAATTATTCTTTATTGATTTAAGTAGCTCTTACAAAACACTAGCTCTATTTTCTATTTGATGCACTATACTTTTGCTTTCAAGTCTCAATCATTCATTAACCTGCGACACTGGCTTGAAGCATATCACAAATTATTATTTATTAAAGGTCAAAAATTTCTTGCAATAGCCATATTTCATAATATTTTAAACAATTATAGTAAGTCTAATAACTGTACTAGTTCACTGTTTTATCTAAATGACTGATAATACTTCTAATAACATTTTAGCTTTTCATTTTGATTGCATTCAAATGACTTGCAATGATGTGTTAGTGAAATGCTCTTCAAAGGTAACTGTCTAGTAATGTGATGCCAGTATTAGAGTATTCCCACAGAGCTTATGTTGATTGAATGTATATTGTAGACTAATGATCCTACGAAACCACATCTGATGTGTGTTTTGCCTCTAGCAGGGTATCTTTGCCTGAGGCAGCAACGCTTATGTTATCCCTCATAAGACATAAATAATATGATATTGAAAGATCCTACAAATATTTGTTACAGTTCACTAATAGATACCGATATTACCTTCATGGACACCTCATGTCTGATCTAATGACAAGCTGTTCAATTATAAAACGTATCATGCTTCATGTGATCCCATTGGAGTCTAGTAAGAAAGGTGCACCAACAGCAGTATCCTTGACCAGGCCAACATCCCAGTATTGAGGCACTGATCACCCTTGTTGGCTACGATGGGCTGGGCATGCCACCCACATGACCAATACGACTACCCAAGCAGGTGCCAGTTTCAAAGCAGCAGGTGAGCCCCAGTTGGACCGAGGAAGTGCTTCAATGATACCCTCAAGGCCTTACTGACAAAGCACGAAATTCCCACAGTGACCTGGGAATCAGTGGCCCAAGATCGTCCAAAGTGGAGGAGGAGCTTCTGGGAAGACATCGAGCACCTCAAGACTTGCCTTGAGGTAAAATGGAAGCGAGGTGAAAACAGGGAAAGAAACTTGCTGCTAATACCAATGCCCTATCCAACCCTTCCTGTGACTATCACCTACCCCAAGTGTAACAGAGCCTGCAGTAGCCATATCGCTGTATACAGCCACCTATGAACTCAACCCAAGAGTGGAAGAGAGTCATCCTCATCTGCATGAGGCTGCCGATGATGAAATCGAATTGGACTCTGACATCCTTATACAGTTAGGTCACATGCTATGAAAGAATTATAATGTGTGTATGTCTTTAGCAGATATACTGACACAATACCTGTGCAGCAGAATGCAATGTCTGCATTTTACCAAAGATAAGAAAAAAATTAACCAAAACAAGTATACATGGTATAAAGACACACGTGTTGTCCATTCATTAAGCATGCAAACAGGTGAAACTAAGATTATAAAGTCAACAGTTCAAACTTCAAAGTAACACTTTGGATATTTGACAACATTTCCTGATCTGGTGATCGTATATCTACCTGGGAGGTAGATATTAGTCTTTGATGCACTTGTTTGACAATTTGATTGTCCTGCTGCTGATTTGTTGCTATGTAAAATCACTGCACAATTGTCAGAGTCTTCTTCCTTTCTTCGTGCATGTTTAGTTTGTCACACCAGCAACAAAATCCTGGAATTCCCTCCCTAATGTCATTGTGAACGTACCTATAGAACACGCATTTCTGCAGTTCAAGAAAGCGGCTTAACATCACCATCTCAGTGGGCAATAAATGTTGAACAGCCAGCAACACCCATGTTCCAAAAGAGAATAAACAAAAAGTTGTGGTAGTTCTGTACCTGTTAACTTAGCACCTCTTTGATTCTCCTGTGTCTTTAAAGGAGAATGTTGGTGTCTCAAAATCGGTAAACAATTGATTTCTGGGTGAAGTCACCCTTAAATTGTGTTGGTGTATGCTAGTGCCTTTTCCAATGTGTTTGATGAAAATGCAACAATATAATGCAAAAACCTTGTTTTGTTGCTCAACACGTAATAATGATTAATTCAATAGTATGTGCTAGAATTAGGTAAAGGGAAAGCACAACGAGATCTAGGTGTTCTTGTACATCAGTCAATGAAAGCAAGCATGCAGGTACAGCAGGCAGTGAAGAAAGCTAATAGCATGCTGGCCTTCATAACAAGAGGAATTGAGTATAGGAGCAAAGAGGTCCTTCTGCAGCTGTACAGGGCCCTGGTGAGACCGCACCTGGAGTGTTGTGTGCAGTTTTGGTCTCCAAATTTGAGGAAGGACATTCTTGCTATTGAGGGAGTGCAGCGTAGGTTCACGAGGTCAATTCCCAGAATGGCAGGACAATCATATGTTGAAAGATTGGAGCGACTGGGCTTGAATACACTTGAGTTTAGAAGGATGAGAGGGGATCTGATTGAGGCATATAAGATTATTAACGGATTGGACACTCTGGAGGCAGGAAGCATGTTTCCGCTGATGAGTGAGTCCAGAACCAGAGGACACAGTTTAAAAATATGGGGTAGGCCATTTAGAACAGAGTTGAGGAAAAACTTCTTCACCCAGAGAGTGGTGGATGTATGAAATGCTCTGCCCCAGAAGGTAGTGGAGGTCAACTCTCTGGATACTTTCAAGAAAGAGATAGATAGAGCTCTTAAAGATAGTGGAATCAAGGGTTATGGGATAAGGCAGGAACAAGATACTGGTGGATGATCAGCCATGATCAGAATGAATGGTGGTGCTGGCTCGAAGGGCCACATGGCCTACTCCAGCACCTATTGTCTATTGTCTATAATGTTTGAGACAGAGTAGTTGAATAACAATGTGATAATTGGTCAATCCCCATATGGTACAGATGCCTTGAAATAATTTGCCAGCAAACTATATTCTGTTCTTACAACGCTATGCCTTGTGGGATGTAAACTAAACTGGAAATATTGGTTATTGTGTCCGCAATGGTTGCATTTGTTGTTCAATGGTTTAAGAATACGATGTGAAATTTAAAGAAGAAATCCATCACAAGGATGTAATCTTTCTCATTTACCATGAATCGGTCTCTTGGTACTTGGCTATGTTGGGGTTTGATATATTTGGCATGCTTCATGTGTGTCTATAATACACAGATTCAAGCGCTAGCTGTCTAGTGCATCCAATACCAATGTGCTGCTTGTATAACTGAGACATGATATATTGTTCTAATGCTTTTATTATAAGGACCTGTTTTTCCTTGAAAATGACATTATCAAGTTTGCCCCTGTATGGCCAAAATGAAGGAGTGTTCTCAGGTACATAGAATCATAGAATCAGAGAGATATACAGCACTGAAACAGATCCTTTGACCCAACTCATCCATGCTGACCAGATATCCTTTATAAATCTAGTCCCATTTGCCAGCATTTGGCCCATATCTCTCTCAATCCTTCCTATTCATGTACCCATTGAGATGCCTTTTAAATGCTTTAATTGTAACAGCTTCCATGACTTCCACTGGCAGTTCTTTCTATACACACACTACCTGTATTCTGAGTTAATCTTCTTAGCTGTCCACTACATGTACAACTTTGCAGTCATCTGCAAACTTACTAATCATACTTCCTATGTTCACATATAAATTATTTACATGAATGATGAAAAGCAGTGGACCCTGCACTGATCCTTGTGGCACACCATTTGTCACAGACTGCCAGATTGGAAAACAACCCTCCACTACCAACCTCTGTCTTCTCCCTTTGAGCTAGTTCTGCATCCAGATAGGTAGTTCTCCCTCTACGCCATGTGATGTAACCTTGCTAACCAGTCTACCATGAGGAATCTTGCATTAAGACGGTAAGGCCACACATGAATATAAGTTTTTCTCAACTCTTGTAGTTGCTCATCTTTGACAGTTGCTGGTTGCAACTGTTCACACTGACTCTGGTCATAGTGCAATGTATCAACTTTACAATGAAGCTGTAGACATTCTTAAAGAGCATCAATGTATAGGTCAAGAGGAATGCATCAGTCTTGAGGGAGTTGGATAATCTCCTTTATGTGTCAGATGGTACAGATGCCTTGAAATAATTTTCCAGCAAACTATATTCTGTTCATACAACGCTATGCCTTGTGGGATGTAAACAAGGCATCCTGGTGCCTGCCTTATATCTCACTTGCACCTTGAAAAGTAGCTGTTGCAAACATAATAGTGCTCCCATTAGTGGTTTGCTCATGGACTATAACCTGTTTTCGTGGAAAATTGATTGTCGAAGTATGCGTGAAACTGCACGATCCCGAAAACCAGAGTTAATGCCTCGCACTCAACACTGTAGTAGTTGGCTTGCACAAATGACAAGCATTTGAAACAAAAGCTAACAGTTATTTTTGGCTTGCAAAATACACACACACAGCCAGTTATACAGTACATCTACATTGAGAAATGTGTTTTTCCTGGGGTTGTGGTGAATTAGTTGTCAAGATTTTCCTGACGCAACTTGCCTTAGCGAATTGAAAACATTTTATTGGTTGTCTTGCCACACACACAGGATAGGAATACAAAAATACAAGAACAGGAATAAACCATTCAGCCCATCAAATTCACTCCAACATGTAACACAATCATAGCTGAATGAACACTTTAATATCTTTTACCTGCATTATCCCCTGAATCCTTTTTATGCAGCTGGTAAGAAGAAGGTTCATCTTGAACAACTCTCTCAGCAGAAATACCTTTTCCACAACGTTGGAAACATTTGGCAGGAGGAAATTGAAAAATCTGAGGCAAAGTTACAGATCGTTTTTGTCTTGCGGGCTTGGCATTTCTTAAACAATCTTACTCTTGCCTGGATCAGGACAGCCTCCATGGGCTGAGTGAATGAACTTGAAGAAGTTTACTTGTCTGGCTTTGACTTGGTACTTTGCATTATCAAATGTCAATTCATGTTGTACTGCTGCCATCAGTAGGTGAAGGTTGTCATCATGCTGTGCCTTTGTCTTACCCAATACCGCAATATAGTCAACTGTACATCTGCGTAAGCTTTGAATAATCCTACTCGTGCTACTGAAATAGTCTCGACTCACTGTTCATCCAAGTGCTATCCACTGGTAACAGCAGCAAACCTGACTCCAGAAAATTTAAGAGAAATTTTTTCCACCATCAGTATTCTATGTAGACCTTTAAGTGAAGGTAAGTGAAGGTTGAAAGCTTCTTGGTTCTTTTCATATTACAGTGGCATCATCTTTCTTTAAGAAAGATGTGAAGTCACAGCAGGCAGTGTGGTGATCCATCTTAAAAATTACATCATTTTGCTTCATCTCGTTCACTTCTGCTCACAGCTAATCCAGAATGGACACAGTGCAATTCCTTGGAGGATCGATAAGGAGGTTGCATCATCCTTAAGATGTGATTTTGCATTACCCTCAAAATTTGTGACTTTATCAATCAGGTTACAGGAGCTTGACTTCATTGGAAAATTCAATTGCATCATGTCTACAGTTTCCATCTCAGTGGTTTTGGTTTGAATCTGAAGAATTGTGGCTATCCTAGGACCTGTGCATCCTGGCAGCCCTGCCAAATGGACTTTTTGCGCCTACCAAGTGGAAGATTTGGGGAAGCCAAGATGAATTTGCACATAGGCAGTACTGTGTGATTGTGCTAATGCACAAAATTAGTGATTCTTTATTGAATATGTGAATATCTTTCTAAATTAGATTGCACTGTATGGAGTGGCACTTCCTTAGGTACATATCTTTCAGGAGGAATAGTGGTAGTATGTTGACACTAGCTATGGTGTTAATTTTAGCTTTTAACATGTTTCATCAGCCTTTTCAGGACAATTAATGATTGCAAAAGCTTCTGATCACCTTTCTCCCATTGACATTGTCTGTGAGGGTAATGATATGGAGAGTTTGGTTGTACCGTGAAGTTTTTCTTTGCATTTGATTGACTTTGAACCTCTTGGATGGGTTTGCATTCGTGCATCTTCTTTACACATTCCTTGCTGCTAATGACATGGTTGTACTAATCTGTTGATCACTTGCATTTTGTTCTGGGGTTTGCTTTGGCCTTTGGAATTAGATTCCTGCACATGCAAGTCTAGTGTCCTTTGGTACAGCATGCTGTTTAGGTATTGAGGAAAGCAGAACAGCTTTTGTATAGGTGTGACAACCCACATCCATTACAGGTCTTGTCAGTTGGTATGCATTGCTGACAGTAGCCATGTGTGTTTGCTGCACCAAAAGCATGTAATTGTTCACATCTGCCAATGTGGTATACTGCATCCACTGTACCCGGTGTGGCTTCCTCTACATTGGAGAAACCATGCGGAGGCTTGGGGACGCTTTGCAGATCACCTCCGCTCGGTTCGCAACAAACAACTGCAACTCCCAGTCGCGAGCCATTTCAACTCCCCCTCCCATTCCTCAGATGACATGCCCATCATGGGCCTCCTGCAGTGCCACAATGATGCCACCCGAAGGTTGCAGGAACATCAACTCATATTCCGCTTGGGAACCCTGCAGCCCAATGGTATCAACGTGGATTTCACAAGCATCAAAATCTCCCCTTCCCCTACTGCATCCCAAAACCAGCCCAGTTCTTCCCCTCCCCCCACTGCACCACAAAACCAGCCCAGCTCGTCCCCTCCCCCGACTGCATCCCAAAACCAGCCCAGCCTGTCTCTGCCTCCCTAACCTGTTCTTCCTCTCACCCATCTCTTCCTCCCACCTCAAGCCGCACCTCCATTTCCTACCTACCACCTCATTCCGCCTCCTTGGCCTGTGCATCTTCCCTGGACTGACCTATCCCCTCCCTACCTCCCCACCTATACTCTCCTCTCCACCTATCTTCTTTTCTCTCCATCTTCGGGCTGCCTCCCCCTCTCTCCCTATTTATTCCAGAACCCTCTCCCCATCCCCCTCTCTGATGAAGGGTCTAGGCCCGAAACATTAGCTTTTGTGCTCCTGAGATGCTGCTTGGCCTGCTGTGTTCATCCAGCTCCACACTTTATTATCTAGCATGTACTTGTTGTTGACCTGCCACTGTGACTTCATACTTTCATTGCCTAGAAGTGCCTTCCTGAAACTTTTAATTGGTTTTGACTATTTTGATGAGATGAAAAGAAAAGTAAAGTATTGTAGATCCTGGAAATGTGAAATCAAAATGGAAAGTGCTCAGCAGGTCTAGTAGCAATTACCAAGAGAGAAAAATGAAGCTAACATTTTAGAGCACAATATGAATCTTCAGCACTATTTTGATTGTCTCTGAGAGTCCTTTCTCCACAAAGTGACACTTACCCATCTGCCATGTCCTCTGTTGACAAACTGGCCAGTAGACGCTTGAAGTTACTGATTGGATGAGATGAGTTGGGGTGTGTAAAATTAATGTTAATTCTTACCTTGCAAGATCTATTCTGAATGTATTTGCTTTGCTATGGCCAAATTAAATGTATTAATTATGTGAAGCAAAAGTTTCAGAGCTCTCTTCTCAATTCACATAACTTGATCTGTATAATTGAACTGTACATGTTGTTTGCAAAGTTGTAATTCAGTAAAGGTATAATTGGATTCCTAATCCATAATTAACTGTTTACCTTATTTTTCTCATTGCAAGTCAATTTTTAAGTATAGTGTTAATGTTCGTTACTTGTTTTGCTTTCCTGTCTTTGTTTTCCCCAATGTTGGTTTCTGTTTCACTTTATTTTTCATTGCTGCTGCTACCTTCCTGGCCTTGGTCCATTTCAAAATGTTGTTTTGGTCCTTTTGTTTAAAAAATGCAGTCTTGCAGTTTCAAGTTTCACCCTCTAGATGTACATGCCAAGTATGAAGAGGTGACATCTCAGGGTCTTCCCTCTACTTTGACGTTGACTTGAAGATGAAAAATGGTGAAATCAGCCATGGTTTGGACATAGGTAAGGCTTAGGGTAGAAAGCTGTTTTTAAAGTTGTTCTTTGTTATTTGTATTTTCTTTCAGGAAACCTTTGTGGCAATACCGTCAGGACCAGTTAATAGCTGTTTTTGTTTTAAATCACAATTGCATGCACTTGGGGGTTTCTTTTTAAAGAGAGACAAGTCTTCTAACTTGAAAAAAATGTTAATTATTTTTAAATTAAAATCTTAGTTTTGTCTTCCGGTTGTACACATCTGTACCCATAGTAGCTGATGCTACAGCCTAATTTCTTTTAGTGTTCAGACTTCTGTCTCATTGAGCTTCAATTCAGTTTTAAAATATTTGCTTACAAAGTCTTAGACCCTTTTTATAGATGACCACCTTTGCTAACTATAATGTATATAATTGCTAAGATAGCTTTATCTAATGCGGTGATGCTTATGTTGTTCCTCATAATATAAGAAACTAGACATGGATATCAAAAGATCCAAAGGACATTTATTACAGCTCACTAAAATATACAAATATTGCAATCACAGGCTCATACATGTCCAGGCTAAAATTAAGTAATTCAGTTACTAAGAGTAGCGTGATTCCATTAGTGTGTCATGCTTCAATTGGCCCAGGTTAAGAGTGAGCCTGCGATTTTTATACTATGCTATTACAGAGTAATATATTAAAGCCATGCTGTCACACTAACTGTGAGACACAGCAGAACACAGAACCAACTGGAAATAGAAGTTCCAATTCTGAAGAAAGTTCATGGACCTGCAATATTAATTTTGTTTCTGCCTTCACAAATGCTGTCTCGTCTCTTCAGTATTTCCATGGTTTTTGATATTATTTTAGATTTCCAGAATCTACTCAATTTTGCACCAGTGGAAAGGTGTCCTTACATAATGTTAATTTCAAAAGATGGTTTAGTGTAATGGGAAGAGAGTCAAGCTGAAACGCTAAGTGTACGTAATCATAAGTATAATGGGCTAAATGTTGCCCTCTCACGTCTGAGCCTCGCTTCAGGTCTTGTCCAGAAATTTGGTCTCTCTTTGCCCTTGCAAAAGGTCTATTCAAAGTGCATAAAGTTTCATCTGTGGCAAACCTACTTCCTTTTATCATGGAAGGTTTGTTGCATTATCTCACATTTCTTTCAACCCCCATAATTCTATTTTACAATGCTTCGTTCACCTTCACTCGGTTCACCTTTTAAACTTACAGATGTTAGGAAATTGTAAAGATGCATTTATTGTAAGCGTTGTACGTGTCAGTTGAATTCTCGAATTGAACCCACCTCACAAAATAAGAGAAGCATTGTAAAGCATCAACAGAATGATAAAATAATGGACTAAAGATGAAACTTGGAGCTATTCAGAAAAGATGAAGTAGGGACTGTGCCTGTAATATAACTGCAAACGATGGATTTAGACCTTAAATGTTAACACTTGCTTTTGCTTTGCAAATGATAGATTTGTATGCATTTCCTGCTTTTCTTTCAAATTGTAGGTTTTTTTTGTTTAAATTGTTCGACACCTGATGATTATCACTGACTACATTCTCTCAACTGATGAATAAGCACTCTTCCATGTTTAACACTTTTAGAAAAAGCACTAAGGCTATCAGGAACACGAAATATACTCAGGTTTGGGTCTCCAGAGTCTGCCATGAAGAGTAGTTTGGCCACACCACTACTAACTAAGTTTATCAAGTACTCAGCGTATAACTGTTAGATTAGGTTAATGATAGAATTATAATCTTGGAGTAATAGAGTTGTACAGCATGGAAACAGACCCTTCATTCCAACTCATCCACACCAACCAGACATTCCAATTTGACCTAGCCCCATTTGCCAGCATTTAGTCCATAGCCCTCTAAGTTCTTCCTCTACATTCTCTGGCAGCTCTTTCCAGTTATGCACCACCCTCTCTGTGAAAAACATTATCCCTCAGGTGTTTTTTC
The DNA here is from genome assembly GCF_030684315.1 of Stegostoma tigrinum. Taxonomy (NCBI): domain Eukaryota; kingdom Metazoa; phylum Chordata; class Chondrichthyes; order Orectolobiformes; family Stegostomatidae; genus Stegostoma; species Stegostoma tigrinum. The sequence goes on from NC_081369.1 coordinate 29,047,719, forward strand.
AATCTTTCCTTTCTCACATTAAATCTATGTTCTCTAATTCTGAACTGTCCCACCCTAGGAAAAAGACCTATCCATGCCTGTCATGATTTTGTAAATCTCTATAAAGCCATCCATCAGTCTCTGACTCTCCAAAGAAATAAACCCCAGCCTATTCAACCTTTCCCTGTGGCTCCAACCATCCAGTCTTGGCAACATCCAAAATGTTTTCTGCAAGTCTCAAGTTAACAACATCCTTCCTATAGTATCCCAAAAGTAGCCTCAGTAATGTCCTGTACAGCCACAGCGTGACATCCCAACTCCTATACTTAATGCACTGACCAATAAAGGCAAGCGTGACAAATACCTTCTTCACCACGTTTTCTAGCTGTGACTCCACTTTCAAGGAATTATGCACCTGCACCCCTAGGCCTCTTTGTTCGACAACACTCCCCAGGGCCCTGCCGTTTACGGTATAAGTCCTGCCCTGATTTGCCTTACTGAAATACACCACCTCACATTTATCTAAATTAAACTCCATCTGCCATTCCTCAGCCCATTGCTGGTGAATGAAAGAAAAATGTACTCAACCTTGATCTTGCCTACCTTTCTTTTATAGGTGTGTCTATCAGCGATGCTATTAGTAGGAGTGACCAATACACTGTCATTAAGGTAAAATCCTGTATTTCAGATCAACAGCATCCCCCAAATATGTTGAATGGAATGACCACTGTGCTAAGGATTCAAAACAGATTTGGCAGCTCAGAACTGGGGATCCTCATGGGACACTGTGGGCTGTTGGCAGCAGCAGAACTTCAATTGTAGTCCGGCACAAACTGTAATCCCACGGCCTCGCATTACCTTTAATTTCCCATTACCATTTTTAAAAATCTCTATACATTCTGTAATTTGAGAACTGAATTGGTGTCTCATCAAACTTATTAACGTTGTTCTCCAAATTTTTACATTTTCAGTAGATTAAACTTAAGCATGTTAAGCCAAAGTGTATATTTTGCTCAGAAGCATTGAAGTGTCACGAATGCCCCATCTCTCGTGCAGATAGCCATCCTTACTTGGAAAAGACAGAGTTTCAGAGTTAAGGCTGCAGTCTCTGCGTGTGACCGCAATGCATTGGATTCAGCCATCTGCTTTCCTTCAATTCCATCTGAGAATAGAAGTATCTGTCTTACTTTAACAAAATATTGCATTGCATTTTCAGCCTTTTGTTTCACTTGCAATGTCATTAATCTATAGACCGAATGCCAGAGTTCCATCAAAGCAGCCAACTTTGATTGCACAAACTGTCTCAGCCCATTGGAGTTAACCTGTTATATCACAGGCTTCTAGAAATGTCACAACAGAAAAAACAAGTGCAAACCAGCATATGTCAGCCTTCCTGTCAGACGAGCAGTGGCTCTGATTCAGGGTCACAGTGGCATTCTTCATCCGTCATGCTTGACTGGTACACAAGGCCTGTTTGAGGGTACAAATAAGATGAAAGCCCCTTTAAGCCATTGCTAACAATGGCTGGTGGCATTATTGAAATGGGTTTATATGGTCCAGTTGATATGTACTGTTCTTTAGGATACCTCGAAGCCTATTTGCTACACTGATGGGACAGTAGTCCAAAATTAGATTAATGCAAAGCCTGTTTTTGCAAGACACAGTAATCACATTTCATTTCTCATTAATAAACCTTAATTAAAGTGTGAGTATTTTGGGGAAGAAACGATACATTCTTCTGAAAAGTCCTGTCACGTTCATTATTTCCATATTATTAAGGGGGGTAGGGAATAATAGTTTGATCCCAATAATAAGCTACTGCATAGAACAATCAATTTACCAATACTTACATTCTGTTACATGTAGGAGAGCGTATAGCTGGGAGTCACAAGGTTGTAATCTAATCACGGTATTCAGACAAAACATAAATTGTGTAGCTAAAGTTCAAGCAGTTTATAAATGTCATCTGACATGTTTAGATTAAAGCTTTGAACAAACTCCCTGCTGGTTTATAGTTTTTAGTAATATTATTTAATATGCAATTTTAAAAAATATTTTCAAGATATCTTGTAGCCACTGATACCCATACTGATAATCACAAATGTGTATGATTACATTGCACCACAAATATAGACTATTAGTGGCATTTAATTTATTATTAAAATGCTAACTTTATGATGAACTGTATAAATCATATGTAGGTAAATTAATTTGAGAGAAATATGTTTATTGCATAATCTTTATTAAGATTGTATTAGCAATCTTAAGCAATGTTTTATGTATTGTGACAGGTTCCAGTAATTATTGCTGTACAACCATAAATTGCAAACTGATTCTTATTACTGTTCAAAACTATTCAGCTTCATTTAAAATACAAGCAAATGAATTGTGTAGAAAAACAGTAGGCATTGGTGCACTAATCACTGCACTCGTGGGGGTGAATCTTATTATATTTTAGCCGAGTTAATTTCAACGTGTTTCACGAAGGGTTTCTCTCTGTGAGACTGAGACATTCTCACCTTCTCATCCCAAACTCACCACCTGAACTACCTACTGATATTTCTGCTATAATGCAAATTGGTTGTCGTGCAATTGACGAATTGTGGACACTGTTTGGATAACATGAACTTTCTACTGTACAGTATAGCCATTTTCTATAGTGATTTCCCTATAATGCGATTTTTTATAGCTTGTGGTTGCACAAGAACTCAAGTATCATGTTATAGGAGAATTACCGGTACTACGCGTCCATAATACTTCGGTTGCCTGATGCTAGCCCAATTCTGCCACATAGATGTAGCCAGAAGAATGCAACATACCTCAGATACGGCCTGCCATCCCTGGTGCCCCTGTAATCTTTAAAATGCCATTCTGTAACTGGAAAATGACTGGCGTTCCAAACTTGACCTGCTCATTTCCTGACATTTCCACAGACATGACAGACAAAGGATATTTGCTTTACAGACAGCATCTGTATTCCCAGCATGTCCTGGTTGATGGGGTGATGCAGTGTAGGGATGTTCTTTTACCTCCAGATAGATAGAGCAGGCCATGTCATCAGAACTGTGCCAGCCTGGTCTAAGATTGTGTCTTGGATTAGAGTAGTCTAAACCGCCCTGGGAAATGTCCAGCAGTGCTGCAGAAAGTCAATAGACTTCTGTGCTCTACCAGGGTAATCGCCATCACCTTCTTTCTCCTACATTGCACCTCCTTTATCCCTGTTACTGCACCCATCTTATACAAAGGTTAATGCTCTACCAAAGCTACAGGCAACATTATCTTTCACTCACTCTCTCACTCCATGCTCGAGCATCCCATTATACAAAGCCTCCATGCCCCTCAATGCTGTCTATTCATTTGCTTGGGGCACCTTACCACCCCTCCTTCACAAGGACCAACAGCTGTACCACCCACTTCTGTCTCACTCAGACCATCCCTTTCTCTCATTCCAGGACAAGACAGCCTTCAATAGGGCAGAAAAGACCTGGCTGGGTAGTGGGATGCCTGACATTCGGATGACAAACCTGTCAATTCCACCCCCATGAGGGGAGAATCCTGACCTGGCCCTGTTGGGATGCTGAGCCATCCATTTCCCATCAATTCAAGTAGGTAGCATCCTTCATTTCAGTGGACCTCTCACATTAACCTCACTGTCAGTCTCATTCATTGCTTGTAATCTTTGACCACCAAGCCTTCTGTCTTTTGGGTCTTGTAGTTTGGAGTGGGATGACCATCTTCTTGGTTGTCCACTTGGAAGGCCCTCCAGCAGTTCACAGGAGGAGAGTGTTTGCCTCTGCTTCCCATAAGCTCAGACACTGACACCTTGGTGGGAACTAGATAAGAGTTGGGAACCCAAACAGGTGCGCACATGACTTCCATGTCTCCACAAATGGCTGAAGAAGTAATACCCCAGGCCAGAGGGACATAGAGAGCTGCCAAAGACCAGACCCCTGCAAGACTGCAGCGAAGCTATGGGGACCGAGTAAGCCCAAACATTGGCTGACATGGAGTGACAACAGGGCCTGCTGAATATGTGCATTGACCTGTACTCCTTCACCCTAACCATTGGTCCTAAGCAGCAGGCCAACTTCAGCTCAGACCAAATGGTCTGTTCTCACAAGGAGACATGTTCAAGCCAGGAGATACTCACAGAAAGAAACCACACACAGGCTCCTCAGAAGTTTCCTCTTTGGATACACCAGAGGTTACTGGGTCCTTGACCTCCACCTTGCCTGCCACCCTCAGCCCTGTGGCATTTCAAGCCGGGGATGGGACACTGGCCCCTGGCAGGGATACACTCTATATGTCTGGGCTTTCTAAACATAAACATTACCCAACCAAGCCTTCAATGTCAATGGGCTCCAATGTAGAGCAGGCTCCCTCCAGCCCAGCTGCAGGCCCTAGAACTGTATTTAAATGTATTCAGAGTGTGTTTGTCACATTTGCTACTGATGTCTGGTGCAGTTGTGAGACTGATGTGGCGTGGTGCTGTGCAGAAACACGTCAGCGGACTGCCGACCAATATGACGAGCTGCCTGGCTCAGTGACTGCACTAAAAAGTGTAGCGAAGAAAAGCATGGATGCCGTGATGCACTAAGCGAGTGAGTGCTAAGAGAGCAGGTGAGCAGCCCTGAGATGCAGCCTGTTCTAATCTGAGCTATGCACAAAGTGCCCTCGCAGATGCATTGCAATACTAGTTGCTGATGCACCCAAAGTGCAGTTTTAAAGTACAGAAGCATCCTACAAATGGATCGCTGCTGTGCCACAAGGGTTCTGAGAGGCAAGCAGTTGTCAGATGCCAGTATTCACAGACATGGGGTGCGTGCAGATGCTGCCCGATTGTGCCCTGAGACATTATGGCCAGTGTCCAGGATAGAAGCCTGGAAATGCAAGCAGCTGAGCTAAAGTCTGCTCTGACTTTCGTGTCAGGAACTGCCAATGTCTAGTTTCCTGCGCATAAGAGGTGTATTAGAAAGCTGCCTATTACTGAAGCTGGATTCACTGGTAATGAAGCTGTTAGCGAGCAATGATCACTTTTAGTAGGTATCTCACCACTGCCTAGCAAGCGTTTTGTCACAATGCTGGGAACTGTGTTTGAAAATATGATTTGCTCCCAATATTAAAGTCCTCACCTGACTTCTGACACAATTCACTTTTTTGCCATTGGTCATGTTGTTCAGGCCTTTACAACATATTGCCCAATGGCTTTTAAGATCCTTGTGCTTAACATTTCTGTTTCTTGCTGCTGCATCATTTCTAAACTCCTGCCATCCTTGTAACTTCAAGTGCATTCTGACAAACCGCCCTCCGTCGCTCCATATTATCTAACACTGGGAATATTTCTTGCATCTTGGCTTCTGATCCTTGCACTTCCGTTCCCCATCTCAAAGTGTCCATCTTTGCTATCTAAAAGTTTTCTTCAATTTCTTTTTCTTCTCTTAGATCTCCAACAGATTGTCACCTTCCATAACCATCTTCGTATTTGTCTTCTGATTTTAAATTAATTTTAAATTAAATAGCCATCACCAAATCATACCAAAAACTTCCTTCCTCAACTGCTGAGAGCTTAGATAGATAACCCACATTCCAGATGCTCTTGTTCATTGTCATGCCTCCATGCTGTTCTATTTGCATGTATAAGGAGTGACCAAAGCTTCCCTAGAATTGCCTACTCTCATTATACTACATTCTGACTTCCAGAATCCTTCATCATCATTAGTCCTTATGTGCAGTCTAGAGATGACATCATCGCTAGGCGTGAGTTTAGCTGACAGACATGCGCAATCTTTCCATCACCTTACTAATTTATTCACTGAAACTATACTGCCTGTTTGAAGGGATACACGTTCCTTGAATTAAACATGGAAGATCAAAGTCATTGTCTTCAGCTCGTATCAGAAAATCCATTGCTTTGCCACTTACTCTACCCCTTCCATAGCCCTCGTTGCAGTGGCTGAGCCATATTGCTCACAACCTTAATGGCCTACTTGTCCTTGAGCTGATTTGACATTTCCATGTACTTCCATCAAAATTGATCTATTATACCTCTGTTAATATCACAGCACAAACTTTGAACTGAAATAGAAACAGGGGAATGTCATATGCCCCCCCAATCCTTCTCTACCATTTCAAATAAACATAGTTAATCTTAGGCTTCACCTCCGCTTTCCCCTCACCTGCCTATATCCTGGATGGTTGCTGGTGTCACAGGTTAGGAATCTCAAGGGCTCCTGCTTGTTGAAGCATGAATTGAACTAAAACAATGATTGCTGACAATAGTAGGCCCGCAGAGTGAACTCTGCTGGAGAAACTGTTTGGGCCACTGCTGCCTTTTCTGTAACCTCTGGCACCAAAAGCAACCCCCGTCAGGGACATTTCCCACAGCAGGGGAACACTCGCATTCGAGATAGCTGCCTGCACTCATGGGAAGCACATCAGAGATGGCACAATGCTGGCAAGGCTGTCTGAAATGGAACTTGCCTGCTGTCCTTTATAGGAAGGGTGCCACTGAGGGGATCCATTGTGAAAATTGCTGAGCAGCTTTTACTGCTGCCACGCTTGGGTTTGGGACCCATTTTTTCCCGAAGGTCAGCAGAGTGAAGCCTATCGGAAAATCCTGCCTCTGCCAATACAGTGTGAAAGTCTACAGCCCCCTGCCAATGAGTTTGAGAATAGTCAAGGGGAAGGGATGTAATAAAATACAAGATAAGGATGCCCACTGTAGCTGAATGTTACAAAGTACTGGAGGCAGTGGGCTGCCCAGCTGTCACTGAGTCATTTGAAGCTGTGAAATGGCAAATTTATAGCCATTCAAGTACATTGTCGCATCTCTGGCTCTGCATTACCCATGACAGGGAGAAGTCCACATCAGGAGGGTAGTGCAATAGCTTCTACTGGTGTTGGGAAGGAATGGCTGGATGGTTGACTCCACAGGGAGCCCCTTGTGTCCATTGAAGGCAAACCCCACAAGGCAATAACTACACATCACAACTCTTATACCTCTCATTGCACCCACCCCAGCTAGTTAGCTGGAATCTGTCTGAGGCAGGACTTCCTCTCCGAATGGGATGGGAGACTTGATCTTGGCCAGCTATGTCCCTGCTTCTAAGGGGCAACCAGGATCAATGGAAATGCATTTCTAATTGATTCATCCATTGGTAGGTCAGGCAGTTTGCCATTCCAAACATCCTGTTGATTAAAAATAAAGTTGAGACACAGAAAGGGATCATTAGGTCCATTGTATCTGTGCAGGATATGTGTTGACAACCTCCACAGCGGTGTAATGTATTAATCTCTGAAATTAAATGAAGACTGTATCAATATATCTGTCTACATGTTTATAGATGTTCCGTTTGGGTCAGTAAGTAGTTTAACAATTTTGCAACTGAGCAGGTAAACAACAGACTGGAAAAGCCAATCTATAAAGTGAAACTTGTAACCTAGCTGTGAGTTGCTGGATTCCACTCTGTGTAAGGCTATTTTCAACTATATTAAAATCTAGAAGTTTACCATCTCAATTCAGTGGTAGATTATTCACTCTTAGCAAAAATATATACAACCAACAACACTAGAACTATCTGCTCTATATCTCTGTGCCAATCAGCAAAAAAACCTATTGTTTGCACATGTTAAAACACACTCTGATGACTACAGACCATGAGGTATAGGAGAAGGGCGAGGCTATTCAGCCCATTGAGTCTCCTCTACCATTTACTGAGATCATGGATGATCTGATATTCCTCAACTTCACTTTTCTACCTTTTCCCCAAAACCCTTGATGCCCTTACAGAGTTAAAATCTGCCCATCTCAGCCTTTACTTTGTGTAATGACCTGGCCTCAACAGCCCTCCACAATAAAGAATTCCACCGATTCATTACCCCCTGGGACAAGAAATTCCTCCTCAGTCTCACTTATTTTTTCCTGGCGTTTTTTAAAAAGAGAAGTTGAGACAGGTACAACTCCCCATCTCCATATTTATTTCAGAATCATCTCCCCATTCCCCTTTTCTGATGAAGGGTCTAGGCCCAAAACGTCAGCTTTTATGCCCCTAAGATGCTGCTTGGCCTGCTGTGTTCATCCAGCTCCACACTTTGTTATCTCAGATTCTCCAGCATCTGCAATTCCCATTATGTCTGATCACAGGTACCGAGTAGTCTGCTCCAAACAAATAAAGTAAACAGCTTGTGAGCCCTTTTTTTCTCCCAAGTTGAAACAATAGAAGCAGCATGAAAGGGTAGAGTCAAGCTCCTACAGATCCAGGATTTTAGTTTAGCTTTTAGTAAGTTGATGGGGTTATGAAGCTGCTATACATCTCTCCCTGCGACAGCTCATTGCAAGAGTTCTCTGTCTCTGTGTGTGCGTGCGTGCGTGTCTCTCTCTCTCTCTCTCTCTCTCCATCTCTCCCTCTCTCCCCGCCTCGCTGTCTATCACTGTCACTCGGCCTCATGGTCTGTCTGTCTCTGAGTTTTCACTTGATAGGCAATTCTCCAGTCCAGAAGGAAAGATTATGAGATCATCTACTTCACTGAATTTGCCTTTGCCAAGGATGTGTTTATAAAATGTTACTATATTGGAAAAGTTGCTGTGTAGTAGAAGAATAATCTGTTGTTCTGGTCGTCTTCCAATAGAGTTAAGATATTACAATTCTTCTTTCTTTTGTTTGTGTTTTGACTATAGTGTAAGAATAAAGTGTTTTGCTTCAAACCTGGTAGTTTGACCAATTGATAGCCGTCTGGAACACAATGCCTTGCACTGGGCTTTAAAAATAAGAAAAAGTTGGGGTTTAAGGTTTTCTTCATAATCTATTTTGAGGGAGGTACAAGGTGTAGAGCTGGATGAACACAGCAGGCCAAGCAGCATCTGAGGAACAGGAAAGCTGACGTTTTGGGCCTTGATGCTTCTTCAGAAATATTTTAAGGGAGTTTAGTATGGCCCATAACACTGTCTTGAATGTGTGAACCCTTATTCTGAGGTTATGTTCTCTGGTTTTAGACACTCCCGGCAGGGGAAACAACCCTTCTGCATCAATCCTGTCAACTTGTCTAAGAATCTTGTATGTTTCAGTAAGGTTGTCTCTTATTCTTCTATATCTGGTGTGATCTTTAATGTGATGACTTTCTAGATAGGATAAGGTGTACAGGAGAGCTGCATTTGAAACACATGTAATAGATATTGAGTGGAGGTAAAATACAACAATACCTGAGTTCACTTTCCAATGCAGTATCAAACTGCTTCCATAGCCGACAGTAACTTAAATAATCTTAACCTTCCACTAATCCAGCAACACTACATTTATATCAACCACTAACTTAGTTATCCTGTGTCCAGTTTATCTTTTTCAGGTTTACTGTTATGTGCCTCAAGCTGAATACGACCATTGCAATGTCTATCTATTAGATTACAGAATTATGCTTCCATTGAAGCCGGTTCTCAGTCCATTTTGATTTCCTGTTCGGCTTCTCGCAGCATCAGTTTTGAGCGAAAGCCAGCTTCCTGTGGCCTCAGCAGAATGGTTTTTAAAACAGAATACACTACATACAATTGATTCACAACAGGGGTTTTGTTTTTTTCAGGAATGACCTTCTTAACACCTGCTCTGCTTTGGTTGATAAGGAAGCAAGCCAAATCTGGAGGAATGCATCTTGTCTTTGCACTTTATAAATCCTTTGGTGGGTTTTATGAGAAAGCATATATCAAAGGCATATCATTCTACTGGAAGGCATTGGGAATTGGGCAACCAAAGTGTGTTCATTTGTCTGATTTGAAATCTGTTGTACTTTCCATAAGAATGGATGACAGTGTTTCTTTGTCTACAAGTTAAACTATGCTCCCAGGTAAAATTGTTTTGTTCTAAACTTACAGAAGCTTGACACCATCCAGGACAAAGCAGTCCACTGGCTTGGCTCCACATCCCACAAGCATCCTCTCTCTCCTCCACCACCAACGCTCAGTAGCAGCAGTGTGTGCCGAATACAGGACGCACTGCAGAAATTCACCAAAGCCTTTAGTCAGCACCTTCCGAACTCTCAATCACTTCCAACGAGAAGGACAAGGGCAGCAGATACATGGGAACACTGCCACCTGCAGGTTCCCCTCCAAGCAACTCCTCATCCTGATTTGGAAAATTATCACTGTTCCTTCAATGTTGCTGGGTCAAAATCCTGGAATTCACTCCCTAGGAGCTTTGTGGATCAACCTACAGCACATGGAAGCAGCTCAAGAGGGCAGCTCATCACCACATATTCAAGGGCAACTAGGGACGGGCAATAAATGTTGGCCAGCTAGCAACACCCATGTCCCATGAGTGAATAAACAAAACAAAATGTTTAAAAAATATTTCCCATCTGGATTGAGTTGAAATATTTATGTAGTAGTAGCCTATCTAAGGGTAGATCCTCTGTTCATTTTTCTGTGCATAGTCTTGCATTTTCTTGTCGGAGTCTCTCATTTTCAATGTTAGTGAACAATGCTGAGGATGGGGGAGTGGAAATGCTTTCCTGTTGCCTTCTCATGTGCCCCTAAAGGAAGCTGAAGTCCTCTTCTCATATTCTCAGTCCCTGTGCAGCTGCTGCCCTTTAGCATTCTGATTGTTCCATTATCAGCACCAAAACTTTACTAGGCCACCTGTTTTCCATGTCTTGCAAGACTAAGTATCGGTCTTTTATCTAGGATGACTCATGAAACGGCAGGATGGTCACTCTCTGAGATCTCCAATGATTCTGCTAGGCTATACTAAACAAAACTATGGATTGTTTAAACATGTTCCTACATTGCATAATTAGGCCTGCTTCTTATAAATAATTCCATGTGTTAAAGATTTCTCTATGGATCTCCACTGAGGAAATATCTAATACTGGCAGCAAATGGGAATTTTGATGAGAATTTTCTACTGTCTTTTACAATTCCTCCTGACAGTATTTAGTTAATCCTGCAAAAGGCAGGTTCGTGAAGGATTCTTGAACCTTGGCAAGTCAATGACCAGTCTAATGAGACAGGCCACAGACAGAAATCTGCAGCTGTGACAAGATCTGTGATGTGTATTCATTGCTGATAAATGTCCCTCATTAAAACACTTGGCTTTATGAATTAGCACGCCGACATGGGAATTTAGATCTTCAGTTTTTTGTGACCTGTACAGCTTACTATACATTCTTCATCCACATACATAAAACTATTCCATGTGCAGAAAACGTCTTGTGTTATTCCACAGGCTTAGCGTGTTGAAACTAAAGCTTAAGAATGAATAATCCTTGATTTTTAAGTTTAAAATATTTGTTGAATGATGAATGTAAACAACAAAGTACAAACACAAAGATTTTTCACAAGAATTTTTCTAGTTAATTCACCAAAAATTTATCATCTTAGTAAATTCACCATTGTTTTGAGGTAAGTAGAGGTATATATTGCATTGGCATTTAATTGGTTTTACCATACATTGATGTGTAAGGGCCTTACTTAAATCATTAACATCAATGAAAGTGTACAAAAGTGTAAGAAACAGGAGTAGGTATAGTCTAATTGACCCTTTGACCCTGTTCTGCCATTGAATAAGATAATGGCTGGTCCAGTCATATCCTCAACTCCACCTTCCCCTACCATAGACTGGAATTATGTAACTCCTTTGTAGATCAAGAATCTGTCTAACTCAGCCTGGAATATGTCCCATGACCCAGCCTAGGAAGGAGTATTACAAAGGTTAATGACCCTCTGAGCAAAAGTTCCCCTTTGTCTGCATCTCGGGCAGCATTTTTTTTGGGGACTACAGGCAAGCTCACTGACTGAAGGAGGGGTGGGTTATCCATAATTCACCAGGTACTCTTTATGAGCTGCGTGAGGCTGAGGATTTGGAGAAGGATGATGTTGGTAATGGCACCTCCTCTCCTAGTCCACTTGTTGTCTTACCCTCAATCAAGATATAGGCCATCTGGATGCACCCTGCCCACCTTCTCTTCAACTCTCAACCCTCATTCCCATCTGATGTCCCCTCTTTTCCTTATCTCGAGAACCTGGACATTTCCGTATCTGAGTTTCATCACCTTGACTCTGGGGATTGCCTGTCGTCGGGATGGCACAGTGGCTCAGAAGTTAGGACTGTTGCCTGTCAGCGCCATGAACCTGGGTTCGAGCCCAGCCTCAGGTGACTGTGAAAACTCCACGCAGACATTCTCCCTGCATCTGTGTGAGCTTTCCTTTGGTTTCCTCCCACTGTCCAAACGGGTGCACGTTAGCTAGATTAATCATGCTAATTTGCTGATAGTGTCCAGAGTTGTGCAGACTAGGTAGGTTAGCCATGGGAAATAAAAGGTTATTGGGGGGTCCTGGGTGGGATGCTTTTCAGAGGGTTGGTGTGGACTTGATGGGGCTGAATGGTCTGTTTCCACATTGTAGAATTTGGATTCCCAGCAGTGGCCATTGCTCCAGGTGGCTCTGCTTCTGCACTGTAAGTTTGGCTAGCAACTGTCTATGATGGAAATTTTTAGATATTTGTTGATGGATACGAACATTAATTGCTCAACTGTAACTAACCTGGGGAATGTGGTCATGAGCAGCTTTCATGAATTGCTGCAGGCTTGAAGTATAGTTATGTAAGGAAGACAATTCTAGAGGTCGCAGTGAAGGAAAAGTGATAATGCTCTAAGTCTGGATGGTATGTGACTTGGAGGAGAGCTTCCAGGTGCTAGTGTACTTGTGTATCTGCTACCCTCGTCTTACTAGAAGGTAGAGATTTGTAGATTTGAATAGTGCTGCTGAAGAAAACCTTGATGGGTTACTGCGGTGCATTTTGTAGATGATGCACATTAATACCAAAGTGGTGAACAGATTGAAGGATGTGGTGGTGTCAGTCAAGAGGATTGCTTTGTTTTTAATGGGGTTGAGTTTCTTGATTGTATTGGAGCTTCACACATCCAGACAAATGGAGAGTATCCCATCATACTCCTATCATGTACCTCCGAGATGTTGGACAGACATTGGAAAGTCGAGGTGAATTATGCACCACAGAATTCCTAGCACATGATTTGTTGTAGTAGCAGCATTTTCATTTTGTGGAGCTGGATGAACACAGCAGGCCAAACACTCCGCTGTTTATTTTCTCGGATTCTCCAGCATCTGCAGTTCCCATTATCTCTGATACAATTTTAACCTCACTGCGAAGCCTCTTCCAGGGATGCCTAACCTGAAGATGTTACCCTCCTCCCTCCGTAAGACCTCGGGGGATCTCCCTCCCACTGCAACTCTCTTGTTTTCCTCTCCACCTACCTTCTCCTCTATCCATCTTTGATCCACCTCCCCCTCTCTCCCTATTTATTCCAGAACCCTCACCGCATCCCCCTCTCTGATGAAAGGTCTAGGCCTGAAACGTTAGCTTTTGTGCTCCTAAGATGCTGCTGGGCCTGTTGTGTTCATGCAGCCCCTCACTCAATTATCTTGGATTCTCCAGCATCTGCAGTTCCCATTATCTCTGATATAAATTCTCTGTAGCAGACTTGATGCAAAGCCAAAACAATCTGATGGTTCTGTGCTGTTCAAACAACTCAAAGAAGTTCTAAGAATTAGTAGGCAGTTTAAGTGTGGAGTCAGAACACAGACAAAATCCTGCGGAGCTGAGCAAGTGATAAGGCTGCTAACTCTATGTTGGGAGAACCCATGTAGGTCTTGGAAAAACTCTGCAAAACATTAGTACTTCATTGTAGCTGATGGTGGAAGTTGAAAAGTTCATAAGCGGTATTTTCTAGATGGGACTGAACTTGACTGGAGTTTGGGGGGAAACCCGCAGGCAGGACTGGCATGGTGAAGTTAGCTGTCACTGAAGAACTGTTCTTGTGAATGAGTACTACAGCGCAGTTTGGAAGCCTGGGGTTGTGTAGATTTAGAAAAGATTGATGATCGACTTGAACTAAACCAACCTTTGCAGTCTATAATGTACTAGCCCTTGAGAGGGAGTTTTAAGGCTAGATTAGCAAAAAAAAAAATTGTTAACCTGAGTGAAGTTTAATGTGATTTTATGACCCATTTTTTAATGAATGATTGAAGGAAATTTGCTGGGAAATCCATGGGATCTGTCTTGAGTGCATTTGCCATTTAATGTTTACAGGTTTTTGTTTGAAACCATGGAATCTTGTGGTTTTACTTTCTGAGCAAGTCCTGTGGATCTGACACGTTATATACTTCTCAAATAACAGTTACTGTTTCTTAATCAGATTATGTCATGAATTAGATGTCTGGTCTCATATCCTGGCAATATATATACAAGCTCTTGCTGTCTTTTTTTATTTCCATTGAGTTTATTCTCATATTATAATTTCTGTGTCATTTTTAGCCATCCTTTGCTGGTTTCTAAATATTTTACAATATGATGAACAATCACTAATTATCAAAACGTGTTTTCCTTTACTTTAATTTGATATTATCCTTGAGTCCTTTCTTGGCAATGGCTGATTCATTTGTCTCATAGATTCTGTCTTTATCAATAGAATTTAACATTGTTAAGAGTTATGGATTAGTTCCTTAACAGCCTGCCTCTACTTTCTGCTATTTTCTGTTTGAACACATTGTGTTCAATTCAGTTTAGGGAGCATCCAAATAAACTTGAAAAATAAACTATAAGCATAAACATTATTAAATAAAATATTCATTGAGCCCCTAAAATTGTTTTGCGTGATTTAATTATAAATGTTATAGGAGCTTGCAATTTATTGAGTTTTTATCTGATGATGGTAGCTATGAATAACTTGCTGCTCTCTAGTTCAAGTGGTTCGAATCTATTTCCGACGAGACGGTAATGCCGTGCAGGATTGCAGAACATTTAATTCATCAAATGACTATCAACAATAGGGACAAATACTACTAGTGGCTGCCTTCTTTTTTAAAATATGTTATATTTATTAACATTCTCATTCAAAATGTTTGGAATATTGTGTTTAATTGCATTCAAATAATGTAGTGAGGGCAGCTGCAGTGATACTTACATCCCACTTATCAGGGAGACTGACTTTGCACTCACCACAATGCTGATTGTAGCTGATTTAGTCACCATGGAATCAATGCTGTCCTATGTTCCGTTATATGTTCACAGCTTTATCACAATGCGTAAGGGGAAGAGATGAGAAGATGGGGAGAGGTCCCATTACTGAGCTTAAGTCTTTGTTGCTGGTTGAACAAGAATTAGCTAAATGTCCTTTTTCCTCCTGAATCACATGTTTGCGTGTATAAATGAACTGAAAAATATATCAGACCAGAAGGAGCCCTACAGGACTTTTACAGACCCAGAGTGGAACTGTCTGTGACTGTGAGAACAGGGGTGATACACACATAAAATGCATGGACAGAGAAAGGCTAGCTATCAAGTCTAACACTGTATGATTCAGACATCATGACAAAATGCTTCTTCCTCCCCAGCCCCACCCACCTCAGAGCTGCCGTCTCGAAATCTCCTGAGAAAGGCAGTAATTCCTCATGACGGGGGAAAAAAACAGAGCCAATAATAGCAAAAAATAACTCTGGAAGACTTTCCTCTGACCCTTTCAGGAAATTGAAAGCAGCCCTGGAGATCACGAGGACCAACAGTTCTGATGCAATCCTTGCCTAATTCAGGGTGCAGGGAAGCTTCCTCTTGTTAGCATGCAGATCCTTTAGCCACCACACCAGCTGACTGTCAATTCCAGACCCTCGCTACTCCCTGAGAAAATAACACACACCTAATAAAATCCAGTCTTTCTAACACATGGTCTAAAACGTTAATTTTATCACTGGTTGAAAGTGGTCTGATAGCAAATCAGCTGCCTGGCACCTTGGCTGATATTGCTTCTGTTGTCAGTCATAAAGGTCAAAACCACTACCTCCTCCATTCCCCCCATTATCTTTATAATCACAACATGCTGAATAGTCCAGACTCTTAGTTTTTCTTATGCAAATACTTTGTCTTTTCAATAATTGCCTCTTTTCTTTAATTTACATGTATCTTAATCTCAGAATAATTAATACAAACTCATTATTTCTTCCTACATATGCTGAATATGGCTCCTTTGTCTAGAACTCTGCCCAAACAGTCTAAATGAAGTTTACAAGAAAGTATATCAAGTGAATGATACCTTAGAGAGACAATGAAATGCGGATTCATGCACTGTTGTGTAAGGTTTTCAAGTTAGAAAGAAAAGTAACATATGAGATGAGCAATGCCTTATGAAAGATGCTTGAATGGTACATTTTTTTTCTGAAATGATTAATGAAAAATGACCTTTGAACAACTGGTGATTTGTGTCAGGATAAGCAGGGATATTCTGAATATGAATTAATAACAAAACCCATGCAATAAAGCTGTCAGTGGCTCCCTCGGCTATGAAATCATCTCTCAAAATAATAGTCTGAAATTTACCAGACTCCATCTGGCTATGTGGGCCATGATTTTTCTTTTACTGTTAATGGTTCCCAAATCATTTGTTTTTTTCTCTTACCAGCACACTAAGCACAAGATTCCAGGCTATGTATTCTTTTTTAAAGAAAATGTTTGTAGGTACCCAGGGAATTTATCCACAATGGCAGTAATAAGTTTCATATGTCTCTGCTAAGTTGGAAGATGTGCAACTAGGAGTGAAAACTTTCACGCCTCTTTACTTTGATGGGGTGACGTCTGCCTCTAACAGAAGACATGACATTTTCAAAAAAAGTCTCAGATCAAGTCCTATTTACTATTTAAATGTTCCTATCCTTTTAAAACGCAGTAACAGGTTTTGTTTGTTGGATCCTCACCACAGTCACCTTGGTGAAAGATACATCCAGTAGATTTGCCACCATTACCTTCCTTTTAGGTTGAGCTGCAAGGGTCTAGTGAACTCTAGTGTGAGACAGGAAAACCACTTGGTGATGGTGCTTTATTTTTATCAAAATGTAGTTTATTACATGATAGCAAATTGGTACAAGTTATATTAGTATGGTAGATAACTCAGACTGTGAGGAAGATGTATGTGGTCTATCTACTTTGAGATCTGGAGCAGTTCTTCTACACAAATCCACTCCATGACATTAAGAATCTTAAGAAGGTACATGGGATACTCATCTTCATTCGCTGAGGCAGACAGCTTAAGAGCAGGGGAATTATACTGGAACTGTATAAAAACTTAATAAGGCAACAGCTAAACTATTGTGTGCAGTCTGAAATCCATTTTAAAGGAGAGATCTGATTGTACTGGAGATGATGCAGAGGAGATTTACCAGATGTTGCCTGTCTGGAGAGTTTTAGTTATGAAGAGAGATTAGTTAGATAGGTTTGTTTTTCTTGGAGCAGAGGACACTGAGCAGGGACATGATTGAGATGTATAAAATTATGAAGGGCACAGACAGGCTGGACAGGAAGGAACGTCTCCTCTTGGTGAAAAGATCCATGATCGGGGCAGACAGTTTGGAGGGAACGTGCAGTTTTTTTTTAACCTCAGAGGGTGACAGGAATCTGGAACCTGTTGCATGTAAAGCAGTAGGAACAGAAACCCTGAAAACATTTAAGAAGTCGTTAGATGTACACTTGCAATGCTAAGGCATACAGAGCTATGGGTCAAGTGCTGGGAAAGTAGGATCAGGATAATTAGATGATTGTTTTTGTTTTTGATTGGCACAGTTTCAATGTGCCAAAGGACCTTTTTACTGTGCTGTAAACCTCTGACTCTGTTGTAATTTCGGGTTGTGCTTAATGCAGTCCTCAGTACTCTCAGTTACCAAACCTAACACTTTGTAGAATATCTCCCTCAAGTTTCATTCTACGATACATTCATGCATATAATTACAATTTATCCCCATCCCTCAAAATCCCTGGCTTCACAAATGTAGGTAATTTGGTGGATTCACTTGGAAAACCGGTAGGTATTTGGCTCGCGCTTGTTCTTGACAGTGTGAGCTTTGTAAAGCCCCTTTAATCTGAAGGATTTTCTTTTACCTTTGGGATATCCTGTGCAGAAGACATCTTCAATGCTGAAACCAGCAACTGTTCTGTTACTTGTCTGGAGGACCTTTAATCACATGAATTTCCTTCAAGGAGGACTACTACCCTTTTGAAAGGGGTATTTTCATTTTTGAGGTATCCTGAATCTCTGAGCCAGGCATTTTTCATTGACCGTATGCTAGATCTGTTGACAGCCATTCCATCTCAGTGGTATTCTCCAAAGAATTTTAGACAGCTTATCTTGAATTTGTGAGGAAGTATTATCATCAAACACTCAATAAGTCTATACTGAAGGAAGTTGGCTTTATTCTTCAAGCAGTTGATTCATTTGAATACTTGTATTTGTCTCCAGTCAAAGGTAAACCCAATATGTCTACTTAGCATTATCTCCATCATTGATGTTGATGATTTTTCCTTGGCTGATGATTTTGTGCCTTCTCAGCATCTGACATGAAGTTCAAACCTTGCTGTGACAATTTATTTCCAAAGGTGTAATGTCATCTGAATGACATCAGTTTGAAAAAACTAATCAATAAACTCAAGTGGGATACACTGCTCATCTGCTTTCTGAAATTTCTTCAGTAATAACAGGAGTAGAACATGTTTCTGCCAACCTTTTTATTTGCAGAGTTCCATCATCTTGACAACATAAAACCAACCTCTTGTGCCAACCTAGCTAATTTCTCTAAATTCTGTTCTCTACTTGGACTCTTCCAGCAATCTGGGAAACCCTATGAAATCTTTTGCCCATTGGGACTGGCCATCCTTTGATCCTTGATAGTTGTTCTCTATCTCACAATTCTTTGATCTCAGTTCCATGATTGGCTGATTCTTGAACAGTTGTGGCGTGATTGGCTGTTTTCTGGCTCAGACTCATTTAATTCCTCTTGCTTTAGTAGGTACAATTTATATTAAGGACTATGTGATAGACTGGATAACATAGAACTGTTTGAATGTTTTCTTGATTGATAATGAATTAGTTTGTGTTTTCTTAGAAATCCAACCAGCTTAGTGTGTTGTGGTTTAGATGACATTACAGGAAGTCACGTGACTTTGGAGAAAAGATCAGCAAAGTTTTACGAGAGTGAAGAGAAGAGTTTGATGGCCCTTAATTGCTAGAAAAACCCTAGGTTTGAAAAAAATCTCTGCAGTCTCTATGCGAATGGTTGCCTAGAAATCTTTACTGGACTTAAATTTTGATATTAAAGACCTGGAAGTTCTGGGAAATTGATCAAGTTTCTTAAAATCAGCACTTCTGACTAGCTTGTGAACTCTGAAATGCTGAGCTGTGACCCCTTTCCAAAGACTCAGTTCCAGTACGAGTCCAATCTGCACAGAAGAACTTCGATCAGTCTATGGCTGCAACAGTTTGATTTCATAGATATAAAACCAAGGGGTTGTGTGAAGCTTTCAAATTCTATTCTTTGCTTTCAGACCCTGGGTCAACAGATGTGCCTTTTTATCTTTGACACTTTTCTAATATTTAAAAAAAATCTCTGCATGTTGTGTTGTGAGACTGCAGCTGTGTTTGGATTTAAAGGGCTATAATTCTAATTTTGGATTACAGTTTAGTTTTTAACAGGTTTTTGCACTTGCTTTAGGAACACATCTTTGTATTGCAATAAATATTTCATTTTGAGTTCATTAAAGAAACCTGATAGTTTTCTTTTTATTCTGGATAGCAACACAAAAAGGAAGCAATTATCCATTTTTATGATTTGAATCAATAAGTTTATATTAATAGCATGACTGGCCGAGTGGTGTGTCTTAGTTACCAGCCCATCACAGTTGTAGCATTGCTAGTTAAACAAGATTGAGATCATTCATGCCTAAAAGTGAAAATTCTTGATTATGAAGTGTGTATATGTTCTCTACCGTCGACTCTCTTTGTGATGCAGAATTACTTCTAACACATCTGTAATTGTAAGAGTTATACCTCCTGAAACATGTAATTGCACTGATGTAAGCTGTAAACTGTGTTTATGCACTATACATTCTATCTGATATTGTAGTGACACTTGCCCTGGATCAAGTCCTTCCCATGCCAGCTCACAAGTTGGAACACCTGTCTAGTAATCACATTTCTCCCCAATATCTAAGGCCCCAGAACACACCTCCCAGATGAAGCAGTGATATATCTGCATTTCATTCAAACTAACAGACTGTAAATACTGCTCACACTGTGGTCACATATACACTGGGGAGAAGAAACTCAGACAGCTTTACTGAACATCCACGCTCTCTCTCTAAAAATGATCCTGATCTTCCAGTTGAATGCCACTTCAATATGTCATGTTACCATGCCAATATTTCTGTCTCAGGCCTGCTGCAGTGCTACAGTGAAACTCAACGCAATCTGGAGACACTGCCTAGGTACCTTGTATCCTTTGCGAATCAATATTGAATTGATCGTGTTCCGCATGTGTACACCCTACTGTATGCTTGTTACCTTTTCTTCACACTCCTAGATCCTGTTTTGTGTAGGTTGCTCCCAGCAGAGCCAACACATTTTCAACCATTTACATTTCACGTTCACCTTGTACCTAGTGTTTATCTCTCTCTCTCGGTTTATCATCAGAAATTTCTTTATTTGCTTATGCCTTTTCTCTTTCTCTCCCTCTCTCTCTCTCTCTCTCTCTCTCTCTCTCTCTATCTCCTTTTCTCTTACAGGTCCCTGTCTCTGTGTGCTCTATTTACTCCAGTGCACCCCAACCCTACCCCATCATCAGTATAAATATGGCCCTTTCCGAAGTATTTTCAGTTCTGACAAAAGGCAACTGGATTCTGAACATTAACTCTGCTTTTTCTCTACAAATGTGCCAGTCCTGCTGAGTTTCTCCAACATTTTCTGTTTTTGCATCAGATTCCCATCTTCCACAGCTTTTTGTTTTTGTTTTAGAATCAATGAGATATTCATTGACACTTTTTTTTTCTTGGCAAAATGATTGGTTTGGATCCCTTGTTTCCTTTAGCAATATCTTTTGTTTCTCTTTTACTGAAACCTGTTCCATCTCATTAACTTCTTTGTGAGTGGCTATATGACTTTTTGCCTCCCTAAAACTGCTACATATTTTCTGCAAGTGATCTATTACTTTATAGATAAAGCATTCATTTTGTTTTTGGCTGGGCTATGTTTGTGTCTGTGAGGTTTTCTTGCTCCACAATGTTGACAGAGACTCTTGGTATTTGCTGTTATTTTTATTCATTATGTGGGTGAGTGAAAGGAAAACCCAGAGGCAGTCAGCACCAATTAGAAGAGTAAGGTGAAAGGAAGCCCTGGGAGAAGAGCATTCATTAATATCCATGAGAAAAGTTAGCCAGTCCTGTCCAGTCTGTCACCCCCAGATCTGTCCTATTCTGAGATTAAGAAAAATGTGACATCACCCAAAAAAAGATTAATGTTTGGTGAATATTTTACCCATTCATCGCCAAAATTTTTGTAATTTATGGGCAACTATAGTTTTGGTTCAGTCGCAGCAGTAAACATTATTGGGAGTAGGAGTATTTATTATTTGTATATTCTAAGTGGGTTCAGAAAGTAAAGGAGTGTTTTCTAACCTTAACCAGGGATACACTGGTTGCAAGGGGGAGCATCTGGTTAGGTAATGAGTGCGTTCTGGTTACTGTAGTTCAGCTCCAAACAGAACTCCAAGTAGCTTGAAAGTGGACTGCTGACTTCAAGTAGGGCGAGCAGATATAAGTTTCATGAGTGAGGCATTATCTAAAGGATGAAGGGCATACTCCTTATTTTCTTCTTTTCAGTCTATATTGTTTTACCTTCCAATGTTTAATTTTACTTTCACTACAGTTGAAAGAACTTTTCAGTAAATAACAGGTAAATTGTTCAATGCAAAATAAATAATCTAAATGGGTAAGATATGGCAGGGCAGTTCAGCTGAGTGACATATACAGCTTGTTTCATATGGGAAGTCGTGGATCCATCCTGTGTCCCAAGCAAACAACCACAGCAATAGAAACTTGGACTTCAGGTTTTAGAACTTGAGCAGCGTCTGGAGTCACTGTGCTCACCTGCAAGTTCAAGAATTAAGCGGATGACATGTTTGGGCAGGTGTTCATGCCGCAGTTTAGGAGCAGGCAAACAGATTGGGAATGGATGACTACCAAGTACTCTAAGAGAGTCAGGCAGGTGGTACAGGAGTCCGCTGAGATAGTTTGGTTTGCTAATTAGTTTCCCATTTTGGATACTGGTGAGGATAATGGTTCCTCAAGAAACAACAATTAGAGCCAAGTCACTGGCACCAAAGACAGATCAACTGCACGGGAGGAAATTCTTTAGTTATTGGAATACACCGGCATTTCTGGGCCCTTAGATGCAACTCCAGGATGATTCATTGTGTCCCTGTAGGGCCAAGGTTAAGGCTGTTATCGAATTATCCTACAACCATTGGGAGAGGGGGTACAAGCCAGAGGCCCTGATTCATATTGTTACAGCTTGGAAGGAGGATGGTGTTCTGAAAACAGAGGGAGCTCAAGGAAGAGATTAAAAAGCAAGATTTCAAAAGCAATAATCTTAGGATTCCTCTCCATTAACACATCGTTACTGATCATATGAGTAGGAAAATCAAGTGATTGAACACATGACTGGAGAACTGGTGGTAGGAGCGAGGACAGCCGAATTCTGAGACATTGGGACCGGTTCTGCAGGAACTTGTATAAGATGAATGATTTGCCGGACTGGGATTGATATTCTCTCTGGGAGATTTGTTACTGCTGTCAGGAAGGATTTAAACTAGACTGGCACGGGATAGGACCTGAGAGGAAGCGCTGATATAAAATTGGTAACGGGAAGTAAATCTGTAATAAGCAAAAGCAGAAATTAGATAAAGCAAAGGCAGCATCGAATGGAATTAGAATGTCAAATAATGTTAATAAGGCAGATTGAAAGACGCGCTATTTGAATACATGCGGCATTCACAACAAAGCTGATGTTTTTAAGGCATACATTCATGTAAACATGATTTAATTATCATTACAGTGACATGACTACAGAATGGCAAAGATTCTGAACTGAATAGTCAAGAGAATTCATCATTCAAGGAGGATAGGCTAGAAGATAAATGGGAACACGCCATCTTCAAGTTACCCTCCAAGCCACTCACCATCTTGACTTGTCACCATTCCTTCACTGTGTCACTGGGTCCAAAATCCCTGGAATTCCCTCCCCAATTGCATTGTGGTCCGCCCGCAGTGGATAGACTGCAGCGGCTCAAGAAGGCAGCTCACCACCACCTTCTCAAGGGCAACTCGGGATGGGCAATAAATGCTGGCCAGCCAGCAACACCCACATCCCACAAATGAATAAAACAAAAGGAAAAAGGGGATGGACTAGCATTCCCAGTAAATGACGAGATCAGTACGTTAGTGAGAAAAGGACCTTAGATTGAATGATCAAGATATACAATCTGTCTGGGTGGAACTGATGAACAACAAGAGCAATAAACATAATTTAAAGGCTACCAAACAGTAGTGGTAATGTTGACCATGGTTTAACCCAGGAAAATAGATGTTATTGTGACATGAGTAAAACAGTAATAATGGGCAATTTCAATTTCCACATAGACAATGTAAACCTAACCAGCACGAATGCTGTGAAGGATCAAGTCCTAGAGCATCATAAAATAGGTTTCTGGTGCAGCATTTTGAAGAAGCAATCTCGGATTGGGATATTTTAAATTTTAAAAATTAAATTAAATTTCAAAATATTTTAAATTCTATGGTATAGATTTGACAGCTAACAGGAAATGGCAAGTAATCAAAGAAGTACTGCATGGTCTACAACAGATGTGCATTGCTTTAAAGCAGAAACAGCCAATGAGAAAAGTGAATCAACTGTGGCTAACAAAAGAATTCAAAGCTTGTGTTCAGTCAAAGGAAGTGGCTTATAAGGATGCCAGATAAGGAAGACCAGAAAACTGATGAACAAGGGAAAAGGAGAATATGAATGCAAACTAGCAAGAAAAGAAAAAGTAGATTCTAAAAGCTTCTTTAGAGTTATGAAAGGGGGGCTAAGAAAAAAGGCGAGAGTAAATATAAATATTTTACAGGTAGAAATAAGAGAATTTACAGTGAAATCTAACAATTACTTTATTTCTGCCTTCAAAGAGGAAAGTGCAGAAAATCTTCCAGAAATATGAGTGAACCAAAGGACGTGTGAAATGGAGGAACTGAAAGAAATCAGCATTAGTAAAAATTTAACTGGATTAAATGTTGGTAAACCTCCAGGACTAGATGAGCTGTAGGCCAGAGTGCTGAAGGAGGTTGCTCAAGTGATAATAGATACACTGGGGATTATCTTTCAAAATTCTGCAGGTTCCTGGAAGGTTCCTAAAGACTGCAATGTTTCATAATGTGACTGTACTATTTAAGAAGAGAGGGAAAATGAAAAACTACAGACCAGTTTGGTCTCAATAGTAGGGAAATCTGTGAATATGAATGACATGACTAGTATTGGACAGAGTGAACATGGATTTAAGAAAGGGAAATCATGTTTGACAAACTTGTTGGAGTTTTTTTTGGTATTACTTGTAACAAAGACAAAAGAAAACCAGTGGATGTGATGTATTTGGATTATGGTGATGTACTAGTACAGATTGAGAATTGGTTAACAGATGAAAGAGGAGCGTAGGAATAAATAGATCATTCCAAAGATGATGGGCTATTACTATTGGAGTACTTCAAGGATCAGTACTAAGACAACAGATGTTACATCTATATAAAAGATTTGGATGCAGATACCAGTTGTAATATTTCCAAATTTGCTTATCATATTATACCAGGAATATGAATTGTAAAGAAAATGCAAGGAGGTTTCGAGTGAACATAGGCAGGGTAAGTGAATGGACAAGAACATTGCAGATGAAATATCTTGTCATTATGTGCGTAATTATCCTTTTTGACAGGAAAAGAGCAGAAAGTTGGAATATTTCTTCACGTGTGAGAGCTTGGGAAATGTAGATGTCCAAAGGGACCTGGGGTTTCTGTGTTCATGAGTCACTAAAAACTAGTATTGCAGGTGCAATAATCAATAAGGACTGCAAACTGTATGTTCGCCTTCATTGCAAGGACTCGTTGCGATCACATCTGAAATATTGTGCATGTTTTTAATCGCCGTTATTTTAGATTTACTACAAAGGGAGTGCAACAGATATTCACCAGAATTATCTCTGGGATGGTGGAGTTGTTTTAGAAGGAAAGGCTGAGGAAATTGAGCCTATATTCTGTAGAGGTTTGAAGAATGACAGAATCTCATAGAATTCGCAAAGGCCTGAAAGGATGGATGTAAATAGGATATTTTCCCTGGCTGGTGAGCCTTGACCTAGGGAACATTCTCCACTTCAGTCCAGGGATCTGACCTTGGTCTGCTGGGGAATGGTTCATGGTCTGTCAAGGGGATGGCTCTGTCAAGCCTCTCTGGCCTCAGCACCCCAATCTCATCTTCAGCAGGAATTCTGTTCATCTGTACAAGAAAGGTATATCTGCAGTGTCAGAAGTCCTGAGAAAATCTGCTCTTAATTTATTTAGTTCGATAACAATCATTCACAACTGTAGCATAATGAACTATCACTGAATGAACCATCAGAAAATTTGGCATCTCTGACGCACAAGCCTTTTAGTCTTGACTGTTCCATGAAATTAATCATCTCAAAGTGTTTGACAAAGCATCCTGATGCTCTTTAAAGAGCTGATCATGAGCTTGATATTTTCAATCATGGTGTATGGACCTTGTTTCATGCAGTATTTAATTGTATGGATCCTTGGTCACAGTAAAAATATTATTCAGGATCAAACAGCATCATATGGAAATGTAAGTTAAGATCACAAATCCATGCAAGGTTCAGCAACTACAGATTCCTATTGTATGGGGATTTGCTGCGCTTGTGAAAGGTTATATGCTGTTTAATGACCATAATATGAAATAAATAGCTGGTAGCTAAGAAATGTCCTCAGTCCATGATCTGCATTCAGTTTGAAGTAAGGTTCTTACTTTTAATATTTTACATTAAAGCTTTTGCATTTCTTCAGGCTCCTCAATGCCGAGGAAAATCACAAGTGTAATATCTATTATGAGTCTGGACAAGAAACACCTATATGATGTGGTTTTGTTTTCCTGCAAATCTCACTAACTGGTATAAGTAGTCTTTTTTTCTGTCTGTTTGAAGGCTATAATTGAACTTTTGAGAGCTCAATAAAATATTGAATTCTCAATAATGAAAGACCTCAAGTTGTGTTTTATTGTCGATGGAACAGATTTCAGTCAGATTAAGATGAATAGAATGGCTTTCGATTTTACTTATCCTAGACAAGAAAACATAGAAAATATCAAAGATTCTGTTAATTAAATGTGATGTATTCTTTATACTTAACGTGACAGTGATTATACAGCTTCATATTTAATATACATAAAACATGTATTGACGTTTACACTTAAATTATGAAATTTTAAAAACTTTTGGTTAATAAGTACATTGCTGTGTGCGTAAGGACGTGGCTGTGCTTTGAAAATTCTAGTATGCAGATCGTTACAATATTTACATATAATATTTCATGACATTGTAAAAGATAATATCCCATTAAGTTGCATGTTAGGAACATAGAAGTGGGAGTAGGCCATTCAGCTCATTTAAGCTTGGTCTGTATAATACGACCATGGCTGATTGAACACTCGAATGCCATTACCCATACCACCCTCCTAAAACTTTATGCCATTGATTATTAAAACTTTAAAAACTTCTACAGTACTTTGTACTCAAAGACTGAGCTTCCACAGCCCTTTGGATCAAGAATTCCCAAGGTTCACAATCTTCCTAGTTAAAAAAGAAAGTTTCCTCAATGTGGACTTACATGTTAGCCCTCTACACTTTAGAACATAGAACATAGAAAAATACAGCACTTTAACTTGTGATCCTGGTTCCAGACTCCCCAACCAGAGGAAGCCACTTACCTGCCAACATTATCTATTCCTTTAAGTATTTTGTAAGTTTCAATGGTATCACATCTCGTTCTTTGAAACTCTAGAGAGTGTAAGACTAGTTTGCCTGATCTCTCTTCATAGGACAGTCCCACCATCCTCAAAAAAACTCCAAGTTGTCAATATGAATTTTCATCCCCAAATCAATGCTGATTATACCTAATCAGATCTTTATTTCATCCAAGTGACACTTTATCACGTCCACAATGATAGATTCTACCTTTTTCCCTGTTACTAATACACGGCTGAAATTTCTGAAATGTGGTTTCCTGTTTTCTTCCATTGCTTCTTTCTTAAATAGTGACATTTGCAAGCTTCCAATCATTCTAGAACCAATAGAATTTTGGACATTGTTCACCAATGCATTCATTTCTCAATAGCCACCTCCATCAGCACTCTGGGATGTATACGATCAAGTCGTGGGTACTTAACAACTTTCAAACCTGTTGAGTTTTGTCGAACAACCTTCTCACTAATTCTAACTTCTTTCATCACCTGCTTCTCCCAAATCTCTAAATGTGGGAGATTTCTTGTACCTTCCTGAGTGAAAACAATCACGAAAGCCAGAATGTTACAGGGGCCTGAGTGATGCAGCCCATGGTGAGGTGTGTGGCAGAATCGGCAAACACCTGTGACAAGGCCCATATCGATGTTGAGATCATGTTACCTTATAGTTTGATTTTCAGGAGCGATGTGGTGAGATTCTCACTGGGCAGTGGCAAGGTGCCAATTGACAAGGATTAATGCTTGTCAGCAGCACAACTGACGTTATTACACTCCAATCTTACCAAACTCACCAAACAAGACAGATGTTCAGAAAACGTGACGAAGAAATCAGAGGGAGCACCCAATGGATTCAGCTTTGCTCTGAATAACCACCATGTTGGAAATCAGTCACCAAGAACTCTGGAGAGGCTCAATAGACACAGACCACATACACCCCAAGTCCACAGATATTGACATGTAACATGTGCCAATCTCTAACCTTTTAGTCTTTGCATCTTGAAGGAATGTATAGTTGCAGTAAACCATGTAATAGTTATTTAAAGATTACCTATTTCTAATGTACAATCAAACGTACTTAATGTATTTTCCCAGTCCAGTTCAACCAACTTGTGCCTCCTGCTTTCATTATTTCCCTTATTCATGTTTAACACCCTTGCTTCAGATTGAAAAAGCTCACTTTCAAATACAATGTAAAATTCTGTCATTATTGTGGTCACTTACCCCTCAAGGTTCTTTTACAACAAGATTATTAATGAGCTCTGACTCATCACATAATGCTACATCTAGAATATCCTGCTGTCTGTTTGGTTTACTCAATGTACTGCTTTGGATAGGCATTCCTAACATGCTCCAGAAACTCATCCACCACAGCTTCAAAGCTCAGTTGGTTTCCCCAGTCTGTGTACAGATTGAAGTTACCTATGATTATTGTGTTGCATGTGCTACAAGATTCTCTCACTTCCTGACTTGTACCATGGCCCATACTACCATTACTCTTTGGTGGCCAATATCTGTTGCTGTTTGCTGTTCTTTAGTTCTTTCTAAACTCCACACATTGTTCTTACAGCCTCAGATCTTTGATCATATATTCAGCACAACTCTGCTTTCATTTCATTCTTGTCTGTTTTACCTAAATGTCTAATATCCTTGAATTTCTAGTTCCCACTCCTGTGTTTCTGTAATAACAATTTATTTTATGACCATTTACCTCCATTTGTGCATTTAGATTATTTATGTTGTTGCCAATATTATGTGAATTCTGGTGGATTGCCCTTAAATTTGTCTTTTTGAGTTTGTTATGTATTCAAGACATACTCAGGCTTGACTTTGTTTTCCCTTTCTTCCTATTTAGCTCATTTCCCCTCTAATTCAGAATATGCGTCACGACCCCTAACCCTGACACGTTAGTTTGAAGCAACAACGCAGCATGAGGACATCTCTTTGCAAGGATATTAGCCACAGTCCTGTTAAGATGTAACCTAATATTTTCTCAAAATTCCATGTTTTAAGTTTCTACAATTTGATTTCTATGTTACCCAAAACAGAAGCAGTGTTTGTTTAGTGGGATGTTTGTGAAATAGTACACTTTGGATCCAAACATTTTGCAAGACTCTAGCACCAATTTATATCAATTTAATAAGGTGCCAAATCTGCATGAATGTAGCTCTGAAAGTGTGTATTTTCTCTAGATAATATAAAATTTGTCAACAAGATTATTAATGAGCCATCGCTAAGATTGACTTCTTCATTGATCACATCCTCTGTTCCTGTGGCCTATCCCCACCTTATATGTCCTCTGTTGTTCTTGACAGTAGATCACTGTCTCTGTTGCCACTACTAACTATCTACATCATCATGAAACCTCCGCATAAGTCACAGAGTCATAAAACATGGAAACAGATCCTTTGGTCCAACCCATCCATGCCAACCAGGTTTCCCAAACTAAACTAGTCCCATTTGTCTGCATTTGGCCCATATCCCTCTAAACATTTATACCTGTCCAAATGTCTTTTAAATGTTGCAACTATGCATGCATCTACCATTTCTTCTGGCAATGCATTCCATTTACACACCACCCTCTGTTGTGAAAGTGTTGTCTATCTGGTCCCTTTTAAATTTTTCCCCTCTCACCTTGGACAGATGCCCTCTAGTTTTGAACTCCCCTACCCTGGCAAAAAGACCTTTTGCTGTTTACTTTATCTATGCCCCTCATGATTTTCTAAACCTCTATAAGGTTGCCCTTCAATGTCCTATGCTCCAGGGAAAAAAAGTCCCAATCTATCCAGCCTATCTTTGTAATTCAAACCCTCCATTCACAACAACATCCTGGTAAATCTTTTCTGAACCTTCTCCAATTTAATATTGTCCTTCCTATAGCAGGGCGACCAGAACTGCACACACTACTTGAGAAAAGGGCCCAAAAACGTCCTGTACGACTTCAATGTAATGTCCCAATTCCTATACTCAGGTTTGAGCAATGAAGGCAAGCATGCTAAATGCCTTCTTAACTACCCTGTCAACCTGTGACACAAATTTTAAAGAATTATGTACCTGAATTCCTAGCTCTCTTTTTTCTGCAACACTAACCAGGGCTCTACCATTAAAATGCAGTAGAACTTTCAGCCAAAAAATCATTAATGTACGTCGTAAGAATGTTGGCCAGCTTCTGTATGATACAAGTGAAATATTACATGGCTCACTTTAAGCTGAATGCCAGCTACTTTCTGCAAGACAGACCTTCCGAAGAAATACTGTAATTCAGTGCACCATTGAACCCATGAATACGCTTGTTTAATTTTATAGTTTCACTTCTGTAATACCTATTCCTTCATATGGTTTCATAAAAAAAACTTCCATTTCAAATTTTCCACCCAGCAAAAGCAAAGCTTTTATATCAATTGACTTGCATTACACTGTAAAAACAGGAGATATAGGTGCAGAATTGGGCCATTCGGCCCATTGATTCCTCTCAACCATTCGGTCATGGCTGATATGTTACTCAACTGGTAACCTTTGATCATGTTACTAATCAGGAGCCTAGCATTTGCTGTGGCATGTTGTCAAAAAAACTATCATCTTCAATGTCATTTTTCCTGCAGCGGGGGAATCTACTTGAGCATCTTGGTCACCAACTTTCTCTTAAAAACACTGAGCCACTAGTTTGATTACAGCCTTTTATGTCCCATAAGAGAGCACTTTGCCTGTTCATACCCATCTGTATGATAAGACTGACTGTCCCCTGCCTGGTACTTTGGTGTGTAAAATAATTTTTTTTCCAACTTCTCTTTGGCATCCTTCAGTAACTTATCTTCTAATTTGCTGGTAGCCACTAATATTTCTCAATCATAAGGGCTTCTCAGCATACTCCTTGTTCTTATTAACTTATGACCACATTTCCTCAGATAACAAAGTGTGAAGCTGGATGAACACAGCAGGCCAAGCAGCATCTCAGGAGCACAAAAGCTGATGTTTCGGGCCTAGACCCTTCATCAGAGAGGGGCATGGGGAGAGGGTTCTGGGATAAATAGGGAGAGAGGGGGAGGTGGACCGAAGATGGAGAGAAAAGAAGATAGCTGGAGAGGAGAGTATAGGTGGGGAGGTGGGGAGGGGATAGGCCAGTCCAGGGAAGACGGATAGGTCAAGGAGGCGGGATGAGGTAGTAGGTAGGAAATGGAGGTGCGGCTTGAGGTGGGAGGAAGGGATGGGTGAGAGGAAGAACTGGTTAGGGAGGCGGAGACAGACTGGGCTGGTTTTGGGATGCAGTGGGTGGAGGGGACGAGCTCCTCTCACCCCTCCTTTCCTCCCACCCCTCCTTTCCTCCCACCTCAAGCCGCACCTCCACTTCCTACCTACTAACTCATCCCGCCTCCTTGACCAGTCCATCTTTCCTGGACTGACCTATCTCCTCCCAACCTCCCCACCTATACTCTCCTCTCCACCTATCTTCTTTTCTCTCCATCTTCGGTCCGCCTCCCCCTCTCTCCCTATTTATTCCAGAACCCTCTCCCCATGCCCCTCTCTGATGAAGGGTCTAGGCCCGAAACGTCAGCTTTTGTGCTCCTGAGATGCTGCTTGGCCTGCTATGTTCATCCAGCTTCACACTTTGTTATCTTGGATTTTCCAGCACCTGCAGTTCCCATTATTACCACATTTCCTCAGCTCATTTTCAGGACTCTGCACTGTTTTCTTGCTTTCCACATCTTTACCTTGTTTTGTCAATTTGTGAATTTTACCTCCTGTCATTTATCCTGCACATGTGGCCAATAATTTGAGTTTTTTTCCCCAGTGATCTTCCTTGCTCTCCCTATAGTGGTGGTATTTCTTCATTCACTGGCATATGGGTTACTTTGGTGCCAACGTTCCCTTGTTGGCCTCTGGGGCAAACTACCTTTTCCTGTGCCCTTCATTTGCCATAATCTGTTCCTTATAACTTTTCATGGCACTTCCTCTCTTTCTGCGACTTGTTCAGATTCTGTAAGTGTGTAATTAGTGCCAATTAGCCCCAAGGAATGGACTCTAAGAAGTTGTTTACCAAGTCTTCCACTACTACATATAATCTTATCTGAAGGATTCACTCTGCCCTTCTCTTTATTAATATGCCAAGTTGCTTGATTAAAATTTATTTCTCATGGTCTTATATGATGCTGGAAGTATGACTGAGTTTTCTCTGAAGCCTCAGTCTTATTGACTACACTTCTCCCTGGTTACAGGGCATGCAAGTGCCCAGTAAAATGTGGAGGTAATTCTAATTTCTTTTCAAGTCAGGGGCTGATCGCTCACTGCCAAAGGAATTTTTGGATTTCTGCTAAAACCAATTGATTTGGATTATAACCCTTAACAGTTTGCAATGATTTCTTCACAGGGACTGCCTGTGTCAGGGCAGCTGTTAATTTACGACTTGGGTGGTTCGTTAGGGTTTATTGAAACCTCTCATCTTTAATGCGTCATTTCTTTCACACAGTCAATTACTAAAGGAACTTTCTGGTGGTGTGTCATTTCCACAATATTCATATTTTAACACATATTACTATATTCATTATTTGCAAATGGTCTCTTATTATCAGTTCGGATATTAGCCAGTGTCACCAGGCTGGTCCCCTATGCACTTCTCCATTATTGTGTTTTCTATCACTGTGTTCATTTTGCTGTACAGTATTGTAGTTTGACTAAATCTAGTTGCCATATGGATAAAACTGCAGGCTGATGGTAATATTGAGCAAGCCATTTTCCAGTGTGAAACCCACCTTGATAGACCATGAATAATATATTTTTTCAATTTGGCTACTATGGTGTCTGTGACTAAAGACGTTTGCATGAGGCTTTCATTGTACTTTAAACAAAAGAACTCTTAAATATAAAAACAGATAAAAAATATATATGGGAAATTTGCAAAGATGTTATCATATACAACAGAAAGATATTTATCCAACCTTTTTACCCAGGAATATTCATTAAAGGGACTAAATCCCAGTGAAGTATCACTTCCATCTTCACTTTAAAATTTCTTACTGAAATGATGATATTGCAAATATTCTCTTTCAGTGCCTGAGAAATACATTCACAGACTTGCTTATTGACATTTTTTACTGATATGCCAAGAAAAATAAAGATTTCTACAACAGCAGAACTTTTCTTTCTAGTCCAGATGCCCTGAAGCTTCCAAAATGGAACAATTCCTCTGCTGCAGAAATTGCTCTTCAGAACATCTGTAAGTTGCAAAAACTCAATCAATGATAAGCAGGAATTATCTCGCCAGGAAGCTTGTTATGTAATTTAGCTGAAACAGCATGATTCCTTAGGCTATCTTTAGCTCACTGTCCAAATGCCATCTTGACCCTTCCTTAAAACAAAAAATCGGACCTTCAAAGCACTGAGAACCTTCACGTTTACTTCTACTTTGGAATGAAGGCTCAGAAAGTAATATTAATAATATAAACAAAAATCTTTATTTGTTAAAAAAAACACGTCCCTTCAAATCCATTGCTGTAAGTTTATTAAAATCTTTGGCTAATGGGAGACTCAATAGGAGCCGTGATAGTGTTCGTTTATATTTTTTACATAATTATCATAAATCTGTTCTAAAAGTTCAGCGCACGCATCATCCATACTTCCTGTTCTTTTGGCAGCATTTTTATCCGTTTAATTTTTGCAAAATATTTTATTAGAGGAGCCCCATCTTGTTAAAGGAATACAATAATGTTTGAATTGTGTAAACTGTAACTCGGATGACTTCTAAGAAAAAAAAAGTTGCCTTGTCCTGTTCCATGTGAGCCTATTTCACTGGTAGCCTGCTCAACTCTTGACACGTTGTGCTGACAAAGTGGTTTTCCCCAGCTATTATACAGGGAATCTTGTTTGTTTTGAATGATTTCAGCATGTTGTCACCTTCCAGCATTAAGCAGGGAGAACTCTCAAATTATTTAACTTTACTTCAGCAGTTAGTAATAGAAGTTCTGTACAGTGTAGAAACAGGCCATTTGGCCCAATTAGTGCACACTGACCCTCCAAACAACATCCCACCCAGAACCAGCCACCTACACTATCCCTGTAACCCTGCATTTCCCATAGCTAATGCAAGTAACTGACACATCCCTGAAAATTATAGGCAATTTGGCATGGCCAACCCACCTAGCCTGCGCATCTTTTGGACTGGGGGAGGAAACTGGAGCACCTGGAGGAAACCCATGTGGACACTGGGAGTACATGTAGACTCCACACAGACAGTCACCCGAGGGTGGAATTGAAACTGGATCCCTGGTGCTGTGAGGCAGCAGTGCTACCCACTGAGCCACCATGCTGCCCCTTCCACTGAGCTACTGTATCTTGGTATTGTTTGAAGCATTCCACTCCACATGCTATGGATGTGCATCCATTGTCCAACACAGTGCAATTGAATGATTCTGTGACAAAAAAACAAATACTGGGTGGAGTTTTCTTGTGATTAGTACGGTTTCCTCTATCTGATCACTATCACCATCTTCTCCTTCTAAACCCTCCATGTTGTGCATGATTTTGAAAACCTTGCTATTCCATTTGGAACAACTCATTGTGTAATGGTATTTTGAAATCTAAAACAGCTTTTGGTCATACTCTGGGCTTTCGTTGGGTCCATTCTTCTGTTACAGTTCACCAATTCCTGATATCTGTTATAATTGTCAGCAAAATATCTGCCCTCACTCCTTTTTGTTATGAATCTCTTTTGTATTACCACATTCCACTTGTAGAATAGAGTAGAAATTTATTCTCATGTGTATTTTCACATGAAAAGTACAGTGAAAAATTTTCAAAGTCTCTCCACCATGGTGCTTATATCAATGACAGAAGTCACACATAACAGGGGGTGGCACGGTGGCTCACAGTGCCAGGGACCAGAGTTCAATTCCATTCTCAGGCAACTGTCTGTATGGAGTTTGCACATTCTCCCCATGTTTGCATGGGTTTCCTCTGGGTGCTTCAGTTTCCCCCCACAGTCACAGAAGATGCGCTGGCTAGGTGGATTGGCAATGCTAAATTGCCCATAGTGTTCAGGGATGTGTAAATTAGGTGGGTTTGAGGGATGGGTCTGGCTGGGATGCTCTAAAGGGCAGTGTGGACTTGTTGGGCCAAAGGGCCTGTTACCACACTGTAGGGATTCTATGATAATAATTTAAAACTGGTAAAATTAAGACAAAGGTGGCCTTGCGTGGCTGCTACCATTGAAACCTCAATTCTTTGTGTTACTGCTGAATATTCCATTTCAGCTAGAAAGGCCACTGAAAATGAATGTTTTTCCAGGAATTTTAATCCTTATCACATCTATTCCAAAAATGCACTTCTGTCCAAATATCTAACTCCAGTAAATGTTAGGAGTCAATCCATCTTTACACTTTAACACAGTCCTATAATTTAAATGTAGTTGCTGACTTAGGAATCTTGCTTATGGTCAATTGAATTCCATCATATCATCTAAAGAATATCTATCCTGCTTTCTAAGTTTATCAAATATAATCATATTCCTAATTCATTTAATAGGTCATCATCCTTATAGCTTTTATCCATAAATCTTATTAGAATTTCCAAACCTGAACTAATGTATAATGGTATCAGAGATAATGGGAACTGCAGATGCTGGAGATTCCAAGATAATAAAATGTGAGGCTGGATGAACACAGCAGGCCAAGCAGCATCTCAGGAGCACAAAAGCTGACGTTTCGGGCCTAGACCCTTCATCAGAGAGGGGGATGGGGGGAGGGAACTGGAATAAATAGGGAGAGAGGGGGAGGCGGACCGAAGATGGAGCGTAAAGAAGATAGGTGGAGAGGGTGTAGGTGGGGAGGTAGGGAGGGGATAGGTCAGTCCAGGGAAGACGGACAGGTCAAGGAGGTGGGATGAGGTTAGTAGGTAGCGGGGGGTGCGGCTTGGGGTGGGAGGAAGGGATGGGTGAGAGGAAGAACCGGTTAGGGAGGCAGAGACAGGTTGGACTGGTTTTGGGATGCAGTGGGTGGGGGGGAAGAGCTGGGCTGGTTGTGTGGTGCAGTGGGGGGAGGGGATGAACTGGGTTGGTTTAGGGATGCAGTGGGGGAAGGGGAGATTTTGAAACTGGTGAAGTCCACATTGATACCATATGGCTGCAGGGTTCCCAGGCGGAATATGAGTTGCTGTTCCTGCAACCTTCGGGTGGCATCATTGTGGCAGTGCAGGAGGCCCATGATGGACATGTCATCA
Organism: Stegostoma tigrinum; assembly: GCF_030684315.1. Taxonomy (NCBI): domain Eukaryota; kingdom Metazoa; phylum Chordata; class Chondrichthyes; order Orectolobiformes; family Stegostomatidae; genus Stegostoma; species Stegostoma tigrinum. The sequence goes on from NC_081369.1 coordinate 29,083,827, forward strand.
AGAGAATGGGAGGGGGAGTGGAAATGGTTTGCGACTGGGAGGTGCAGTTGTTTGTTGCGAACTGAGCGGAGGTGTTCTGCAAAGCGGTCCCCAAGCCTCCGCTTGGTTTCCCCAATGTAGAGGAAGCTGCACCGGGTACAGTGGATGCAGTATACCACATTGACAGATGTGCAGGTGAACCTCTGCTTAATGTGGAATGTCATCTTGGGGCCTGGGATGGGGGTGAGGGAGGAGGTGTGGGGACAAGTGTAGCATTTCCTGCGGTTGCAGGGGAAGGTGCCGGGTGTGGTGGGGTTGGAGGGCAGTGTGGAGCGAACAAGGGAGTCACGGAGAGAGTGGTCTCTCCGGAAAGCAGACAGGGGAGGGGATGGAAAAATGTCTTGGGTGGTGGGGTCGGATTGTAAATGGCGGAAGTGTCGGAGGATAATGCGTTGTATCCGGAGGTTGGTAGGGTGGTGTGTGAGAACGAGGGGGATCCTCTTGGGGCGGTTGTGGTGGGGGCGGGGTGTGAGGGATGTGTCGCGGGAAATGCGGGAGACGCGGTCAAGGGCGTTCTCAATCACTGTGGGGGGAAAGTTGCGGTCCTTAAAGAACTTGGACATCTGGGATGTGCGGGAGTGGAATGTCTTGTCGTGGGAGCAGATGCGGCGGAGGCGGAGGAATTGGGAATAGGGGATGGAATTTTTGCAGGAGGGTGGGTGGGAGGAGGTGTATTCTAGGTAGCTGTGGGAGTCGGTGGGCTTGAAATGGACATCAGTTACAAGCTGGTTGCCTGAGATGGAGACTGAGAGGTCCAGGAAGGTGAGGGATGTGCTGGAGATGGCCCAGGTGAACTGAAGGTTGGGGTGGAAGGTGTTGGTGAAGTGGATGAACTGTTCGAGCTCCTCTGGGGAGCAAGAGGCGGCGCCGATACAGTCATCAATGTACCGGAGGAAGAGGTGGGGTTTGGGGCCTGTGTAGGTGCGGAAGATGGACTGTTCCACGTAACCTACAAAGAGGCAGGCATAGCTGGGGCCCATGCGGGTGCCCATGGCCACCCCCTTAGTCTGTAGGAAGTGGGAGGAGTCAAAAGAGAAGTTGTTGAGTGTGAGGACGAGTTCCGCTAGGCGGATGAGAGTGTCGGTGGAGGGGGCCTGGTTGGGCCTGCGGGACAGGAAGAAGCGGAGGGCCTTGAGGCCATCTCCATGCGGAATGCAGGTGTACAGGGACTGGACGTCCATGGTGAATATGAGGTGTTGGGGGCCAGGGAATTGGAAGTCCTGGAGGAGGTGGAGGGCGTGGGTGGTGTCACGGACATAGGTGGGGAGTTCCTGGACCAAAGGGGAGAAAATGGAGTCCAGATAGGTGGAGATGAGTTCGGTGGGGCAGGAGCAGGCTGAGACGATGGGTCGACCAGGGCAGGCAGGTTTGTGGATTTTGGGAAGGAGATAGAAACGGGCCGTGCGGGGTTGGGGAACAATGAGGTTGGAGGCTGTGGGTGGGAGGTCCCCTGAGGTGATGAGGTCATGAATGGTGTTGGAGATGATGGTTTGGTGCTCGGGTGTGGGGTCATGATCGAGGAGGCGGTAGGAGGTGGTGTCGGAGAGTTGGCGTCTGGCCTCGGCGATGTAGAGGTCAGTATGCCATACTACCACTGCGCCACCCTTGTCTGCGGGTTTGATGGATTCGCCCACAACCTCCACAGCCTGCAACCCCAGAGAAGACAGCCACACTGAGCCCTGCCGAATCTTCACCATCCCCCCAGACCTCCCACTGACTGAGGACGAACGGTCAGTCCTGAGCAAGGGGCTCACCTTTGTCCCCCTACAACCACACATCAACGAATACCAGTCACGGTCGGACATAGAGCAGTTTTTCCGCCGTCTTCGCCTGCATGCCTACTTCTTCAACCGGGAACCCAACCCTCCTTCCACTGACCCCTTCACCCGCTTCCAACACAAGTCCTCCTCCTGGACACCACCCCCAGGCCTCCTACCCTCCCTCGACCTCTTCATCTCCAACTGCCGTCGAGACATCAACCGCCTCAACCTCTCCACCCCTCTCACCCACTCCAACCTCTCCCCCGCAGAACGGGCAGCCCTCCGCTCCCTCCGCTCCAACCCCAACCTCACCATCAAACCCGCAGACAAGGGTGGCGCAGTGGTAGTATGGCGTACTGACCTCTACATCGCCGAGGCCAGACGCCAACTCTCCGACACCACCTCCTACCGCCTCCTCGATCATGACCCCACACCCGAGCACCAAACCATCATCTCCAACACCATTCATGACCTCATCACCTCAGGGGACCTCCCACCCACAGCCTCCAACCTCATTGTTCCCCAACCCCGCACGGCCCGTTTCTATCTCCTTCCCAAAATCCACAAACCTGCCTGCCCTGGTCGACCCATCGTCTCAGCCTGCTCCTGCCCCACCGAACTCATCTCCACCTATCTGGACTCCATTTTCTCCCCTTTGGTCCAGGAACTCCCCACCTATGTCCGTGACACCACCCACGCCCTCCACCTCCTCCAGGACTTCCAATTCCCTGGCCCCCAACACCTCATATTCACCATGGACGTCCAGTCCCTGTACACCTGCATTCCGCATGGAGATGGCCTCAAGGCCCTCCGCTTCTTCCTGTCCCGCAGGCCCAACCAGGCCCCCTCCACCGACACTCTCATCCGCCTAGCGGAACTCGTCCTCACACTCAACAACTTCTCTTTTGACTCCTCCCACTTCCTACAGACTAAGGGGGTGGCCATGGGCACCCGCATGGGCCCCAGCTATGCCTGCCTCTTTGTAGGTTACGTGGAACAGTCCATCTTCCGCACCTACACAGGCCCCAAACCCCACCTCTTCCTCCGGTACATTGATGACTGTATTGGCGCCGCCTCTTGCTCCCCAGAGGAGCTCGAACAGTTCATCCACTTCACCAACACCTTCCACCCCAACCTTCAGTTCACCTGGGCCATCTCCAGCACATCCCTCACCTTCCTGGACCTCTCAGTCTCCATCTCAGGCAACCAGCTTGTAACTGATGTCCATTTCAAGCCCACCGACTCCCACAGCTACCTAGAATACACCTCCTCCCACCCACCCTCCTGCAAAAATTCCATCCCCTATTCCCAATTCCTCCGCCTCCGCCGCATCTGCTCCCACGACAAGACATTCCACTCCCGCACATCCCAGATGTCCAAGTTCTTTAAGGACCGCAACTTTCCCCCCACAGTGATTGAGAACGCCCTTGACCGCGTCTCCCGCATTTCCCGCGACACATCCCTCACACCCCGCCCCCACCACAACCGCCCCAAGAGGATCCCCCTCGTTCTCACACACCACCCTACCAACCTCCGGATACAACGCATTATCCTCCGACACTTCCGCCATTTACAATCCGACCCCACCACCCAAGACATTTTTCCATCCCCTCCCCTGTCTGCTTTCCGGAGAGACCACTCTCTCCGTGACTCCCTTGTTCGCTCCACACTGCCCTCCAACCCCACCACACCCGGCACCTTCCCCTGCAACCGCAGGAAATGCTACACTTGTCCCCACACCTCCTCCCTCACCCCCATCCCAGGCCCCAAGATGACATTCCACATTAAGCAGAGGTTCACCTGCACATCTGCCAATGTGGTATACTGCATCCACTGTACCCGGTGCAGCTTCCTCTACATTGGGGAAACCAAGCGGAGGCTTGGGGACCGCTTTGCAGAACACCTCCGCTCAGTTCGCAACAAACAACTGCACCTCCCAGTCGCAAACCATTTCCACTCCCCCTCCCATTCTCTTGATGACATGTCCATCATGGGCCTCCTGCACTGCCACAATGATGCCACCCGAAGGTTGCAGGAACAGCAACTCATATTCCGCCTGGGAACCCTGCAGCCATATGGTATCAATGTGGACCTCACCAGTTTCAAAATCTCCCCTTCCCCCACTGCATCCCTAAACCAACCCAGTTCATCCCCTCCCCCCACTGCACCACACAACCAGCCCAGCTCTTCCCCCCCACCCACTGCATCCCAAAACCAGTCCAACCTGTCTCTGCCTCCCTAACCGGTTCTTCCTCTCACCCATCCCTTCCTCCCACCCCAAGCCGCACCCCCAGCTACCTACTAACCTCATCCCACCTCCTTGACCTGTCCGTCTTCCTGGACTGACCTATCCCCTCCCTACCTCCCCACCTACACCCTCTCCACCTATCTTCTTTACTCTCCATCTTCGGTCCGCCTCCCCCTCTCTCCCTATTTATTCCAGTTCCCTCCCCCCATCCCCCTCTCTGATGAAGGGTCTAGGCCCGAAACGTCAGCTTTTGTGCTCCTGAGATGCTGCTTGGCCTGCTGTGTTCATCCAGCCTCACATTTTATTATAATGTATAATGGTTCTAGTTTCTTTCTAGTTCTGAGAATAATTTATACCTGACCTTGCTTCTAATTGCAGGTGATAAGTCAATATCTTGTTTTTGTTTCATTTAAATCACAAACAATTTCCATATATCTGCTTCATTTTCCATTGGCCATAAGCTTCAACTTCACAAAACACCAATAGAAGCCATATCTCAATACATTGGAAGGGAATAGCTGAAACCGTGTGCAAAGTAATATTACAACCTTCTATCTGGGAATAAATCTTAGTTTCTCACCTTCGTCTTTGGGGAACCATTCTCTCTAATTATATCAATTCAGATCCAAACCAGCCACTCATTTTGTTTTATAGATAGATAGTTTATTTATGACTTAGTCTGACAACTTTTTCCACACCCCAGTTCCACCTATCTCCCTTTATATGTACCCAGTTAATTCAAATAATTCAACCTATTAATCCCAATTGCCTTCTTCATTACATAACTATTGCCAGCAATTGTGATGGGGCTGTTCAACCTGCATGATACCACAAATCCGAGATCTTTATGAAATCTATTCCCCCGACAGCAAATGGCCTCATTTGATCCTTGGCCATTGTTTCCTTCAGCGCATTCTGTACGAGTATAAAACAGATGCATCTTCCCAGCCTCTGAAAACGGGTATAACATTTTGGGGTAGATTTTAGCTCTACTCTCACTGAATCCTATACTCAATACACTTTTATTCTGAAATTCAAGAATGAACAGAATGAATAAAGGCTAATCTTGTGGAATTTAGTAATCTCTTTGTATAGAAGTAGATTCTGCTTTGTAAGAGCAGAGGGAATTGAGTATAAAAGGTTTCAGGGCATAAAAGGGCATAAAACTATTTTAAAATTATCACAAATGGTATATGGAATAAGATCCAAGACATAATGAACAGTCTATATAAAACCTCAAAACTTCAGCAGTTACAGTATTAGACTTCACACTATAAGTAGAATATTTGGTAATTACAGAGTGTGCAGTACAGACTTATTGGGACGCTCTATGCCATGAGAGAATAAAAATAAAGAATTGAAAAATGGAGTCATATTTTCTATGAATAATAGATTATGCATATTATGATAGATGTGTTTGAAATTTTGAAAGAGAGCATATGACAGATAGAAGCAGCCTGTTTCCATTAGTTGAGGAATCTAGAAAGAGGAGCCACACGTACAAGAATAAAATTCAGAGAATTGGAATAGTGAGCCGGATAAAATCCTTTAGAGTTATGAAGCTGTGGAATTCATTCAAGGATTAGTGGTTGAAAGAGTAACCTTGGGTTGTATTTTACTGCTGGATTCAGGACCAAATGGAAATTCTGAGCCTGCATTTGCTGATGGTGAGGCCAACGCGGGGGCTATGTCTGGAGGTAGCCTCCTAATTGGCTGCTTCTATATCAATTAAGGTGGAAGTGTGGGTGTAGCTTTTGGTTATGCTGGTCCAATCAGAGGGCCTGCAGTTCTGAACCCTCAACAGCTCCAACCAGTGAGGTGGAAGAGTATGTACTGCTGAGGTAGGTTGTTAAATCAAGAGGGCATCTCAATGTGGAGTCATCCTCAGAAGAGTTTGTTTAAAATGAAAACTCCTGGGCTCCAAGCAGGTAGGCCTCTTGAATTGAAGCAGAATTTGTTTGGCCTGTAGGTGTGGGATTTGTGACTGCAGCTAGGACATGGCCCCTTGGATTACTGCAGGGAATTTGTTCAGGTCTCTTTCACCACTGGTAAAATTGTAGAGGGCACCTAAATTACACATAATTGGGGTCTTAGATTTGCTACAATGAGGCCATTCTGCATCTTGTTTTCATGTGTTGCTTTCAGATGCTGCTGGGCTTTGATAGTACTTTCTAGTTTTATTTCAGAGCCCAAGCAAGTTCAAAATTTGCTTTTACCTAAAGTACGTTCACATATTAACTGACTGCCTACCTGCAGTTCCATGGACAGGCATTCTATCTCCTTGCTCGCTGCTGGGAAATTGCTAGGTACATATCAAACAGCAATCCCAGCACAGCCTATTGTGCTATTAACCCCTGTTCTGGCTCAATGTTTTGCTACTTTATTACAACCTACTACCAGGGTGTCTGCATTGTGTTCCTACCTGTCTCCCTACACACTGTTGGGTAACTTCGTCTGTGCAGGAACTCTCTGTGACAGCTATCCCTGCATGGCACCTCAGTATTTTCCTGGTCTGCCTGTCTTCAAGCCCACCATCCTGAGAAGGGGAAGCTTCTGCCCTAACTTGACATTTAAGATTAGATTGGATGTGGTGGTGAGATGAGGAAGTGGGCTGGGAAAATGTAATTCCATGCAGGGAGGGTAAATACTGAGGCTGTAACTTCCACATACCTCCATGTACATCCATCTCTTACCTTTATTACTAATAAATAATATAATATCGTCAGAACTTTTCTCATCCTATTGTTAACTTATGTATACCTCACTAAAGTTCTCCTAAAATATTTACCACTTTGTGTTTGAAAACAAGGTGGGAATAATTGTTTGCTTTATTCTGACTTAGTGCATCTAATAATGTATTTTAACCTAAAGAGAAGCAGTAAGATGTCCTGAACTGGGCATTTGATGAGTAAGCATCCTGTTTTGTTTATGTTTGCCAGTTCTTTTTATAGATTAGTTTAATTTACAGTACACAGTGGTGCACTTCCTGTCTCCTGACCCCACAGCAATCATTCATGTTTCCCCTTGATAGTAAGCCTTTATCCTGAAGCAGCCTTCGCAGACAGTAATTTATTCAACTTATTTTGCTGTATTCTTTATTCTTCTTTTTATGCTGACATTCAGAACACATTTTATGTATTTATATTTTATATTCTATTGTTATTTAGCTGTTTGGCAGTGAAGGTGACTGCATTGTATTGGATTACAGCTAGTGGTAGGGAATTGTGAAGCAAACAGCTCATGCTCTTTTATCTTATTGATATAATGTTGGATTTCTTGTTCTATTCTAATAATTATTTTATAAAAGGAAACATTGTTTTCTGATTTATGATTTACAAGTGCTTTTTTTTTACGGTAAAATATCTCTCAAAATAAATGCTTGCCCTTTTAGAGAGAGACAACCTACTTCCCCATGTCAGAAGGAAGATGAGACTGGCAGAATTACAGTGCTCATATTTGTTTCTGATGATTGATGGAGTCATAAGTTTGTGGCCATATTGGAGCTAACAATTTATAAATCTATAGCTACCTCTGTAACCTAAAAATGTAGACCTGTTAAAATTCAGGGTCACACACGTTGCTGTGACTGCTATGTTTCATGTAGGTAAATCTGTAATCAATCTCAAGAGAAAAGTGTTACATAATATTAGAAAGCAGAAGTATTTGTGGGAAATGAATGTCACTGATCAAATGCATCAGTTATGAAAAGTGCCGTGATGTAACTAAACACTTCTTTATGTAAATGAAGATATAAAACTTACTGTGCTGATGTCTATATTTTATTGGTTATCTTTGTATGTTCGTCTGGGCCCTTCACTTGTCAATCATTGTGTGAAGAATCTGACATACTTTTACTCACCCTTTTTTAAAAAAAATGTATTTATAATAGCATTACGTCTATCCCATGTAAATATATGATTAAAGTAAATGCGTATTGGTCAGCTAAAGCAGTAGTTGGAAAGTCAGGTTCTGTTTTGGGTACCCAGACTGCCTAATTTTAGTGGACACTGAGGAAAGGAGAAGGAATTATGTACACAAGGTAAATCCAAGGTCTTTTAAGCCAAACAAGTTCCATGTTAAATGGCACAACTGCCAGAAACTTGCAAATCCATCTAATCTGCCCCAGCTTGTATCTGTTCCAATTGTAGGGTACCTGCATTCCAGTTTATGATGGCACAGTGCCCATAGCCCCTCCATCCCTCTCCCGCTTCTCTCAAACTGATACACATTGCTGGCGACTTTAGGAAAAATGCACCTAAAGGATTAGAAATTTGTAGCAAATTGATTAACTTTGCTTGTTCCATTTAAGGTTTGCCATTCATGCAGAGGTAGATGTCATGTAGCAGGAGGTCCAGTGACACAATGGATTATGTGATTTTGAGCCAGAAACAGGATTCAATGACAACTTAATGACTGAGGGAGGTATTTTCATAACATGGCCAACCAAATTGAGTATCGCTTAGGAATCCTTTCAACAATTGCAGTGGTAAGAGTGGGAGACAGTCCTGATGTTTTTTCGTATGATGGAAAGAAATTGGAGCCTGTACCATCACTACCCATAGCTCCAGGATACAATGCGTGCATAAAAATATATATTGCCATAGCAACACGGACTCAGTTGAGGCTGGTTGGCTTAAGGTTGTACACCTGGTGAGGATCGGATTGGTATCAACAGTTCAATGCCCGTTTCAGCTGGGGTAAATTCAGGCTGATCTGCCTGCCCAACCCGTGCTGGAGATCCAGGCCGTGTAAGTGATTTACCTTTAAGCAGTGAACATAGGAAAATGTAATCTGTAAACTCTGTCATCACCCAATATTGATCATTCAAGTATTTACACAGCTCAGTTTGAAAGCACTTGTTGAGAAGTCTGGATTCAAACTCCACTTCAGAAATGTCACCAATCTGACATTTCGCTACAATGCAACATTGACAGATGCACCAGCCTTCATAGGAAGCTTTGAACAAAAGAACCATGTCCCATTCAATTCAAAAAAGTAAAACTATCTTGGCTAACAGTCTACCCTTGACCATCGCTTCTAAATTCAGATGGTTGTATCTTTCATTGCTGTTTAAAGGACTTTTTAAGGGCCCAAGTGGTCTTTCCCTGTGAAGTAACTTCACATAGGCTGATATCACATCACCAAAGCCATCCTTTATTTACACGAGGAGAGCCCTTGATAGTGATCCAGCTCACAGAGTGAACGAGGTGCCTGACACTCATGTTTTTATCTATCAGTTAGGGTCCCTTGATTGGACCAGATTAACAACTCTGGTCAAGGACCACATATTCTCTGAGGTTACATCCTCCCTGCCTGAGTCTGAAGACAGAGGTACATTCTTTTTCTTGTAGCTTCTCCTGGGGCATTTTAGCACTGGGTTAGGTCCCTCCAACTCCACCTCTGCCATGGGCAGTGTTCAACACGCAGTAGCTCACTCTGTGTGTGCCCAGAGGTCACAGAAGAAGCTCATTCGCTTCAGGTAACAAAGGTGCCAAGGCGACCACATCTGCAATGTCCATCTCAGATTCTGAGGTTCCTTTGATGCTTGATAGAGAGGGAGAACCCAAGGGTTCTGGAATAATTGGAAAGGCTTTTGAGAAGTTGTACAAATTTTGCTCCCACACCATTTCCAAGTTTTCAACTTTCATACGATCCGTGGGCTTGTTCAATACTGTCGCCTCTACCTGAACTTAAATGTAACTGACCTCGCATCAGATGTGGCTGTCAGAGACAGTAGTAACTGCCAATGCTGTAGTCTGAGATAACAAGTTGGAGAGCTGGATGAACACAGCAGGCCAGGCAGTATCAGAGGAACAGAAAAACTGACATTTCGGGTCTGGACTCCTCTTTGTTCTGAAGAAGGGTCCAGATCTGAAACGTTAGCGTTTCTGCTCCTCTGATGATGCCTGGCCTGCTGTGTTCAACCATGCAGGGCCATTCTCATTAAACTTTGTCCCCTGAAGTAAACTGTCTCTCTTGCTTGGTGGAGTCTTGTGCCTGGCATTGGCGTTCCACTGTTCCCCACAGACCTTCCCACACCAGGTCCAGGAAGATTATATTTAATCTGTTGCAGAGTTTTCTCTCCACAAGCAACTCTGCTTGAGCTATCCCAAGATAATAAAATGTGAGGCTGGATGAACACAGCAGGCCAAGCAGCATCTCAGGAGCAGAAAAGCTGACGTTTTGGGCCTAGACCCTTCATCAGAGAGGGGGATGGGGAGAGGAAACTGGAATAAATAGGGAGAGAGGGGGAGGCGGACCGAAGATGGAGAGTAAAGAAGATAGGTGGAGAGAGTATAGGTAGGGAGGGGATAGGTCAGTCCAGGGAAGACGGACAGGTCAAGGAGGTGGGATGAGGTTAGTAGGTAGATGGGGGTGCGGCTTGGGGTGGGAGGAAGGGATGGGTGAGAGGAAGAACCGGTTAGGGAGGCAGAGACAGGTTGGACTGGTTTTGGGATGCAGTGGGTGGGGGGGGGGGAAGAGCTGGGCTGGTTGTGTGGTGCAGTGGGGGGGAGGGGATGAACTGGGCTGGTTTAGGGATGCAGTTGGGGAAGGGGAGATTTTGAAACTGGTGAAGTCCACATTGATACCATATGGCTGCAGGGTTCCCAGGCGGAATATGAGTTGCTGTTCCTGCAACCTTCGGGTGGCATCATTGTGGCACTGCAGGAGGCCCATGATGGACATGTCATCTAAAGAATGGGAGGGGGAGTGGAAATGGTTTGCGACTGGGAGGTGCAGTTGTTTGTTGCGAACTGAGCGGAGGTGTTCTGCAAAGCGGTCTCCAAGCCTCCGCTTGGTTTCCCCAATGTAGAGGAAGCCACACCGGGTACAGTGGATGCAGTATACCACATTGGCAGATGTCCCAGGCCCCAAGATGACATTCCACATTAAGCAGAGGTTCACCTGCACATCTGCCAATGTGGTATACTGCATCCACTGTACCCGGTGTGGCTTTCTCTACATTGGTCAGCTCAGTTCGTCCCCTCCCCCCACTGCACCACACAACCATCCCAGCTCTTCCCCCCCCCCCCCCCCCCCCAACCCACTGCATCCCAAAACCAGTCCAACCTGTCTCTGCCTCCCTAACCGGTTCTTCCTCTCACCCATCCCTTCCTCGCACCCCCATCTACCTACTAACCTCATCCCACCTCCTTGACCTGTCCGTCTTCTCTGGACTGACCTATCCCCTCCCTACCTCCCCACCTATACTCTCTCCACCTATCTTCTTTACTCTCCATCTTCGGTCCGCATCTCCCTATTTATTCCAGTTCCCTCTCCCCATCCCCCTCTCTGATGAAGGGTCTAGGCCCGAAACGTCAGCTTTTGTGCTCCTGAGATGCTGCTTGGCCTGCTGTGTTCATCCAGCCTCACATTTTATTATCTTGGAATTCTCCAGCATCTGCAGTTCCCAGTATCTCTGCTTGAGCTATCCCTGTAGTTGTATGAGCGGTTGTCCTATAGTCAAGTAGGAACTGGAAAAGTTTAGTATCTAATGAATCTGTAGGCTGTTTCTTTAAACCTGTCTGCAAAGTTTGAACTACTGTTTCTGCCAGACTAATGGTTGATAGACGGTATGGAGCTGCCTTTATGTGTCAAATACGGTTTGACTTAAGTAAATACTCAAATTTCCTGCTTGTAAAAGATGGCCTGTTATCTGTGACCAACGCTCCTACAAGTCTGTGTATTGTAAGATATGCTTGCAGTTTCCAATTTTAGTTCCCTCTGTTTGATGAATAAACTCTATGCATGTCCAACTACTTGGAGTGGGCGACTAAAATGATTAAGAACATTGAGACAACAAAAGGGCTTGCATGGTTGAATGTTGGGGAGCTGCTGGTGACAGTTTTGTTCTTGTTGGCGCTCTGTGCACTGCCTTACTTACATGGCTATGTTGGCATCCAATCCTGGTGACCAGATATAATTTCGGGCTAACATCTTAGTTTTGTAAACCCTTAGATAACCCTAGTGGAGTTCTGTCAGTATCTGGTGGTGAGAGTCTGAAACTTGGATACAGGCACAAGATGACTTCTCAATGCAAGTTAGCAACATAAAATGGCTTATAGGCTGCGGACTTTATTAATTCTGCTAGAGCAACATAAATCACGAACCCTCAGACCTCTGCAAAAAAAGATTAGTAGGCAATGTGCCTTTCAGAATACAGCAGTAACCTGATAAGCTAGAGAAGTACCTACCGCTCTGACTGACCTTCAAGTGCAGGTTCAGCAGCTCTCTGTAGTAAGATAAAAAATGATCTAAGTGTAGTGCCATAAGTTGTTTACCAGTTAATATCATTGGAATTAGTAACTGTCAATGAAGCATTATTCTATACTGATCGGTAATTGTTTGAATATACCGTATGATCACGCCTTGTAGCCTGCTCTAAGAAAAGTATACAAATGTCTTTGTATTAACCTGTTGTGTGCAGCTCTTCCGATGAGTACAGAGGTGCTCAACTTCTGTGTTTCCAGATGCTCTGTACCCGGCCGTATTGAGAAATAAAGAGTAAAGCCTTAAACAGCCAGACCGATTGTGAGTGCTCATTGGTCGATTGCGGAACCGAGAGACCGCGCCGGGGTTGGGATTTTCATGGACAGTGGTGTAAGAGCCTTGAGTCCTCCACTATTGAGTATAGAGGAATTGGCCGGCCAGACGTGAGTATTTTCTCCATCTGGTTTTCCTCTCATTCAAGTTGTGGTGGACTCAACCCTTCGTTGCCTATAGTCTAAGTCCAGCCTGAAAAAGCATCGGTCTTGGAGAGATAAGAGGGAGTCGGCAACTCCACTTAATGGTGGGGGACTTATGGTTCGGGGTTCTGAGATAGAGTCAGGGACTCCAACACTGAAAAGATAAGAGTGAGTCGGGGACTCTAACGTTGTGCAGTGGGAAACAAAACAGACTGGTCCAGGACCTGAGTGTTGAAGACTTTAAATGAGTCGGGGACTCAAATTTGATCAAATTGGCATTGTTTAAAGCGATTTCCAAATTAGTTTGTGAAAGACAACACGAGGGAGTATTGCGATATATTATACCGAGACTGCCAAGTTTTTCAGATGTTGTGAAGGTTTTGTGGAAGTCGTTAGTTTGTTGTTCATTTGACAGACTGTTGATTAGTGAAAGTTTTAGGTCGAGAGTATAAAGGAAGGCTGTTTAAGATGGGTAATAATATAGATAAGACAGACAATCCTCTTCTTCGCTGGTGAAACTATATGAAAAGTATCCGGAAAAATCTGAAACCCTGCGTAAACTTTCTGGCACCTTAAATAAGAAGTTAGGTGATGAACAGTGGCCACTAGGCAGCCCCAAAAATGATCAATTGGTTAGATCAGCCCAGCAATTGATTTGGCGACGAAACATGGGCTCAAAAATGAAAGAATTAATTGGGTTGTGTGACAGTTTTGTGATGAAAGCCACACACAATCGGTCTTAAATTCATGGCAGGATTCTGCCACCAAATTGGGAATTGCATTGACTGATAATGGTACCATGAAATCAATTGAGGTCCTCAAAAACGAATGTGCTCGAGTCAAACATCAACAGAATCAAAAAGAGAAGTCAGCGGTGACTGACAAACAAAAGGAGCTGAGTAGTTTGATGCTTGGCTTTAGCTTGGGTGCAGGAGACAATGAAAATTTCAGATTTGGATGATTGGTGTTCCTATCTGCGCCTCGCACTGCCTCCCCTTCCCCCATCCCCACCCAACCCACAAGTGAACCTTAATTCCCCCCCCCCCCGCCCCCGGCGATTATAGTCCCCGCCGGATCGACATATCAAAGGCCTCCCCCCCCCCCCCCCCACCCCCAACCCCACTAACCCCTCTTCCATCTGTCGTACAACCTCCTGCTTACCAAACTGTTGCTCCACCCAATCCCCAAATCCCCATTCTTCCCCTGCAGCTGGCCCCTGTTGTTCTTCCATCTGGACTTACCCCTGTCACCACCGTTTTTCCTCGTACTCCTCAGATTCCCATCACTTCGGTGGCTGCTGGTCAAAATGCCGCTATCCGCGGAAGCCACATGAAATAATGTCCATTCTCAGTACTGCTCCGGATTTCCACAAAGCTCCTCAACAGTTTGCTGATTTCTTAAACACCACGATCAAAGTTTATGATGGGACTGCCCAAGACCTGTGGGCCCTTCTCCAACAGATCCTTACCCGCACTGAATGTGTTGGTCATAATGACTTTACTGCCCTCGCCAATGCCGTGGCTCAGGATCAGCAGCGACAGGATGATATCCTTGCTGTCGCCTCTGCCATACTGGCAAAGCCTATTGACCTTACTCATATCCTTGAACTTCTCCCTAAATGTAAGGAGTCTGCCAAGGACTTCCTTGAACGCTTCTGGGAGTGTTATGAGTCCTATTCTGGCAAACGGTTTTGAATTTTGGTGTTGCCAATGCTAAGTATAACTCTATGTTACTGAATTGTCTGCCACCCTCTGTCGCCTCTGCAGTTAAGACAAATAACTTAGACTGGGTCAACGCTAACCCCAATCAACTCCACCGTTCTATTAAGGCTCTGTGGAAGTACCCGGGCGAGGACAAAGCGCCGACCCGCGTGAATTCAGAATTTGTCGTCCAAGAAGAGACTCCCCAACAATTACCTATGCATCGTAGTAGCGGCCTTCCACCCTTTGGGGGCCGCGGTCGCGGATATGGCCGAGGGGTCCCTCCCAGACAGGCTCCTCAGAGCTATTTCAATTGTGGCAACCCTTACCACTGGGTTCGTGACTGCCTGACTTGTGGCTGCTTCATTTGTGGCCATCCTCTCCATTGGGCTTCTGATTGTCCCCAAGGGACAAGGAGGGGGAGCCAAGGAGGCAGGTGTGGAAATGGAACTTACCCTCAGGATAACTGGGGGAACACCAATAACCACCCTCGGATACGATCGAGAGGCAGAGGATGATACACTATTTTTTCGCAAAAGACCCCCTTTTCCCAGTGACTGACTAACTTCCCTTTGAAGTCTATATCTCACACACAGGAACCTACAGTCTTACTGAAAGTCGAAAAGAGATGGTATCTTTTTCTAATTGACACAGGAGCCTCAATGTCCTCAGTGACATGAACCTTCCACTCTCGACAAAGACTCAAAAGTTATCTGGCTTCCAAGGGGAGACCCACAGGTATCCGATTTCTGATCCGGTTTCTGTCTATTTCCAAGGCTATTCCCTAGACCATGGTTTTGTGATTACCACTGCATTATCGTGCAACCTAATGGGACGGGATCTGCTGTGCGCCTTTCAAGTCAAACTTGTATGTTCCCCTGATAGTGTCTAACTTGAGTCTGACTCAGCTGACCGCCAACTGTACGTGTCTACTGAACCCCAATGGTGGTCACCTGACCTTAGCCTTCAAAGTTCTGACAGTCATGTCACCCTAGCCAATGATTGGACAGGCCAAGACCACTCCCTTGAAGATTTCTTCAGGGATTTCAGTGGCACCAAATGGACTATACAGATCCTAGCTCTGGTTACCGGGCCAGAGGGTGAAGCAGACTGCGTTCACATACCTGCTCACCTGTGGAAACAGGCAAGTACCTTGGCACCTCACATCACTCGGAAAGTCAATCCGCCTTACCATACTGAAGACCTGGGCCATTTGGTGCATCGTACAATCACCAAGGCTGATCCACATTGCCATCATCTTCAAACGTTCCCAGAGGGGATGACTGTCCTCTATTATCCCAATCCTATCACTCATCGGGCCACACTCCTCCAGCATGAAAGTCGGGATGTCCTTGACTCGGTCCATCCTGATGTATGGGCTGAAACATCTTCCCATATCGCACTTACAAAATGGGAACCCATTCAAGTTTGTTTGAAACCAAATGTCACTCTGCCGTCTATCCGCCAATATCCACTGATACCACAGGCAATACCGAGCCTCGCTGCTCTGATTAATGATTTTCTTTGCCAAGGCATCCCGGTCCCTTGCCAGTCACCCTGTAACACTCCAATTACGGCTCTGAAACTTGGCAAGCTAAACCAGTATAGATTAGTTCAAGACTTGACTTGAGAGCTATCAATGCTACTGTGTAGCGTCTCCATGCCCTAGTCCCAAATCCAGCTCATAGTCTAGCCTCGATACCATCAGATGCTAAAATCTTTGCTGTTGTTAACCTGCAACATGCTTTTTTTCTCTCTCCCTCTCCATGAAGACAGTCAGTATCTATTGCCTTTACTTTTAATGGCCAACAATTGATGTGGACTCGATTACCTCAATGCTTTGTACATTCTCTGACCCTTTTCTTTCAGGCTTTACAAAAACAATCGCGTTCCGTCACTCTTGTCTGCGGATCGACATTAATTCAATATATGGATGACCTCCTTGTCGCTAGTCTAGATGAGGAATCTAACTGCTCGGATGTCATTCTCCTCCTTAGCTATCTGAAACGTCTGGGTTATGTTGTCTTTCCTAAGAAGGTCTTAACAGCACAACACCAAGTAAAGTTCGTAGGTTTCACCCTGTCAGCTGATTCACCCTCCCTTGAACTCCTATTTTACTCCTATTGTCACCTTCCCAGTCCCACAGACCATGAAACAGGTTCACCAATGGCTGGGCATGGTTAACTTCTATCAACAATGGATCCCTAACGCGGCCCTCCTTGTTAAGATGTTGACCCCTTTCACTTCCTATGAAGGGACCTTCGAACTCCCCTCAGAAGGAAAACAGGCCTTTGATGAACTCAAGCAAGCCTTGTCACAAGCTCCAGCTTTGGGAAGACCCCCTTATGACAGACCTTTCCAACTTTACTGCACTATTCTGGATGACTGTGCTTCTCGGTTCTCACCAACTACGTGGAGTTGGATGATAAACATCATCCGGTTGCCTATTTCTCTACTAAACCTGACTCTGTTGCCCTGGGACATCCCTGTTGTACTCAAATCCTTACCGCTATTTATCTCAGCTTATGATCTGCAGAGAACCTCACCCTCCAGGAGGACATTGTTGTCTATAGGTCTCAATTGCAAACCCAACATTTGACTGCTGCCTGCCAAAACCGCTATGAAATTTACCTCCTCAGTAACCCCGGCTGACTTTTAAGCACTACCACAATTAATCCTGCTGATTTCCTTGTGCATCCCCCATCACCTTGGTCCACTCCAGATCATGATTGTTTCCTCCTTATTAATGAGGACATCCATGTTCGCCCAGACCTTTCTGATGCCCCTATCCCAGATCCTGACAACAATATGTTTACTGATGGTAGCTCCTCTCTTGACCACATAGGTAATCGCGTCTTGGGCTGTGCGATAGTTGATGATCATGGCTCCGTCCTGGAATCAGCTTCTTTTGAAACTCCCTTTTTTCCCCAACAAGCTGAACTTTTTGCCCTGATCCATGCCTGAATTCTCGGGATGGGCCTTTGTGTGAACATTTACACTGACTCCTGCTTATGCCTTCGGAGTTGTCCATGATTTTTGTCAACTCTGGAAGAATAGAGGATTTTTGACCTCTTCAGGAACCCCCATTTCTCATTGCCAGCTCGTTTTGGACCTTTTAACCACGCTCCTGCTCCCGAGACAAGTTTCTGTTATCAAGTGTGCTGCCTATTCTACTGGCCAATCCCCTGTTGATAGTGCTGCCGATGAGGCTGCAGAAGATGCCTCTCGCAGCCATCTTATGATTGTGCATAAAATGATGAGTCAGACTGAAAGCTCTGACAAGAGTGAGTCGACCTCTGACAAGCTAATGCCAACCATTCAAGATGTTGCTGCCTTACAGGGGGATGCATCTGAATCTGAGAAGCTGCTGTGGTCCAACGCCGGCTGTTATTGTAATCCTGTTACTAAACTCTGGACCACTCCGGCTGGTCAAATTTGTATGTCTAATGCCCTTTGGGTCATTGATGGTTTGTGTGCATAATGCTACTCATTGTGGTGCTCACTCGACTTCTGACCTCCTCTTGGCCACCTGGTGGCACCCTCGCCTCCAGCAAATGGCCCAGAATGTCAGTGTTCGGTACCTCACCTGCCAAGGACATAATCCGGGCAAGGGTGTGCCTTGCCCGATGGGGCAGACACCCCTTCCTGAAGAGCCCTTTTAGACCCTTCAGCTTGACTTTATTGAGTTGCAAAGACGTCAGCATTACGAGTATGTTCTGATTATTGTTGATGTTTTTTCTCAATGGGTTGAGGCTTATCCTACTTCTAATGCTACTGCCAAGACTGTTGTAAATACTTTGCTCTAAGAAATTATTCCCCGTTTTTGGTATTTCCTTTTTCCGGTCCCTTGACAATGGCTCCCACTTTACTGGGGACATCAATGATGAAATATGCTCTCATTTTGGAATCCGCTACCAGCTTCATTGTATGTATTGCCCTCGGGCTGCGGGACTCGTGGAGCATTGTAACCAGACTTTGAAAACTAAGCTTGCTAAATTGACTTCTGAGACCAGTCTCTCCTGGGTTCAGTTGTTACCTCTGGTCTTATTCCATCTGTGCTGCACTCCTGCAGGCAAAACTCGCTTAGACCCACCCAAAATCGTTTACGGTCAAGCTTTCTGCATGCCCTGAAATGATGCCTCTTCCCCTGTTCATTTCCACCACAAGACTGAAGACATGTCCATCCATGTTCTTACTTAGAATAAAATTTTGCGAGGTCTTCACTCCCAGGTCCGTGCTGCTTGTGAGAAGCTCCCCTCCCTCAACACTGTTCTGGCTGTTGAACCTGGCTCCTTTGTTCTCATCAAGAATTGGACGCGCCATGCCCTCCAACCTCGATGGAAAAGGCCCTTCCAGGTTCTCCTCACCGCCCCCTACTGCTGCTAAGGTTGCCGGGCGCTCCACCTGGGTTCACCTCCATCATTTCAAGGTCATCGGTCAAGTCCCTTACAAGGGGGGATTTGATGGAGATGGAGACGATGAGGACCTGGGAGACGAACCACAATCAGTTGGTAACAAACCAGATTCTTAAGAGACAACCAAAACTGCACATTTCAAACAGTAATTCTTCTTCTGTTTTAGGTACCCTAGCCCTTGCTCCAGGACGACCATTACGGTTAAGATCGAACTTACCCTGTTACATGGACCGTCATCATTGGTATTAACGCTGAAGAAGGGACTATTTACCAATGTGATCCTGAGCAACCAGAGACTATGTAGCGTTTATGCCGAAAAGGTATCGTTGTGTGCGAAGAGACTGATTCCTTCGATGCATGGAACGAATGACTGTCGCAATGGCCAACTGCATCAAGAAGATTGGATAGTTCATTTGCAGGACGAGTCTCAAAGGTCTTTACCCTGGCAAGGTGTCTTATGCCAGTTTGATTTCAGCTGTATTATGGGCGGCCCTGGTAAGCCTTGCCCCTACCTAAAGAGGTCTGAATCTGCACGCCGCAAAAGGGAGAAGAGGGAAATACCGCCTTTCACTAACAAATTGTTTCTTCAAGCTCACAATAAAATGTTCGGCCGGGATGAGGTGGTCTGCTATGCCGTCATGTCTGCCAAGGACTCCTTGACCCCTTGCCCCCTTGCGCGACCCAGTGACGGAGTGTGAAAATCTTCTGAAGGGGCACCACCGCGTAACGTCTCCTTTTGAATATTATCTTGCCCCCTCCGCCACCTGTCTGCGTAACCCTTTCAATAGGTCTGGAATATCCTACCCAAATTGCGATAATGGTACTGGATGGGGATGTGCCAAGGTATTGGTCACTGAACACATCATGTGCGCCTTAGTTAAATGCGTAAATTGCTCCTGCTCCATGACAGGATCCCATGTCACGTGCACCTGCCAGCAGGAGAAGTGCGTCTCTGCTGGTAAGGGTGTCACGATCCTTTGTGCCACTGGCAACAGCACCCAACTAGAAATTAAAACAGCCAACAAGACCAACTACTTTGCATTCTGGAACTGCACCAACTAGAATGCTGGTCCTTTCGACGATGTAGCTGGGGAAGATAATCCACCAGTTTGTATGGGGCTCAGTAGTAACGGGAAGGATATGAAATATTGCTCTGGCGTTATCTACACCAAACCTGGATATTACTTTTTTAGCCGAGGCAAGGCCACAAATTTTCTAGTCTAAAATGAGACAGACACCCCTCGTGCCGAGGCAGTAGGGACACTCTTCCCGACCACTGCCCCCTGTCCCTCTACTTGGGAATGGGGCTGGGGTCCCCTTACCAAGCACGCAATCTCCCCTGAATTTTGCGCAAAGTGGCAGGGGCCCAAAACTTTAGGTGGCAGTAAAGGTGATACCTTGGGCTACGCATTCCTGAGTGTGCTTTCCCTGGGCGGGGCTGCAGGGATCATCAGCCACCAAGACCGGAATTACCTTATCTGTGGCCTCACCGTCCTGGGCAATGAGACAGCCTTGGCCTTGGAAGGGGTTAAGAGCGTGCTCTCGGAACGGCGCCTGTTCTCCCAGCAAAACTGCTCTGCCCTTGATTACCTACTCGCCAAAGAGGGCGGGGTTTGCACTGTAGTAAAAGGCAAATGCATGATGGGTGTTGTTGACCTCACTGAGAACATTACCAAACATGTGGATAACTTTTGTCAACAAAATGACAGAGGGCACATGGGTGGGGAGATTGGAGTTTTTGCTCATGGTACCACTGGTTGCTCAATCTAGCAATGTATCTTGGTATCATTTTAATTTGTCTTTTTGTTGGTATTACTATTGTTAAATGTATTATTGCTAGACTAATGAATTCTGTTTGTGATATTGGTTCCCCTCAGAAAATGCTCCTCCTCCATCCTGGTGGTGCCCCCCACTGAGGGTGTGAAAGACCAGTTGTCCACCCCTGCCGCCTCCTCTGAGGCGGACAAGTTGGCAGGCCCTGGCCTCCATCCGCTTGGACTGATCAAATCTGTGCTCTCCTGCCCTATGGTGTGGTCATGTGGTCAAAGTGGGGAGATGAGAGTCTGAAACTTGGATACAGGCACAAGATGACTTCTCAATGCAAGTTAGCACAACAAAATGGCTTCTAGGCTGCAAACTTTATTAATTCTGCTAGAGAAACATAAATCACGAACCCTCAGACCTCTGCAATGTGCCTTTCAGAATACAGCAGTAACCTGATAAGCTAGAGAAGTACCTACTGCTCTGACTGACCTTCAAGTGCAGGCCCAGCGGCTCTCTGTAGTAAGATTTAAAAGTGATCTAAGTGTAGTGACATAAGTTGTTTACCAGTTAATATCATTGGAATTAGTAACTGTCAATGAAGCATTATTCTATACTGATCGGTAATTGTTTGAATATACCGTATGATCACGCCTTGTAACCTGCTCTAAGAAAAGTATACAAATGTCTTTGTATTAACCTGTTGTGTGCAGCTCTTCCGATGAGTACAGAGGTGCTCAACTTCTGTGTTTCCAGATGCTCTGTACCCGGCCGTATTGAGAAATAAAGAGTAAAGCCTTAAACAGCCAGACCGATTGTGAGTGCTCATTGGTCGATTGCGGAACCAAGAGACCCAACTGTGGCTCGATTTTCAGAGGCATCCTTTGCTTAGGACAATCACTTTTGCTCTCAGTAATAATATGCCATCCCATACTCCGGTGTGGTTCTGCTGGACCTTAAAAGACCCAGGTGAACTGCAGAGAATATGAGTCCCCTGACTGGGGTTGTTAATTTGGTCCCAAAAAGATTTCATTTTTGATTTATAATAGCACTTTGTACTTCCCCCATCACCACTAGCTGTTTTCTAATGACAAGGTCAGTTGTAGTGCCTGTTTGAAGGCCTAATGGGCTTCAGCTAGCAGATGCTTTTGCACGGCTACATCGTTAATCTCACATACCAAATGGCCTTTCAGCATTTTATTAAGGGTTCAATCAAAGTCACATGCCTCTGCCAGTCATCTTAACCTAATCAAAAATCCTGATTTGCAATCCACTGGTTCTTTAATTGCCAAGTAAAACCATTCCATCTCAGAATTAGAGGAGACTTGGGGTCATAATATCCCTCGACTACATCTGTAAGCTTTGAAAGATGTTAGTATTTGGTGCCCCCAGGTAAGTTGAGCTCCTAGTAACTGAAAAAGCTGCAGGGCCACAAGCTGTCAGGAAAATTATTCATTGCTTTTCATCTGTCCCAATGTCATTTGCCCAGAAAAATGTAACACATTGTTTCCACATACAGGACCCAGTCTTCGATGGCAGAATCGAAGGAGTCAAGCTTCCCTAGTAATGGCACATTGCCTGAAATGCTTACTCCAACTCAAACGTGGCTGTTGAGAGTGAATTTCTTTAGGACCATACTTCACTGAAATAACTCCACAGAGGCTGGTATCCCATCACCAAGTCACCCTTTATTTACACGTGGAGAATCCTTGACACTGATCCAGCTTCCTCCGAGCCAGCCCTCTGAGTGGACAGGATGTCCGAACATCCTCTTTTTCTCTGTCAGCCAGGGGTCCTTGCGTGGACCAATTAACAACCCCAGTCAGGGGACTCATATTCTCTGCAGTTCACCTGGCTGACCTCGTTAAAATCACTGCAACCTGCTCCTAATTTGTATGTTCAAATATTTATATCACAGCCCCAAGATGGTGACTCCAGATATCACATTTCAATTACATTGAAATAGAGACCGCATGTTTGCAAAACTGATCAAAAGACTTTACCACCTTCCAAGGAATGCGACTCCCTCCTATCTCCTGTTCTGTTAACAAGGCATTACAAGGATCATCTGAGATGTTCAACTGTTACAAATGTGCTTTAAGCATTATCATGTGAAAAGTGGGATCCCTGTTCTCTGAGAGCTTTCCAGAAATGATCTAATCATGCTATTCTTAAAGTAATTGCCATTTTTAAAATCCTAATGGCTGTTTTAAGAGGGAAAGACACATGACAAGTGAACTCCTTTTATGTTTAAGTCATGTTTCCTCACCAGAGCTAAGGACAGCTAGCTGAGATGCTGACAGATAAGGCCTCACTGGGGTTCCTCCTGTTTCTTTTACTCTAACCCACTTTGCAAGCTTTGGCCCTCGGTTGCTGACTGGTGCCACCCAAGGTTACTCAGACTACAGAAGCGATTTCTTCAAAGATGACCATCTCCAGAAAAGCAATGCAGCCACACATATCTTTAAATTGAAAACATTATGACCACAGAAGGAAAGCTATAAGACCACTAAGTTTGACTTTGAGCCAACCAAGCCGCCATATGACAGTCTGTGATAACAAAGTGTGGAGCTGGATGAACACAGCAGGCCAAGCAGCATCTTAGGAGCACAAAATGGCAGTCTGTATTTTTTAAAAACTTCATGCTTTTAATTTTGTCCATCTAGGTTCGCTACTGTATAATCTGTACCTGTGTGTGTGAATTTTGCATATGTGCATACCTGAAAGTTTGACTGTATGTTGCTCTTTTACTTGCAACAATTTAATTATATTAAAGCTAACCATTTCCTGTTAAACTAAAGAAAAGCTTTGCCATTGATTCTTTTATGATCACAGCATGTAAGCAGTGAAGTAAATTGGTAACTCTCTATCCTTTTCAAACAAAAGCCCTGTTGTACTGAAATAAGGAGACAGCAAAGAGGGGAACCATTTGACTGCTCACCTTCGCATAACAGAATTGCAATTCGCATCAGTTAATTAAATACCAAAAACTTTCATAACTTTCTGAAAAGTGTGGCTAAGGGAAACAAATGAGGTAATTTATTCGTAACCATTTCCAATTAGTTTAACTTACTATGTTTATTTTAGGAAGAGATAGAAAAAGCAGAAAAATAGACAATCATCAATTTGTCATTAGTTGTGGGAAGGTTATTGAAATCTATCATCAAAGTGGAGTAACTGAGCACCTGGACATGTATGAAGCAAAAAATGAGAGTTAATCATGGATTTTAAAAGGGCTGGTTATGTCTAATAATGTAGTGACTTTACTGTGAACACCAACATGTTATCCATTGATATTATCCAAATCGATTTCAGCAAGTACTTCATAAAGTCTAGCACAAGATATTTGCAAAAAATAAAAATGTATGGAAGTGAAGGTATTCCTGTGGTGTGAGTGATAATGGGAACTGCAGATGCTGGAGAATCCAAGATAATAAAATGTGAGGTTGGATGAACACAGCAGGCCCAGCAGCATCTCAGGAGCACAAAAACTGACGTTTCGTCTGATGACGGGTCTAGGCCCGAAACGTCAGTTTTTGTGCTCCTGAGATGCTGCTGGGCCTGCTGTGTTCATCCAACCTCACATTTTATTATCTTGGATTCTCCAGCATCTGCAGTTCCCATTATCACTCACACCACAGGAATACCTTCACTTCCATACATTTTTATTTTTTGCTCTGATGACGGGTCTAGGCCCGAAACGTCAGCTTTTGTGCTCCTGAGATGCTGCTGGGCCTGCTGTGTTCATCCAGCCTCACATTTTATTATCTTGTATTCCTGTGGTGTGGCTTGGCAACTGTTTGAGAGTTGGAGAAAATGTGTCGAGTTAACCTTGATGAATTCAGATTGGCATGATGTGGCAAGTGCCATGGCACATATGTATCAATAGTTGGGTGAATGAATCAAGTTGTAAGTCCAAGTTTCCAACAGTTGCCAAAGTACAAGGTGTAGTACGTTCGAGGAGGGAAAGAGGAAGTTGCAAAGAGACATTGACAGTTGAAGTCATTGGGTAAGGCTGTGTAAAACAGTGATCTTGTAGCTCTCACCCATAGACGGATTGTGGGGTATTTGATTCTACAACTCTCAGCTTGTTTGAATATAGAGCATTCGTAAAATGAAGTCTGTGGCCTGCATAGTGCCATCCTGCACACCCCACTGTGGCCCCTAATTTACAAGGGATGGTTGAGGTGTTGGGTGGCTCCCGCCTCCTTTAGAGTGTTACAGCCCATAAGTGGCAAACTAATGTTATCTCACTCTTTCCACCTTTTACCCACAGTTGTGGGAGACCCAAGTCAAATGGGTAGGCAGCAGCCTTTACCATGACAACTGAGGCATCCTCCCTATGATCATATACCTTTTTAATAAGCCCCACAAAGTCTCAAACCCGCCGCTCATCTACCACACTCCTGTCTGTCCCCATCTCCATTCTCACTGGAACCTCTATTGATATTCCAGATACACATTCATTCCTCCTTTTTAGATTCTGCCTGACTTTCACAGTAGTGGCCACCAACTGAACCTGTAATACTGGGTTGACAGAGCTGCCACCCAATTGGGTTCGTGCCCTGTAAAATCCAGCCTATGACTTTTCCATTCATACTTGCTGGCTATCATGTCATTCCCACTGCCGTTGGCTCTGCAACCACTTTAAAAAATTAAAATAAGGCTTGAAAATTAATATGACAGAACTTTGTATCTGTTTAATCCATTCACATAGACACCCAGCAGCCATTCCACAATCACATCCAAAGTTAAGATTGAGAATTAAGGTACTGTGGGTTTCAATATAGAGTCCGGGAAACTCTGCCTTTACTTTCACCTTTTTCAGTTGAAATGAAATGTGCAGTTTTCCTTTTATTTGTCGTCAAAGTAACATCAAATATGGCAAAACGGTGTTAGCAATGAATCTTTATTGTTGCTATGCAATTTTAGCTTTGGGAATCTCTCTTGGAGAATTCATTCATTAGCGAGTTTTGAGAAGATTTGTAGCTCAGGTTGAGTTTCTGGATGTGAGTTTGCTCGCTGAGCTGGAAGGTTAATTTTCAGACGTTTCGTCACCATTCTAGGTAACATCATCAGTGAGCCTCCAACGAAGCGCTGGTGTTATGTCCCGCTTTCTATTTATCCATTTCCATGAAATTCATTCATTTATCCACTCGTGTGCTCTGCCTGAAGGAATGTTTTTTACCTCATTGTGTACTAAAGCTTTACCGGGAGTTGCTTTCCTGACAGTTTTTGTCAGAAGTTAGCCATTGCCTTTCTGTTTTGGAGTATATGTTAACATACTTGAACAGAAAATGTAAAATGTATTTCTTTGTAACACATTAGCAATTCCCCACAGCAACTTTCCAAGAAATGTTAATTTCTTAATGGTTTAATGCTAATAGCTCCTTTTTGATAGTATTAGATTTTTGCAAATAGCCCAACTATTTTAACCTGTGATCTATGCCAAGTAGATCTAGTTGTGGTTCACTTACGGCATATGCATATAATTGTATCTTTGGTGAGACCAGTACTGTTTAATGGGAAAGCAATAGATTATGTTTAAATTACTAAATAAATATTGAATAAAATTTACTTTAGATTTGTGATTATTAGTACAGCCTGAAAAGCAGCAAACATGGTCCCAGCCCATGTTTGCTTTTGCCTTCCTTTATTATTTGGTCACTAATGTACGCTCTTTTGAAGCAGAAACCCTCACAGTATTGCCTGCATGAAGATGACCAGTGGGCATCATTCTGCAATGATTGCTGTTTGCTTAAAAGAGATCACCCTGACCCGTTGTTCTGACCTGGTATTCCGCTTTCTGTAATTTCTAAAGCATCGTTGACAGAAATGATTTTTTTTATTTTGTTTTGGTTTCATTCATCTCATTTGATCAGCTCTGAGCAAAACTGACATCTCATCAAACTGAAAGGCATGTTTCTGCACCAGATTCATCAGCCTGTGGCATTTAAAAGGCCAGAGTTTCTGTAATACAAACATATTCACCCACCCCTGCCCATAGATATAGTTGTGACCTTTATTCCTTTGAATTGCCAATGTTGCGTCAATTTTATATCACATTTCATCAGTCAGAGCAGAAACTTGCAGGTCCTAGTGATTCAACCATGCTATTACTGTAATGATGTGCAATTTAATTTGTATTGCTGACAGAGGAAAGATAGGACTTTTACATCAACTTTTATTAGTAGGTTTTTAGCATTTATGTGTGTTTATTTTTGAGGGTATTTAGTTCTTTGGGTTGAGGCTCAAAGTTATGAGGAAGGTGATCATTTTTGTCCCTCTTGGCATTCCATGGAGTTACATGCCCAAATTTTCTCCAACCTGACTTTAGCATGCTCATCACTTGTGACGTTTCCACTTTCTACACTTTCTTACCTTACATTCAGCCTTTCTTACTGAGATGGTACTATTTAAAATTGCTGACTTATTTTACATACTGTACATCATTGCTAGCTTTCTTGAGAATCATTTCATTTATGATCTTTACCCTTGAAGAGAGAACCTATATTCTTTCAGATGCTAAAGAAGGCTGCAGCTTTCCACCAGTAGTCAATTACCCAAAAGTTATTTGGATAATATGTGCATAAGGAATTTAAATGAGGGTGACTTCTGAAGGCTATTCTTTATTCTTACATGTTTAGTTAAAAGTACAGTTAAACAAATTGATGCAAATGAACATGTCGTAGTTGGTGTTTATATCTTGAATTTAAATACCATATCTCAGAGAGTGCATTTGGCATTTAAATGCTTTGTGTCCTTTTTCTCATTTATATTATTGAATTATTGAAATGCAATTCATAACAATCTTGTGAATCGCAGGACAGCCTAATTAGCAGGAGTAACATGAATAGAAATCAATAGTAAGAGATCAGTCAAACTAATTAATCTGAACTTGTTCTTGGTAGACAAAAATTGCAGGCCCCAATCGTTGGCATAACAATACCACAAATGAAGAATTTCTTTGATCTGTTCATAGGCTAAACAGGAAAATAATTTTCCAACTAGAGACATGAAATAATATTCCATTGATTACTTTAGTCATAATAATCACTAATGACACTGTCAATGGCAGGGTAAAATACAAATAAGCCAACCTGTTCCTTGTAGAAATCATAACGTTATAGGTAAAGGTAAAGTTGCCATAGTCTGAGCAGACCATAGGACTAGTCTCCTGCTGGAGAGAGATGACTGATGGTCAGTTTCACTTGAGGGATACAGTGTCTCAGGGGAGGGCTGAGGTTGAGAAGGCGGGACTTTCATAGTGATCTCGGCCAGGACCGGAGTTGAACTGGTACCGTCATTGTGCATCACCAACCAACCATCCAACCAACTCAGCTAACCGATCCTAATATTTTATGGTATTACAGCAGATATTTTTGAAGTCTAATAATAGCTTATATCTCTCTTTGACTTCTGCTTTGTGGCATTTTGCTCTTATTTCATAGGTACCAGGCTTTTATTTGTCGGATACCTCCCATAAGGTACACTTTGCCATGATGTGAGCCATAGTTTCCTGACAGGAGATTTCAAAGGCCTTTACTTGTTCCATAAAACTGCAAGTAGTGCATGCTTCATAATAATTAGAAAGACATGAATAGTCTAAAGTAAGGTCGATGAATGGATTGCATAAATGCGTTGTGTAATGTTTCAATCTTTGAGTCAGTATACCTTTAAGGAACATGCTCATAATGCCACAACTGTATCACTGTCTGTGACCTAAGGGCATAAAGCCTTCATTCTTCTTGTTAGCTTGGGATCACTTGGAGCATGACATACTCATGATAGCATGTTGCTCAATGCTGTGTGTTGTATACCATTAGCTTAATATCAATCCAAATACTTTAGGTTTCTAAGAAATGTAATATTTATACTTTAACAGTTATCGGTACTGAATATCTGTTTTGGTTCTTCAGTATTGTATAATCCACTCCCAATTTCTTATGTTACAGGAGATGACCAATAAGCTTGCAGCATTGGTTAAATATCCTGTTGGAGGCAAAATCAATATGCACATCTTAATGTAGTAAATTTAGAGGAAAGAATACTTCACTAAAAATGTGACAGAGAAACCTCTTTAGTGGTTGAATTATATCAATGTTATAATACTTATAATAGGTCTGCTGACAATGACTATAGCATTCTGTCTCGTGTGCGGGTGCATCAATTTGGACCTGTAGCAGAAGCAAAATATTCTCTTTGTTCCACTTTTCAAAAGTGTGAAGTTGCTTGAAAATTTTTCGAAGTTTATTGCTCTGTACTTACGCTGCAGTTATTGTCCCGGGTGTAAAAAAGTAAAAATGCACCACGCTATTTCTGCAAGTAGATTTTCAGTTTAAATTTTATTTATTATCATTAACTAATAAGCAGGTAGAATATTCTGCCTTGTACAGTATGCTGTTAGAAAGCATTTAGTGTTCAGTTGCACCAACAAGCATTCAATGTTCGTAATTTTTTTCCTTTGCAGGATTAAATATTGATCTTCCTTTATACTTATTACCTTTAGCTGACACAGATCTATTGTTAATGAGAGCCATGAACTTATGTTAATGTTCCTATGATACATCAATTGTCACACAAAAGAATTTATTTAAACTAATGCTACTGGCCAGGGCCAGTAGGAAATATATGTAGCTGTGCTTTCCGCTGGAGAATTTTTCATTTAGTTCATTGATTTCTAGCACTGCTACACTACCTGTAATTGTTAATTTATGTGAGAAATGTCACTTATACAGGCTGCTGTTTGTATTTCTCCCTTTGATTGCAGTATTAACTGACCCGAGGAACACCAGTGTGCACATCAATGCTGAATTTCTAAGCAGTTGTTATTCAAAAGAGATGCTGAATCAAGACCCTACCTGTCTATTCACATGAGAATAAATTATTACATTGCTCATAAATGAGAAATTTTGGAAAGTGATTCTTCAAGTGGCAATAAGTTCCTGATTAACACAGTCAAATAGCAAAGCCCATATTTTAGGCTCCAGCTAGGATGTGCCCCACTGTTTTAGTGGTGTGGATAATGCCTGTGCAGATACAAGATTGGGTGTCCCGATTCTAAAAAGTAGATGAAAACTAAAAGTAGGTGAAAAGCACTGCAATTTCTACTCTGAGCAGGGGTTGGAATTTAATAGTAGGCAATTGTTGCCATAGCTATATGGTGCCTATGTAGCAGCATATCTGGTGCATTTGTGTACAACCTTGGTCTCCATACTCATGGATGGATATAATTGCATTGAAAGCAGTTCTGAGAAGTTTTACTCCACTTCCTGTTAGAGGTTAACTAGTGAGGAAAGGTTGAGCATGTTGATTCTTTACTCAGAGGAGTCTAGAATAAGAGGTGATCTTATTGGACCATACTGGATTCTAAGGAGACCTGATCGGGTGGATACTGGAAAATCTAAAACCATGGGGTACAATTAAAAATAAGAAATCTGCTATTTATGATGAAAATGAGGTGCTTATTCTCTGAGAAGGTCATTAAGCTTTGGAAGTCTTCCCCAGTAAGAAGTAAAGGCCTGGTCATTGAGTATATTCGAGGTTGGGTTCAATTTCTCATAGAGAAGGGAGTCAGGAGTTGTGTGGAGTGTAGTGGGAAATTGGAGTGAAAGATTCAAACAAGTCAGCCATGATATGAAGGGTCCAGGTGAACTAACCTCATATTTCTTATAATTCATGCAATAATTGATATCATAAAACTTCAAGCTTAAGGAATACAGTTCACTTCATCATTCAGATTTTCTCTAGGAGGCAGCTCATTTCCACTTTTTCTCGATTGCCATCTTTTGATTTATTGTCATGTGAAAAACTTTGCTTATGAGCATAACAGGCAGATCATAGTAAGGAAGGATGCACAGATCAAAACGACTCAGGCAGAGTCATAACAGGTTACATTGCACAGGACGTATGCCAGGCGAGATCAACATTAGCAAGATCAGCGTTATCTGAGGCTGGAAAGTCCATTCATCAGTCTAATAACAGCTGGGAAGAAGCTGTTCCTGAACCTGCTGGTGCATGCGTTCAGACTTCTGTATCTTCTGCCTGACAGAAGAGGTTTTAGGAGGTCATTACCAGGATGGGATGGGACTTTGATGTTGCCAGCCTTATTGTGGCAGCGAGCTGTGTAAATAGAGTCCATGGATGGAAGGTTGGCTTCCATGATGGTTTGGGCTGTGCATACTGCCTTCTGTAGTTTCTTATGGCCTTGGGCAGAACAGTTGCTATACCAGACCGTTATGCACCCAGACAGTATTCTTTCAAGTTGGTGAAGGTCCTTATGAACATGCCAAATTTCCTGAACTGCCTGCGGAAAGAGAGGCATTGTTGTGCCTCCATGACTGTTGCATCTGCATGGGAAATCCAGGACAGGTTGTTCGTTATCGTCAGTGTGAGGAACTTGACGCTCTTCACCCTCTCGGCCTCAGTTCCCTGTTGATATAGATGGGGACATTTTCTCCTCCTTTCTTTCTGAAGTCAATTATCAGTTCTTAAGTTTTGCCGATGTTGAGAGAGAGACTGTTCTCATTGCACCACATCACCAAGCCCTCTAGCTCACTTCTGTATTTTGACTTGTTGTAAGATATCCGTCCTACTACAGTGGTGTCATCAGCAAACATTTAGATGGCATTTATTCAGAATTTGGCAACACAGCCTACCTAATATTCTATCATTAGACATACTCAGCTATTAGGAATCTGTGCTTTTATCTCTTGAATGCTCACATACATTTAGCACTGTCTTCTCTATCATTTTCCAGTGAGAATAATTTTAGCTGTTCAGTTTCTACCGAATTCCGTTATGGCCTGAATTCACCTTTACTCTCCCATTTTAGTGTCAGTTTACAAGGGAGGATGCCTGTGGTGCAGTAGTAGTATTCCCAGCTCTGAGCCAGGAGATCAGGTTTAAATCTTGCCTGCTCTGCTGGTGTGCAATAACATTCTTTGAACTGGTTGATTTGAAAATATTGATAGTCTGTTGAAAAGTATACCTTAGCAAGTCAAATGTTGCACTGTTTATTCACTGGCCAGTATGCTTTGGAGACAGAGGGTAGATGCTTCCCAGGCCATTGACCGAATCACAGAAATGTCAAATGAAGCCCTTCACAACATTGAAACTGACAAATCACATTTTCCAACCAAATCCTGCATGTCTCGACAAGGTTCTCAATAGTGAGTAGTGAGTAGTGAGAGGACAATTAGAGTCTTCCTGACTTGAAAGTCCAAATGGTTGCCTCACGACTTGTGTTCACCACTTGTCTCTATCAACCACTATCTTGAACAGCCACTGCCCAAGTCTCAGGGTTGTGCCCTAGCGCACACACACACATGTGCGTGCACATTGGCATTTGATACATGCCAACTCATGGACTGGATCAGATTGTATCTGAAGGATCCCTGTTTGCTCTGTTAGTATCACTAACTTTGCACCTATCTGAATGTTCACAGCATCTCTATTTGTCTTGTGTTTCAGCACTTTTTCCCCTAGTTGCACTTTTATCCTGTCTTGCAGTTTGGCACAGACACAAAGCCAGGCCTTTTGTTATTGTTGTCACCAGCTAAGAAGGTGGATATATTGTTGTATGGCACCTCGCTACGTCAATCTTACAGTTGTTCCACGTGCTGGCACTGTGCACTGCAAATACATTGCACATGATGCAAGCCAACATCCAAGTTTCAAATTCTAGGAGCTGTAGTCCTCAGTCAGCGCAAGAGAGTCAACCTTTAGTCAGGGGCTCCCAGCATAGGAAGTCAAGGGCAGCCTCCAATATCAGTCTGGAAGTTTGGGCACAGTCAGTCAGACACCTGAGTGAGTGAGGAGCCAAATATTGGGTACACCATCAACCAACTTCGTCCTTCCTGCTCAACCTGGTGCACAACAGAATTTTAAAGATGGTGCTGGCACCAGGGTTTCTAGGATGTTCCCACAGAGTACTTCTGACAACAGCACTTGAGAGAAACAGATTGCATTGGATGAGGAGCCATCACAAGGGTGTGCTGGGTAATTAACAAGGGGTGTTTGGAACAATTGAAAAAAAATGCAGTAGGCCTCACAGAGTGAAACCCTCTAAGAAACTTGACGAAAGTGATGCATTGAGGGCTGAATTTTTCAGTAAAATCAGTTTCTTGATGTTACATTTTCTGTAACCATTGAGGGGCCCCAAAAGTTTAATTTATCTTGACACTGTCAGATACAATGAAGATGCATTCACTGCTTCCTAATTAATTATTGCCTGACCTTTATCAACATTCAATTTAGGTGTGCTGTGTTTTATTATTTACATTTCCCACAATATCATGACATAATTAAGTAACATACACCATATAATTGCTCAATACTGTTGATATCTGAAATATACCCTGCTTGAAATGAATTTTTTTGATCACCCTATTTTATTGCATGACGTACTGACTTCCTTGGTCAATTGATGATAAAGTATGTCACGGTTTATTGGGTATTTTAAACTAATAGCGGTTTGCCCAAATATATAACTTAACATTGCTTTTTACCTCTTCTGTTTGTCTAATGACCACTTGTTTTGGTTGTGAGTTCCTTTGAGGAATCTTGTCAGATTTGTCTGCAAATGGAGATGTCTTGCAACTGTCAATCTGAACTTAATTTTGGACGGATATGAATGTCAGTCATCAGATTTGAGCAATGGGGCAAAACCTTGCAACACCTTATTCAGTTGGGAGGTCATAGGTCATAGACCTGAAAGGAGCTCCTGGAAGTAAAACACTGCACTTTTGTGTGTTGTTAACTTGAGTTCTAAAAACCTGCTCAGGACCTAATATTTGTCCCCATTCTGCTCTTCGCATTTTTTTAAAATGCCTTTTCTTTCAATCTTATAGCCTGATTGGACATCAAAAGGAATTTTCTTTTCCTTCATGTCATTTTTAGTCTCCCTATCTAACCATTTAAATTTAAATTTTCTATTGTATGCCATTTGTTTAATTTGTCTGCTCTCCTAAATATCTTGAAAGACATTTAATACTCTATTAACATCTCTGCTCGAATAATATTTTGCAATGTATCATCTTCAACTATTGAGCTCTGAAAATCAGTTTTGCTAGACATTTTTTATTAGTATTTGCTTGTGCTGCTGACACAATGTCCACTCTAATGATAGTAGCAGTCAAATTTTTCATCAAATCCAATTCGATGTTTAAATATATCCTAAATTCTATTTCACTGGACTCTTTCTTTCTACCAGCTTACTTTCTTTTATCTCCTCAGAGAATTGCACAAGTGCCTCTTTTTTAACAAGGTCAGATACAATTTCTCGGTTTTAACTTAGTTTTCTTGTTGTCACAAATTTCCTGAATGGTTAGGTTCATTGATCAGCAATTACAAGATTCACTGCTCCTCTTAAACCACTTCACATGAAGAAGAATTAAGATTGTTCAGAACTGATCAGGAAGGTGGGGAACTTGGAGTGAGGGGCGCAGTTAGTAATTTCCAAGTAAATGCTGGTTTAAAGGAGCTTTGAAAATTTATGACTAGACGTAAGCCAGATGTCTGCATTTATCTTGCAGCCTGTTAGTCGTACCCCATGTTCGTTCCTTCAAACTATGCTAACACAGGACTGCTATGATGTTCCATCAATAGAATCAGGCCATTCGAGTCCACAGCACATCCTCTCTGGAGAAAACCCATGTAGTCACGGGATGAACATGCAAACTCCACACAGACTGTCACCTGAGGCTGGAATGGATCTCAAGTCCCTTGCTTTGTCTTCCTAGTTCTCCGTGTAAAACAATTACATTGAGGAATTTTATGGTCTAAAGTTTTAGCAAAGATCTGTAGCTTGGGTTGTGGGTGAAGCTGTTAACTTGCTCGCCGTTCAGACGTTCTGTCACATTGCGAGATGACATCATCAGCGAGGCCTCCGCTGAAGCAATGCTATTCTACTCCGCTTGGAATTTATACTGACCTATCTGTTATGGTGAGTACTGTCATTTCCAGTTTTGTTCTGGACGGTTTACATTTGGTGTCCAATTCTATTTGTTTGTTGATTGCCTTATGGGTTGAGAACCATTTTATTGAGGACATCTTGGGTTGAGTGGATGGAATGGCGTGATCTGTCAACTAAGTGTTTCAGTCTCTGTAGGTCATTGGCCAGTTTGTGTGAAGGTGTTCCTGGCAGGGAAACAATGGGTCTGAGGGGGAACAGTTCATCCACTTCACCAACACCTTCCACCCCAACCTTCAGTTCACCTGGGCCATCTCCAGCACATCCCTCACCTTCCTGGACCCCTCAGTCTCCATCTCAGGCAACCAGCTTGTAACTGATGTCCATTTCAGGCCCACCGACTCCCACAGCTACCTAGAATACACCTCCTCCCACCCACCATCCTGCAAAAATTCCATCCCCTATTCCCAATTCCTCTGCCTCCGCCGCATCTGCTCCCATGATGAGGCATTCCACTCCCGCACATCCCAGATGTCCAAGTTCTTAAAGGACCGCAACTTTCCCCCCCACAGTGGTCGAGAACGCCCTTGACCGCGTCTCCCGCATTTCCAGCAACACATCCCTCACACCCCGCCCCCACCACAACCACCCTAAGAGGATCCCCCTCGTTCTCACACACCACCCCACCAACCTCCGGATATAACACATCATCCTCCGACACTTCCGCCATCTACAATCCGACCCCACCACCCAAGACATTTTTCCATCCCCACCCCTGTCTGCTTTCCGGAGAGACCACTCTCTCCGTTACTCCCTTGTTCGCTCCACACTGCCCTCCAACCCCACCACACCCGGCACCTTCCCTTGCAACCGCAGGAAATGCTACACTTGCCCCCACACCTCCTCCCTCACCCCTATCCCAGGCCCCAAGATGACTTTCCATAGTAAGCAGAGGTTCACCTGCACATCTGCCAATGTGGTATACTGTATCCACTGTACCCGGTGTGGCTTCCTCTACATTGGGGAAACCAAGCGGAGGCTTGGAGACAGCTTTGCAGAACACCTCCGCTCGGTTCGCAATAAACAACTGCACCTCCCAGTCGCGAAGCATTTCCACTCCCCCTCCCATTCTTTAGATGACATGTCCATCATGGGCCTTCTGCAGTGCCACAATGATGCCACCCGAAGGTTGCAGGAACAGCAACTCATATTCCGCTTGGGAACCCTACATCCCAATGGTATCAATGTGGACTTCACCAGCTTCAAAATCTCCCCTCCCCCCACTGCATCCCAAAACCAGTCCAGCCTGTCTCTGCCTCCCTAACCTGTTCTTCCTCTCACCCATCCCTTCCTGCCACCCGAAGCCGCACCTCCATTTCCTACCTACTAACCTCATCCCACCTCCTTGACCTGTCCGTCTTCCCTGGACTGACCTATCCCCTCCCTACCTCCCCACCTATACTCTCCTCTCCAACTATCTTATTTTCTCTCCATCTTCAGTCCGCCTCCCCCTCTCTCCCTACTTATTCCAGAACCCTCACCCCATCCCCCTCTCTGATGAAAGGTCTAGGCCCGAAACGTCAGCTTTTGTGCTCCTGAGATGCTGCTGGGCCTGCTGTGTTCAGCCAGCCTCACATTTTATTATCTTGGTCTGAGGGGGATGTCTGGTTTGTATACTTTAGGAATTCCATAGAAGCAGGTGAGCAAGTCAACAACCTCATTTTATGATCTACTACTGTATATTGCTTGTAAGTTTTGATTTAGACAGGACTTTGTCCATTTAGTTGGGATCTGTGGCCAAGTGGCATCCTGACTGTGGACTGAGCAAGAAGCAGTCAGCTAGCAGTGATTTTACCTGAATTGACAATTAATTGCAATGTGCAGGCTCACATCCATTAACTGTCTATCTATTCACGTCAACCTGGGTGGCAACTTTCAATGATCTGTGTACATGGACACCGAGATCTCTCTGCTCATCTACACTACCAAGAATCTTACCATTAGCCCAATACTTCGCCTTCTGGTTACTCCTACCAAAGTGCATCACCTCACACTTGTCTGCATTAAACACCATTTGCCACCTCTCAGACCAGCTCTGCAGCTTATCTATGTCTCTCTGTAACCTACAGCATCCTTTGTCACTATCCACAACTCCACCGACCTTAGTGTCGTCTGCAAATTTACTAACCCATCCTTCTACGCCCTCATCCAGGTCATTGATAAAAATGACAAACAGCAGTGGACCCAACACCGACCCTTGCGGTACACCACTAGTAACTGGTCTCCAGGATGAACATTTCCCATCAACTACCACCCTCTGTCTTCTTTCAGCAAGCCAATTTCCGATCCAAACTGCTATATCTCCCAAATTCCATTCCTCCGCATTTTGTACAATAGCCTGTTGTCGGGAATCTTATCGAACGCCTTGCTGAAATCCATATACACCACATCAACCGGTTTACTCTCATCTACCTGTTTGGTCACCTTCTCAAAGAACTCAATAAGGTTTGTGAGGCACGACCTTCCCTTCACAAAACCGTGCTGACTATCCCTAATCAATTTATTCTTTTCTAGATGATTATAAATCCTATCCCTGATAACTTTTTCCAACACTTTACCAACAACTGAGGTCAGGCTCACCGGTCTATAATTACCAGGGTTGTCTCTACTCCCCTTCTTGAACAGGGGAACCACATTTGTTATCCTCCAGTCATCTAATACTGTTCCTGTAGACAATGACGAGTTAAAGATCAATGCCAAAGGCTCGGCAATCTCCTCCCTGGCTTCCCAGAGGATCCTAGGATAAATCCCATCTGGCCCAGGGGGTTTATCTATCTTCACCCTCTGTAGGGTTTCTAATACCTCTTCCTTGTGAACCTCAATCCCACCTAGTCTAGTAGCCTGTATCTCAGTGTTCTCCTCGACAATATTGTCATTTTCTAGAGTGAATACTGTTGAAAAATATTCATTTAGTGCTTCCCCTATCTCCTCTGACTCGACACACAACTCACCACTACTATCCTTGATTGGCCGTATTCTTACTCTCGTCATTTTTTTATTCCTTAAATACCTATAGAAAGCCTTAGGGTTTACCCTGATCCTATTCACCAACAACTTCTCATGTTTCCTCCAGGATCTTCTGAGCCCTCTCTTTAGGTCTTTCCTGGCTATTTCGTAGCCCTCAAGCGGCCTAACTGAGCCTTCACATCTCATCCTAACATAAGCCTTCTTCTTCCCCTTGACCAGAGATTCTACCTCCTTTGTAAACCACGGCTCCCGCGCCCTATAGCTTCCTCCCTGCCTGACAGGTAAATACTTATCTAGGACACACAGGAGCTTTTCCTTGAATAAGCTCCACATTTCTAATGTGCCCATCCCCTGCAGTTTCCTTCCCCATTCTATGGTCCCTAAATCTTGCCTAATCTCATCGTAATTGCCTTTCCCCCAGCTATAACTCTTGCCCAGTGGTATACACCTGTCCCTTTCCATCACTAAAGTAAACCTAGCAGAATTGTGATCGCTATCACCAAAGTGCTCACCTACTTCCAAATCTAACACCTGGCCGGGCTCATTACCCAGTACCAAATCTAATGTGGCTTCGCCCCTTGTTGGCCTATCTACATACTGTGTCAGGAAGCCCTCCTGCACACTCTGGACAAAAACTGACCCATCTATAGTACTCGAACTATAGTGTTCCCAGTCAATATTTGGAAAGT
Source organism: Stegostoma tigrinum (assembly GCF_030684315.1). NCBI lineage: Eukaryota > Metazoa > Chordata > Chondrichthyes > Orectolobiformes > Stegostomatidae > Stegostoma > Stegostoma tigrinum. The sequence goes on from NC_081369.1 coordinate 29,122,065, forward strand.
TGAAGTCCCACATGACAACTACCCTGTATCTCTCACTCCTATTGAGAATCATCTTTGCTATCCTTTCCTCTACATCTCTGGAACTATTCGGAGGCCTGCAACTGTAATACTGTCCTTGACCACACCTCTCCCCCCACCCACCCCACCTTTTACCATCTTCTCTGTTCTTACTGAAACATCTAAGTCCTGGAACCTGCAACAACCATTCCTGTCCCTGTTCCATCCATGTCTCCGAAATGGCCACAACATCGAAGTCCCAGGTACTAACCCATGCTGCAAGTTCACCCACCTTATTCCGGACGCTCCTGGCATTGAAGTAGACACACTTCAAACCAACTTCTTGCTTGCCGGTGCCATCTTGTGTCCCTGAAACTTTATTTCGGACTTCCCTACTCTCAACCTTTTCTATACTCGAACTACAATTTTGGTTCCCATCCCCCCTGCTGAATTAGTTTAACACACCAACCGTGAGTCTCTCGTGTCCACAGAACCTCCTACCTGTCCCCCTAGCTATGGAGTCCTCAATGACTACTGCGCTGCTCCTCTTCCCCCTTCCTTTCTGAGCAGCAGGGACAGACTCTGTGCCAGACACCTGTGCCCCACTGCTTTCCCCTGGTAAGTCATCCCCCCCAACAGTATCCAAAACGGTATACTTATTGTTGAGGGGAATGGCCACAGGGGATCCCTGCACTGCCTGCCGGTTCCCTTTCTGTCTCCTGACCGTAACCCATCTGCCTTTTTCTTGTGCCTGAGGAGTGACTACCTCCTTGTAACTCCTCTCAATAACCCATTTGAGGTAAGGAGTGAGTTGTCAAAAAGGGATCTGGGGAAAAGTGTTTTATCCCAGAGGGTGATAAAAATATGGAATGCGCTGCTTGAGAGAGTGGAGGAGGCAGGTACTGTCACCAATTTAGGGAAGCATCTGCACAAGCACTTGGAATACCAGGGCGTAGTATGAAGGCTATGTATCAAATGCAGGTCAAAAGGATTAGTGTAGTTTGGTATTTGCTGGTCAGCATGGACATAGTGGGCTGAAGAGCCTGTTTCTATGCTGTACGACTCTATAATGCCTTCCAGCTCAGAAGGGGCAGAGGACTGGCTATTCAGGAAAGGGAGAGAGACCACAAGATTCAGGTATTCCCCATAACTTTTCAAACATTACAGATGGGCCATGATTGTGGAGGCCTACCTCATTCACCAGTGTGGGTTCTGGCTGCAAGCATGGTTAAACCAGCTGAGGGGTGGGAGAGGGGCTTGAAATTTCCCTGAAGTGTTGGCCAACTAGTCTAGATAGGGAAGCTAGCTTTAGCCAATTGGCATAACCTCTCAGAGATCAGGACACCTTGAAGAATGGTGGGAAATTTCTAGTTGGCCTCTGAGAGTAGGCCTGATGATTATGCTATAAATGATTGTAAAAGTGACCATGGCCATGATGTCCTTCATTACGCCACTTCAATCCTGGACCATGGAAACATCTTCAGCATCTCACAGTTGAATGTCCATCTCGTATCAGGAAATAACTGATGTAGTGTATGTGCTGTGAAGTACTGCATTGCTTTCTGAATTTATAGAAAGGAACAGATACAGCATAATCAATGCATTACCAGGATAGTTAGCTTCTACATGGTGTCAGGCGCTATTGACTTCACCTATGTTGATTTACAAGTATTTCGTGCAAATTTTGCAACAACGAAGGGCTTCATACCTTCAAAATATCCCAATGATATGTAACCATTCTGAGCACCTCATGCAGATCAATAAAAAAATCAAAACAACTGCAGACGTTGGAAATCAGAAACCAAAACAGAATTTGCTGGAAAAACTCAGCAGGTCTGGCAGCATCTGTGGAGAGAAATCAGAATTAACGTTTTGAGCGACCTTTCTTCAGAACCAACAATGCCTGATATCCTGGCAGCACCAGAATTCCTTTATTTCGTGCCTGTGGCTGTGCCATCAGTATTTGAGCCTTGCAACACGTGAGAAGGTAGCAGATAATAAGGGTTATCTGCTGACTGCATGACTCCTGACTCTCGTATACATAAACCACACAAACATGAAATGGCTAAATGCACATAACAAGATCCTCCAGATGGTATTGAGCAAACTGCTGAATGTGCTTCAGCAACGCTTTGGCTTCCTGGATTGCATGGAGTGTCACCCTGCAGTACTTTCCAGACCATGTCTCTGTTAGACTGTGTTGCATCCTCAGTACATCACTATTATTTTGGGAACAGCTCAATACAGTGCATGTGGCAAGGAGAAGAGGAGGAGGAGGCAACCAATATATTCTTTTCTTGGTCACAATGTCCCTGATCAGCTGATCCCATCGTGCTGCAATCTGTATCATGTAAGTGTGTGAGTGCTTTTTAGAGGCTTATCTGGTCTATGACACATAACGGTAACCACTTTCTAGTCTTATGAGAAGAATCTTGTAGAGTAAACAACGCATAGTTATTGATCTCTTCAATTGGTTACAAGTAAAAGGGGCAGCACGGTGGCTCAGTGGTTAGCACTGCAGCCTCACAGCACCAGGGACCCGGGTTCAATTCCCACCTCGGGTGACTGTCTGTGTGGAGTTTGCACATTCTCCCCGTGTTTGCATGGGTTTCCTCCGGGTGCTCTGGTTTCCTCCCACAGTCCAAAGATGTGCAGATTAGGTGGATTGACCATGCTAAATTGCCCATAGTGTTCAGGGGTTTGTGGGTTATAGGGGGATGGGTCTGGGTGGGATGCTTCAAGGGGCGGAGTGGACTTGTTGGGCCGAAGGGCCTGTTTCCACACTGTAGGGAATCTAATCTAATCTAAAAGGAATAGGTTTACATTACAGATGGTTGGGAAAGCTTATCCTGAGGTCTGTCTCTCACAAGACCTCATTTTACTCTTACCCTAAACCCCTGTAATCCTCATGACATAACGCTGGGTTGTGCTAATTGCAGTCTATCAAGTATTAACCCTTTTGAATCCATATACAACATCTCCCCTCCAGTTTTCTCTCTGCTATTACTGTTGTGCATTTATGCATTTTATATTTAAATTTGCCACTACCTCATATCCCTTTAAGCCTTTGACATTACAAATTCAGATAGTCTGGAGGTTTTATTATTCTACCCAAATGTGTTTTCTTCAAACACCGAAGGATGATTGGATGGGTAGAAGGCTTGCTGACATTTAAGGTTCTTCTCTGAACTGAAAAGCTTCTAGTTGCTTGTATTTCTGTTGCATAGCTCATCGTCCTGCTGGAGTAGGCACCCTCTTCATTGTAGTACCTTACATCTTTAGACACTGTGTTCAAGTGTGCATATGTATCAACGTTTTCCTGCACAACATCCATCAGAGTATTCATTTGAGACATCTGCAGGAGAAATTGTGTGTGGTCTTGGCTGCCTGTGAGTTGGCAATTGCACAATATATTTGCCCAAACCTGGCTGCAGTCCATTCATACCTAGTGTGTCATCCCATGCTGATCCCCATTTCTGTGTGTTGGGGAGGGTCAGAGTGGGAGCCCATACTTTTTCATCAGTCTTTTATTCCCCTTTTGTTTTGTGCCTAGCCAGTTTGCCATTGCTGGGTATTAGAGAAAAGAGAGGTAAAGGTTTTGGGGAATGGGAGGCCGAACAGTGAAGGACAGTACGAACTTGGCCCACCTGCAGCTTGCAAATCAGCGTGTTTGAAGGAGGGGGAGGAGGAGGATAAATGGGATGTAAGAAGGAGGATCAGGCATCAGGATATTGTCATTTTCAATGGTGTCAGCCTCAGTGCTGGAAATAGCTTCGGTAATGGCTGCTTCAGTGATATTGAGCACCAAGTTCTCCATTAGGGTGAGGGCATATTGCCCAGTAATTAGTTCCTGCCACCTACGTGTTGGCTTGCAGGAGAAAGCAAAATGTATGGCTGTAGGTGCCATGTTGGATCTGGCAAAGTCTGCGAGTTGAGGGAGAAGAGTGCAAGGTTTGTAGCAATGCTAAGTGTATGTAATGAGGATGAGGAAGATCTATAATTATGAGGTAATTATTGACGATGCTGTGTTGGTAGGTGAGTGAGGAGAGAGTGCTGAATCGAGCAATGTGTGAAGCAAGTTGTGCAGTGAAAAGATATTTGAGGATCAAGTCAGTAGCTTTGACTAGTCATGTACATTCAGTTAAACTTCGTGCATTGCACTCAGTCCATGGGATTACATTGCTTGCAATAACTATCTGGTCCAATTGCTTCCTGCTAGGCTTTTTAAGAGGTCCTCTCTGGACTGTATTTGGAGAACTACTCTCCTCCACCAGGGTCTTCAGTGCTGCAGCAGAGAATCTTGAAGCATGACCTCAGCCCTTTAGTATCATATTCACTTCTCTTCTTGGAGAAGCACTGTTTTCCCTCAGCCACTTTCAGCATGTGCTGTACCAGGATGAACCCACTCTTTAAGTGGTCAGGCTGACTTTAGCCAGTGCAGGCTAATGAGTGTTGCTGGCCTTGTACAATCTTGGCGATCTTGCTGAAACATGCCATCCCTTTGAAAAAAAATCACTGGGTTGCACACCACCATCATTTAATTATCAGACAATGTGAGGTTTGTGTGTTGTCGGCATCTGAAGGAACAGGAGCTGTTTGATCCCTCATCACTATCCCCATGCCATTCAACTTGACCCTTTTCTTCTATGAAAGAATTCTGCATCAGCTTCACCATGTTCCATGATTTGTTTGTTTATTACTTTATTTTAGTTTCTTTTAACAATATTACAAATTGTTTTGTCCACTGGACGATTAGTAATTCCTCACTCATATTTCACATACTTCAGCTGTTGCATCCAGAAATATTTTTATCTTGTTTCATATCTTGCAACAAATCTCTGTTGCACTATATGATATCTGTTTTTCTCCCAATGGTATAAATGTGTTTAATGCATAAAAAAGGCACTTTTACCTTCATATTCTTCCTTTCAAATGCATATTTGTTGATTTTTATTTCAATAGTACTTGCTACTATATTTACATCAAAAAATATACTTGTAGCCCAAGATGGATGAATCCATGATTAACAATATCCCAAGAAAGGCACAAACCAGATATGAGCCAATTTATGCCAATTTAGAGAAGTAGCACAAATCATTTCTCTTTTCCAAAGGCAATTGAAAAAGCTATAAAACATGCATTTCACCAATATTCGCTGAGATTTGTGTTTCAAGATCTTAATATTCCAGTAAAGTACTGACATGTGCCATTGACCAGTCTATTGAACTCCAGCCCCATTTGTTATAATAGGTAAACATTGCATTGAGACATTGCAAGATCACATTGCTCCATTCATAGAAATTCTAGAGTACATTTATCGTATTACAACTCAGTTGACGCATTTACCAAACTCATTTGATACTCAGATGGAAAATTTGGCACCTAGTGAGCTTACTTTCTGATGATCAGTTATTAATGTTGGATAATGAAACACTTATCTAATTTTTGGTTATTGCCAGCAGCATCAAGAAATTCCAGGTTCAGAGATTAGAAAAAAACAGATGCAACATTACACATTTTGTAGAAAAGAAACTTCTTTTAAAATTCACTCGTGGACATTGCTACCTTGCCAATATTTATTGTCCGTTCCGAGCTAATCTTGAACTGAACAGTGTGCCAGGCTATTTCAGAGGGCAGTTGAGAGTCAACCAAATTGCTGTGCACCTGGAGTCACATGTAGGCCAGATCAAGTGAGGATGGCAGATTTCCTTTCATGAAGGATATCAGTGGACCAGATGAGTTTTTCCAACAATTGAAAATAGTTTCATGGTCATCCGTGGATTCAGTTCAAATTCCACCACCTGTGGTGATGGGATTCAAACCTGGATTCTGAATTCAGCTAATACAGAACATCACCTGAATTTCTGGATTAATAATCTCATGAATCCATGATTAACAATATCCCAAGAAAGGCACAAACCAGATATGAGCCAATTTATGCCAATTTAGAGAAGTAGCACAAATCATTTCTCACCATTGCCTCACCACAAGACAATGTTTCAGGAAGCGAATGAGTAAGAAGTAGAGAATAGTGCAAACATAGAATTGGGTGAATTAGCAACTTAGCACAAATCTGAAACAGATCAGTGAGAAGGCAAAAGAAATGTCAGTTATCCTATTATCACTTGCTGTTGATTAAATTGTCCCACATTCACTAGCTTGAGGGCTGTCTTGAAAAGAAGCCATTTAACTTCAATTCAGCAGTTGTGTTAATTTGCTGAAGGGAAGAAGGAGGTTTTACCTCTATAACATGATTGTACAGAGAAGCCTTGATAGTATTACTAACCTTTTCTCACTGTGACCTCACTTGAGCCTGCAAACTTGTTGTAACCCCTTTAAGATGTTCCTGATAGTGGGTGTGTCCAGCCCAGGGAAGATAGTTTAAGGGTAAGGAGCACATCTTTTAGGACTCAGATGAGGAGAATTTCTTCACCTGGAGCATGGTGAGCTTATGGAATTCACTACCATAGAAAACGGTTGATCTGAAAACAGTGTTTTCAAGAAGTAGTTGTATATGGCTCTCATGGCTGAAGTGATCAAGGGATATGTGGGGAGGGTAGGATTAGCGTATTGAGCTCGATGATCAGCTATGATCATATTGAATGGTGGAGCAGGCTCTAGGGGCTAAATGGCTTACTCCTGCTCCTATCTTCTCTATTTCTGCGAGAGCTATGCAAATAGTTTGGTGGGTGGGAATACCTATGAATGCAAAGGGCAGGGAACAGGACACCTCTGGGAGTGAGGGGAAGGAGCAGAATGACATAGCAGCCATCATTGCCTCTGACTCCAAAGTTTCAGCTCAAAAATCCCTCTTGGGATCCTAGCACCAACTTAACGAGGCTCTGTCCCATGAGTCACAGTAAAGCAGGATTGGAAAATGAGAAGGCCTCACCAGATATAAGAACATTAATCTCTCTAATTCCCTTTGCCGTGTGTGGGCCATTTCTTGCACTATTTGATCCCTTTAAAATCGCTGCATGGCTATGCAGGTTGGTGTGTCGCTAGTTTGTCCCATATCAGTGGCATATTCACAACTGGTATAGGAACTGTGCTTGAGAAGGTTCAGGCACCTTAGAATTGAGGTGATCAGTTTAATACATGAAAAGATCTTGAAAAAGCTTACATCGGCAATATTCCATCAGAAGACGTTTCTGTCAGATGGGAAGTTTCAAAAGCCAAAACTTCTATCAATTGATGGATGCTGCTGATGTAATTGTCAGTTAGTCCTACACATTTATCTTAATGCCCATTGGTTTGTGGGTACATTGGACAATAGAGTTAACTGTGATTTTTCTGAGCTATTCTAAACAGTATTTCACATGAACTATGGCCCTCATACCTGTGAATTGCATTTGCATGGTCAGTATTGCCAATGATATGGTATTGCACTTATTTCTAACTGTATGCAGAGAAGCATTAAAATAAATTATGGACTGCTGCCTTGGCGGTTAGCGATAGATATAGGCTGATGAGAGTGCACAGCTTAGCCAGAGCATTGCAACTAGCGTGGCTTCACTCCATAGCAAATGACTCTCCAGCAGTCACCACCGCCTCCTTTCTCATTCTCAATGGCTCATCAAATGTTTCCTTGTCGTCATTAATGCCTACTTTTCCTGTTGTATGTGTTTTTGTGCCTGTATTTGCTTTTGAGTAGAAGCAGTGATAATTGTGTAAGGCTTTTGATGGTTTATTCTTGTTCTACATACAGAGTACACCCTGAGTACCTAAGCGTACTTAATCATGTGGCTAAACTGTTATTGACTCAGTTTCTTAGGTCAATGTTGATCGTACGATACTTACTCGAGTGGATCTTTGAGGGACATTGAAAAGATCAAAACAGAGCAGAAAGAATATTATGGTTAAGATTGGTGGTGAAAACCCTCCAACAAAACTAAAAGAAATTCAATGTATCACCTCACATGTGAGGGATTGTATGTCAATTGTTTTGATAGCTTCATGTTTAACAATTTTTGTGGACCTGAGTGTGGAGGATTATGAATGGCTGAATTTTTTTTGAAAGAGGTACCGAGTCGATCATCTTTATAAAGAAAATATTTCTTTAAAGTCACATGTCCTGTGCAAACTGTTTACTACAGGCTGTCTTGGTTTATGACTGTCAGTTACAGCTTTTGCTTTAGAAATTGTTTTACAAAGCTGTGTTTGCAGAGATCACAGAAACATTAACTTATATTTGTTGATGCTACTCCACACAGATTGGAAGACCAGATTAGCAGACATCTGACTATTCCACAACTTCAAAAGCTAAGACATGTTGGACAAAAGTGCTTTATTTTCCCAAAGTGAATTTCTGCAGAGAGAGATAATAAAATGTGAGGCTGGATGAACACAGCAGGCCAAGCAGCATCTCAGGAGCACAAAAGCTGACGTTTCGGGCCTGGACCCTTCATCAGAGAGGGGGATGGGGAGAGGGAACTGGAATAAATAGGGAGAGAGGGGGAGGCAGACCGAAGATGGAGAGTAAAGAAGATAGGTGGAGAGAGTATAGGTGGGGAGGTAGGGAGGGGATAGGTCAGTCCAGGGAAGACGGACAGGTCAAGGAGGTGGGATGAGGTTAGTAGGTAGATGGGGGTGCGGCTTGGGGTGGGAGGAAGGGATGGGTGAGAGGAAGAACCGGTTAGGGAGGCAGAGACAGGTTGGACTGGTTTTGGGATGCAGTGGGTGGGGGGGAAGAGCTGGGCTAGTTGTGTGGTGCAGTGGGGGGAGGGGACGAACTGGGCTGGTTTAGGGATGCAGTAGGGGGAGGGGAGATTTTGAAACTGGTGAAGTCCACATTGATACCATTAGGCTGCAGGGTTCCCAGGCGGAATATGAGTTGCTGTTCCTGCAACCTTTGGGTGGCATCATTGTGGCAGTGCAGGAGGCCCATGATGGACATGTCATCTAGAGAATGGGAGGGGGAGTGGAAATGGTTTGCGACTGGGAGGTGCAGTTGTTTGTTGCGAACTGAGCGGAGGTGTTCTGCAAAGCGGTCTCCAAGCCTCCGCTTGGTTTCCCCAATGTAGAAGAAGCCACACCAGGTACAGTGGATGCAGTATACCACATTGGCAGATGTGCAGGTGAACCTCTGCTTAATGTGGAAAGTCATCTTGGGGCCTGGGATAGGGGTGAGGGAGGAGGTGTGGGGGCAAGTGTAGCATTTCCTGCGGTTGCAGGGGAAGGTGCCGGGTGTGGTGGGGTTGGAGGGCAGTGTGGAGCGCACAAGGGAGTCATGGAGAGAGTGGTCTCTCCGGAAAGCAGACAGGGGTGGGGATGGAAAAATGTCTTGGGTGGTGGGGTTGGATTGTAGATGGCGGAAGTGTCGGAGGATGATGCGTTGTATCCGGAGGTTGGTAGGGTGGTGTGTGAGAACGAGGGGGATCCTCTTAGGGCGGTTGTGGCAGGGGCGGGGTGTGAGGGATGTGTTGCGGGAATTACGGGAGACGCGGTCGAGGGCGTTCTCGATCACTGAGGGGGGAAAGTTGCGGTCCTGGAAGAACTTGGACATCTGGGATGTGCGGGAGTGGAATGTCTTATCGTGGGAGCAGATGCGGCGGAGGCGGAGGAATTGGGAATAGGGAATGGAATTTTTGCAGGAGGGTGGGTGGGAGGAGAGAGATTCTGCAGAGATAGATTCAGTTTTCCCTTCACTCAATGTAAATGAGAATTAAATGAGAGAAAGAATGTGTGTGTGTGTGTGTGTGTGTGTGTGTGTGTGTGTGTGTGTGTGTGTGTTTGTTTCTGGTTATTTGGCAAGAGTGAACATTTATAAAAAAATCAAAAGAACTGCAAATGCTGTAAATCAGAGGCAAAAGCAGAAATTGCTGGAGAAGCCCAGCAGGTCCGGCAGCACCTGTGGAGAGAAATCAGAGTTGATGTTTCAGGTTGAGTGACCCCTCCTCAGAACAGGGATTTGCACTGGCATTTGCATTTATATTTTGATATTGTGAACTAAGTGTGTGTTAGTCTGTCTTGCAAAGCATTGATTTATTATAGACAAAATGTATTCAATGATTTGGTATTTATTAAAGCCACTTGGTTACTGAAGTTTGTTATTTTTTCTAATGTAGAAAAGCATGCAATTAGCCATGTTGTGACCTGGGTTAAAAAAATGAATTGATATGAATTGGGGGAATAAAGAAAAACAGTGCACTCCTCCCATCTTGGTTGTAATGTGATATTGGGAAGTGCTTTCTCACGTGAAACCTTGGCAAAATGAAACATAGTCGGTAAAGTTGTGAAGATAATCTGTCAGCCATTTTGGTAAAGTCAGTCATGATTAAAAAAAACGTGTAACAGTGGTAGGTCATACTAAAATAGTTGCACAGGCTACAATTTTTTGAATGCAGTTATATATCATAACTAAATATGTCGGGAACTTTGTAACTTGTTGCTGGTTATTAGTAAAGGTTAAAGTCTACAGTTAATAATAAATAACTTTTTTATCTGCATTCAAAATCTATTAAGGCTGGAGGATACCATAATATATTTCTTTTTGAGGATTGTCTTGGGAATACATAATGATAAACTATATGAGCTGTTGTAACTCATAAGCAATGTCAAAGTCAGGAAAGCAAGTACTGTATGGCATTCCTCTCAATGATGCCACCTGTGAGCCAACAACACCCCGATATTGTATGGCAAGGCATCACACGTCAGCGACAGATCTTGCTTGGGAACATAGTGTGCCTACGTCTTAAACAAAGATAGCTGCTTCTTCTCAATCACTACAATTTGTCTATGAGATTATTTCCAAGGCTAATCCTTTTTAATAGCAGATGTCAGGGTGCCAGGATGGAGGCTAGGTTATATATTAAGTTTTTGTAATATTTCCCCAAACCAAGGAATGTCCTATGCTCCAGATATGGGAGACAGGGGCACTTTTGATGGCCCTCATTTTATCTTCTAATGGGTGTAACATGGTCTTGTCAACTTGGTAGTCCAAGTAGGTCACTTTGGGTGCCTGGAACACACATGTTTCCCTTCCGAGGCGTACACCCGTGGAGGAATGTTTAGGGACGAAGTGTTGTTTATTGGTCTTTCCTGTCATTAACATGTCATCCAGATAAATGGCAACTTGGGGCAGACCTTACAAACTGTTCTCCACCATCCAGTGGAAAATGGGACAGGCTGATGATACCCCAAAATGCAGCCTCATGGATGCGGACCCTTATAGATATTAATTGTAGCTTACTTCTGGGAATCCTCATCTAACTGCAGTTGCAACTACATAAGGCTCATGTCCTACTGCATGAAGGAAAGACCCCTGTCAGTTTTGCGTACAAGTCCTCTATGTGAGGAATTGGGTATTTATCCAGCTGTGAGAAGCGGTTTACCGTTTGTTTCAAATCCTCAGAAAAGGTGAACTGACCTGTTAAGCTTTCACAATTGGCCCATCCTGCAGACTGTGCTGATTTGATGATTCCTTCACTTTCCAGCCTCCTGATTTTTGCCTCTACTTTTGCCCATGAGGCAAATGTCACTGAGTGGGCTTTCTCAGATGCAGGCCCCTGTTTCTATTTAGGAGGCAACGACAGTGACATGGGCTCATTGAAATATGGCTCTACTAAGTCTTTTCATCAAGGTGGTCAGACTTCAGTAGCTATCAGATGTTGAATCAGGTGCATCAAAGTGTAACCTCTCGCTCGAGGTAGAAGAGTACAAAAGATCAGTAAACTGGTCTTACCTACTGTACAGTTTGTTGTGAAATACTGCCGCTTTATTTGTGTGAGTTCCTTCAAATGATTCATGATAGTGCTGAGGTTGGAAACTATAACTACCCATAAACCAATGAATTTGCCAAGTTGTTACTTCTTCCAAATAGCAAGCTATTAGCTAAAAGATCAATGTTATAAAGTCGAAAAGTGCTGAGTTGAGATAAAAAGTTTAGTCAGAAATAAAAAAAGTCATTGTACATTTCACACTATTGAACGGATGGTTTAGCTTTATAACAATGCACATATGTGTCATATTTTCCTGTCTCTTTTATATATTCAGTCTAACCAGCTGTTGAGGTAACAATTTTGGAGTTTGTTTATTTGTTCGGAGGGTTTTATGGGCTCTTAGCAGCAATGCAGTTATCTAATTGTTTTACAAATGCTTAACATTGTTTACACAGGTTCTTTGAAGAATCTCTTGAATTTTGTTTGCTTGGAGAGGCTTATGTTCACTAGCTTTCAATTGTTCAAATACACGCTTTTGATCTCTGAACATGAAGTAGATAATGTCTTAGGAGATGAGGACTGTAGATGTGTGGGGTAGATTAAATTGATCAGACAGTTCAAACGCAGTTACATAAACTGCCAATTGGATCAGGAGCTCCCAGTCAAAGGATTTTGTGAATAGAACTAGGTCTTTCAATCTGCAGCTGTGGACTCAGTCCATTTGCATTTTTGCCTCAGGTCAACTGCTGGAGATAGAAGAACTGTTTCTAGGCCAATAAGAGGCCAGAACCTAGAAAATTCTATTCTCAAGAATGTGGAGGTGACAGGAACAGGAGGTAGAATGAGCCCCATTTTCCAATTCCCATCTTCAGTGCCTACCTGATAAAGCCCCTTCAGAATTCTTGGTTTTTCAATGAGATCACTTGTCGTTCTTCTAGACCTCTGAAAATGCAGATCTAATTTACCTGGCCTCTTAATATAGGGCAACCTTCATTTCAGGAACTAACCCAGTGACCTTTCATTGTGAATATTCCAAGGCAAGTATATCCTTCCTTATATATAGATTTCATGATGATGTTGTGCTGAAGATGGGTTATCAGAAGTATTAATTTTGAATATTATTAATTTGACATATCTCTATCTATATCTCATATCTTTTTGGAAAGAACACTTTGAAATCAAGAACACGAGCTGTTCGACTGGAGTCGGAGTCTACAATATTTTCCGAGAGAAGCCAAATCACCTAGCTTGTGTGCATAATAAAGATATTCGATTTGAATACAGCTCGACAGAGAGGTTGCTTGCTTCAGGAGCAACACCTTTGCCCTGTCCTTTCTCCGAGACCCCCTCATCAAACTGTGCGCCTTATGAGCCTACAGGATGACTTCATCACCATGGGTGGAATATTGCGAAAGGAGGATTTTAAATCTCCATCACTGTCTTTAGAAAAGTGACTTCAGCCAGCTGTAAATGATCCAGGAAGGCACACAACATCAACAGCTTTTGTAGCAAGTGACATCAGCAATGGACCAACATTTGGACAATCTGTGAATAATTATTATTTTCTGAAATTAGCTATTTCAGAACAGTACTTCTTGTTCAAAGTACTTTTAAAGTGACATTCTGCAGAGTCTTTATGCTGTATGTGTATTTTGTAAAGGGTAGTTGTATATCTATTTGCATAGTTTGGATCTTTTTTAATAATAATCTTGACATCTTCATTTGATGTGAAGATGCCGGTGTTGGACTGGGGTGAACAAGGTCAGATGTCACATGACACCAGGTAATAGTCCAACGGGTTTGTTTGAAATCACAAGCTTTCTGAGTACTGTTCCTTCGTCAGGTGAAGTGAAGAGAAACGTATAGGCACATAATTTATAGTTAGAGAGCTCAAAAGATCATAGAAATTGTGTGAATTGAGTGTTGATAGCCTGGATAACAAGTCTGATCAGAATTGTCAGATGGTGTGAGTGAAGTGCCAATAGCTGAATAGCAAGTGAAGTGATGACCTATAATCCAATTAACTGAGGCAGAGAGATAATTACAAAAAATTTAAAATAAGGTGGTTCTGGAGACAAACCAAATGGCTGGAATAACATGAAAGATATCAGAGTCGCATGGCAAGGGTCTAACCAAAGTAATAAGTAATCCAAAACTGCACAAACTAATTAAGGTAGAGAGACTGTAACAAGTTATGAAGGTGATGGCATCAAAACAGGACAGTAAGGAAGATTTTATAAGATACAGAATATATAGTGGAGTTACATGTAGTGTAACATGAATCCAAGATCGCTTTTGAGGCTGCCTTCATGGGCACAGAAGTTGGCAATCAGTTTCTGCTCAGCGATTCTGTGTTGTTGTGTATCTCAAAGACCGCCTTGGAGCATGCTTACAGCATATTAGGTAGACAGCATTGGCCAAGTTACATGAGTATTTGCTGTGTATGTGGTAAATGGTGTTCCCACTTACTTGAGTACATTTTTGAGATAAACCAGTTCTTGTTAATTTAGGAACCTGGAAGACTTGTAACTGGTATTGAGACACACACTGTATAATATGTTTTTCGTTTGGCAACTAGAGTGGTGATTAAAAAGGAATCAGTTTTCCCCTTGTCACTTGTCTGTAAAACTGTGATGATCATAGTCATCCAATGGAAAGCTGTGCCTTGAACGGTTTTGTTCCCTCAGCGCTATTAATTGCAAATATGACATTACATACATGAGATATAAAATATATTTAGAGATATCATTATATAACATCAAAACAAAATGCCTTTCACCTCTGCAAAAAAATGTCGATATTCATTTTCAGGCCTGAACTCTCACTTGTAAATTCCCCTCATCACTTGGAGATCCTCTACATATTTGTTTAAAAAATGGTATTTATAAGACTTCAGTTTTATCAATTTCCTGGAAAACATCACTTTTAAAAAAAAATTGTTTGAAAGTTTTTTTAATTGAGCAAGTAATATGGTGCAGGAGAATTATGTTGAACAACAACTGAGCAAGAATGCTAAAATTATGTTTAAAATTGCACACAATTATGCATTTACTATAAAATGGATTTTACAGATTTGTTTGGTATAAATTTTTAAATACCTAATCCTTAATAAGGGCAACATAGATTAAATGGCCATAGTTTGGTAATATTATGAATGGAGCAAGTAAGCCTGAACTTGTAATGTACAAACAAGACCATTATTCACAGGTTACCTCACAGGCTGTGGATGAAGAATGAGACTTATAAAACGATAGGTGAATCTTTGGGTTGACCTGGAAACAGCAACATTTTTCCTCAGCTGCTGTTGATCACAAATGGTCCCATCTTTCACTTTATTAGAAAGTATCTGCCAGTGCCTGAAGAGAAACAATGACTCACTGTGCCTGCGAATTGTGTGTTGGCTAATTTACATTATGACAAATCAGTTTAGCAAACCTGCTCCTTTAAAATCTGCAGTCAATCAACATTAACGGCATTTGTCTAGTTCTACAACCTACAATCTTTTAAATTTAAGTTGATAATTTAAAGATAAGTATAACAATTAAATGTTTATTACACAGAAAATACTTTGTTTTTGTTTTGGTTTCTTAAAGTTTTCCCCCAAATATTCCAGTGTTAGATTTTATGAAGAACAAGTAGAAACTGCAAAATTTGCCAAAACAGACTGCCATTTAACATATTGGCAGTATTCCATGATAAAATGCTTACCTCCTTTGTGGAAAACCCTTTTATAAGCGTCTTTGAAATGCACGACAGGAGCATGGAGATGAAAGAATTTTTCTGAAGAAGGGCCTAGGCCCGAAACATCAGCTTTCCTGCTCCTCTGATGCTGCTTGGCCTGCTGTGTTCATTCAACTCCACACCTTGTTATCTAAGTGAGATTAAATGCTTTTACATGTGGTTTAATGTGGGGGTGGGCAGTGAAGTACAAGTCTCACTGTCCAGCCTGCTAGAGACAGGCATGCCCTCCCAACATTGTGCCCTCTATGCTACGGTCAAAGTCATGACCAATGTTCAGATCATTGACCTTTCAAGTTCTGCGGTCTGATTGAAGGTCATGAAATGTTTATTCTGCTTCGTTCTCCAGGTTCTGCCAGTCCTGCTGAATATTTGCAACATTTTCTCTTTTCATTTGAAACAGTCAAGGATCTCCTGTTCCCTGGCTTTCAATTGCACCCTGCCTTTGTGAAATTGCTTGTTTACTTCAGATTATCACTGAATTTTGATTGCTATACTTTCAATGGACTAGAAAAAGTATACTCAGCTAAAGAGTAACTCTTGACGTCAGGGGCTGAATAGCGTAGAGGCTCCTCTCCACTTTGACACTCATCCACAATCAAGCAGGACAGCAGACAGCAAGGATATTGGGGTTTAGGGTCAAAAATGTGTATATTAGACCCTGTGCATGCAAGGAGTCTGATCTCCAATAATCTCAGCGATCCCTGCCATTAGACAAAAACCTTACTCAGTGAGGACCAAGTAGCAGTCATTGCGTATTGGCTACCCCAGGATAAAAACAATCTCATACAGTCATTTTTCACTCCTGCAAAATCAAGTTCAGGACTTGCAGACTTGGGATCTTTATTGATGACCCCGCCAGATCCAATATGGTGGCAATGTAAGATGCTCCAGCTGGAGCTCCTGCACTTCATCCATTCATTTTGTTATTTTTGCTCTTTTTTTTTCCAGCTTTTGACTTAAAATTACCTGGAGGCAAATGGAGGAGACTGAAGGTCATCGCTCGCGAGTCCCAGACCACGTAGATGCGGGGGTGGGTTGGGGGTGGGCGGGCGGTGAGTCCTAGGCCAAACTAGTGTAGGGGTGTCAGCAAGTCCCTGGCCAGGCCAGGGCGGTGTGGGGTGGGGTGGGGGGTCGGGGGTGTTGTTCAGTGAGTCCCAGGCCAGTCTGGTACAGGGGAGTGAGCGGGTCCTAGGCCAGGCCAGATGGGGGGGGGTCAGCGAGTGCCAGACCAGGCTGGTACGGGGTTCAGTGAGTCCCAGACCAGACCGGTACCCAGTTTGGTGAGCCCCAGGGCAGGCTGGTACAGGGGGACAGTGAGTCCCAGGCCAGGTCGGCATGGGGAGGCGATGAATCCCAGACTGTAGACCCGCACAGGGGAAGCTAATCCCTAGCCAGGCTGGTACAGGGGACAGTGAGTTCCAGACCAGAGGCAAGGCCATTGGGGTCTGGAAGTGAGATCTTTAGGTTTGAGGCTCAACATGGTCTGGAGACTGGGCCCAGGTGATCTGAAAGTTCGATGTTGGCACGGACTTGGTGAAATGCCTAAAATTTGAGTTCTTTTTAAAAAGGAAATTTCTTTATTCTATACTGGGCTTTTACTTATGATTCTTTCAAATCTGTAACACATACTTAATTAGCCTGTAGCCAAGATGGTGCCAAAGTGGCGAAATTACAAACCTTTCACTGTACTCATTCAAGTACATGTGACAATAAAGGTTAATTCAATTAACTCAATTCAATTCAAACCTGAATGTCACATCAACAGTGTTGCTCAGAAACTTTGGCTTGATGACATTGACATTGCCACTGTGTGTAAGACACGGTATGCAGGAGAAGGCCAGCACAAAGAATCAGTTCTTGCTCAACATAACTCTCCTTCACAAAGTTACTTGTCTCAGTAAAAACTTTCAAACAAGATGCTTTCACTTCCAGTTGTGAATGGCGAGTGGGCAATGAAATAACTAATTTGAGGAGGAGGCTCCACAAATATCGGTGATGCAGGAGACCAGCATGTCAGTGTAAAAGACAAGGCAGAGGCATTTGCCGGCAACTTCAGCCAGAAGTGCCAACTGTGCACCCCATTTCTACCTTTTCCTGAGCTCCCTGGGACCACAGATGCTATTGTTTGCCTTGAGAATTGGTGGTGTTTTTTGTTTAAGAATGCCTTCTGCTGCAGACATAATAGCTCCTGGATTGCCTGGCCAGTGGCAGTCTACTAAAACCAGTCTTGATGTTTCCTGGTAGAGAAACACAAAATCTTCTTGTCAGTGCTGCTTATGGTGGTTCTAAGGGCAGATCAGATGCTATGGGCATTCACTGGTTCCTGATCATACCATGTTGCCAGATTGACTTAGTCAATGTCTCACAGCCACGCTTTCTTTTCAGAGTCCCTCAGTCCATCGATATTGATTTACAGCAGCAGAGCTCGTGCTGCTGCTTTTGTTTTTGATGAACTATAAGATAGTAGACAGATTAGGCAAAAGCAGTCATGAGCTCCTCTTGTGGCACAAGTGATACAGATGTCCCTGTGGTTCTTTGCTTGGAAAATGATGCAGTCAAGCTGGTACCACTGTCTGGAGCAAGGATGTTGCCATGCTCATTGGACCTTGTGTTTGTATCTATGATAAAGTAAAGGTAAATTTACCATAGTCCTCCTAGACCATACGGCTGCTCTTGCATTTGAGGGAGATGACTGATGATGATTTGACCTGAGGATGACCATGTTTCCGGCCAAAGCAGAGGTTGAGAAGGAGATTCCTTCATTGTAACCTCAGCCAGTGTAGGAATTGAACCCGTGCTGTTGGGATCACTCTGTATTGCAAACCAGCTGTCCAGCTACCTGAGCTAAGAAGGTACGTGTAGACACTAGGATAATATTGTAATTGCAAAATTATGTCGAAAGGCTGAACACTCTAAAATGCTTTTAGAAAAGGCACAACTGACAAGTGTTCTGACAGCAGACGTTAAGATTATTAAAAGGTTTGATGTGGTGGATGTACAGTGTTTCTTTTTATGGTGAAGTAATAAATTCAGAAGAAAGTTCTGTGCAGGGTGTATGGTTAGAATCTGGTACACGTTTCACAAGGAGTAGTTGAGATGAGTAGCATTGTTGCATTTAAGGGGCAAGTAGATAAGAATGTGTGGAAGAAGGAAACATTGCTAGGGTTAGGTGAAGAAGCATTTGAGAAGTCTTTTGTGTTGTATGATGGGTGTCGCAGAGAATCATTGTGCCAGATGGCCTTTTCCTGTTTTGTTAGTAGTATGTGGCACTGTGTAATCATGTTGATGATGCATTTTTACATGCAATGTTGTGGTGCAGCTATGTTGACCTAATGCCATGTTGTGATCCAAGATGTTGACAGTGCTATGTAATAAATAACATCTGTGATCACAGTTTTTTAATATTTAAGGATATGTTGCTTCCTTCTTAGAATGGATAAAAAATACTCAGATCACTCCTTCTTTGGGAAGAAGGATTCTTAATCTTTGAATAGAAGGCATGTCAACCTTGTCCATTCTTTTTTGTTTATCAGACTGCGTCTTAAACGAGTTAGTTGTTGCTCCATTGGTAGCATGCTTACCTCTTAATCAGAACGTGATGGTTTAAGTCCCTTGGCTGACAGTACAGTCTGAATCTGAAGAATTGCTGCACTGTTGGAGGTGTCTTTTGAATGAAACTAGAGCTCAGTCACCTCTCACCTGGACCTAAAAGATTCTGTGATATAATTTCAAAGAAAAGCAATGGAGTTTTCCCCAGTAATATTCATATAATACTTATTCTTCAGTCATCACAAACATTAGCTGAATCTATTGCTTTTAGATTGTTCTTTCTATATATTGGTTTGTAAAAGTTGGCAGTCACATATCCTGAACAGGATGCTAACCAGCACAAAGGAAACTGCAGGCTGCTGTTGTATGTGGAAGGAGGTAAGGCTTCTCCATCATGGAACTGCCTCTAAGCACTTTTCAGGAAACAAAGGGGAATAGATGGCCACAGTTGGTAGATCACCATTGTGCAAGGTGAACTCCTGTATAGGATAGCTGTTGGGCACAGCTTAGGCCATGCAAGAACAGGGCTATTGTAATTGTAGTGGGAGGAAGGGTAATCCTGGTTTGCTGTTGGGAGACCATCTCCAGGATCTGCTAGGCTTTCGCACCATGGAGGAACATTTAAGCCAACTGAAAAATTCCATTTATCATCTGATCTTTAGGTTTCATTGGCCTCTGTCATTGAGTTAACAAGTTATCTGCTGCTTGTGGACAAGTACCTATTTTATGCCAATACAGCCTAAACGAAAATGGTCAGGAGTCAGGACTGTGGTGGGGAATTGGCACACAGGCCCTCATCAGGAATTTCCATACTTGCCTGTATTCCTGCACTGGTAGAAAAGTTCTGCCCTAAATCTCTGAAATCATTCAAGACTTAGGGCTGAATTTCCATACCGCGTCAGGGCCCCAGTGTCAAGTATACTTCCACATCCCAACTCCACATCAAATTGGCACCTGAGCCTAGGTTTTGAGCCATTTTAGTAAAGATAATGGTGGAAGATGGGAATCCCATTTCCATGGGAGTAGGATGAGAAGTCATCCAGAACTCATGCACGCACAGTTCCTGGATGCAGTTGGCTTTTAAATAACCAGCTGCCTTCATTTTGGGTTATTGGAGTTCTTGAATCCTGGAGTGTAGATATTAAACCTGGTGACCAGGTCTGTTCTCACTGTATTTCTTTTGGATCGGCAAGGTACCCAGTAGAGAGGTGAGCTACCCCTGCAGAACATTTTTGGGTTGGTGTTCATGGTTCTTTTAAGAGGGGAAGGACTGCCTTGAAGACTGCCAGGGCCTTTTGCGAGGGGGTCAGCTGCACTTTGGGATTCTTAACTGTAGAGGAGATTGTGTGTAAAAGGTACACAAAACGTTTGAAACTGTTGTTACGAAGTTTCCAGACGTGCCAACTCATCAAGAGCTACCAAGAAATGTCAAAATGTATTCTTCTAGATGGAGTGAATTTGTCAATAGAATGTTGTCTGCAATATGCAACGTTAAATAATAGGTTGAAACATGTTTCCCCCATGTGCATAGACACTTAAGAATGTTCAATGAGTTGGCATCATATGGGAAAGATTGGTGCTTGAAGTGGGCACTAGATTGGCACGGGCTAGGTGGTTCCAGAAGAGATGATATGGAAAGAGGATAGAATAAGGGATTTTGGGACTATGGGGATGCGTAAAAGATATCAGATTACCTAAGTGGATGTGCGTGGGGCAGAGGGAGTGTGTGGGAGTGATAGCTGCTGGAATGTTTTACATTTCTCTCCTGGTGAGATTAGATACCCCTTTTGGATGTGGTCCCAGGACAATTTTGATGGGATGTAAAAGAACGGTCCAAAAAAAATTGTGGAGTTAAAAGCTGGTAGGTACTTTCAAGTGCTTGTTTACATGAGCCATTATAAGATTTGTGCTGGTGGGTATGAGGCTGAGTTTGCATAGGTTTCCATAGGGGCTATATAGTGTCATGTGGATGACTGGGGGCATTCTGTAGCTTTGAGGTATAAGGGTCAATTGAGATTAGTAGAGAGTCATAGAGTAGCTTGGAGTCCAGAGAGTATGTAAGGTTGAAGGGGAGTAAGGTATGTTTTATGTTTTCATCTTTGTTTTTAAATGATAGCCGCAGTGCTAGAGCCCTGAGGCAGCCTTTTCAACGCCAAGTCCTTGTTACTCAAGCCCTGCCCAGGTTTGCCAATCGCACTTCTGATCCAGCCCACCTTCCTAGGCCAAAGTTTGGCAGTGAGGATAGCCATTTCTAAAGATCCAGTAGACAAGACCAGAGCCTCCCAGCCTCGGCGCAACTGACCTGGGTACAAAAACCTGGGCCCTGATGTCCTGCAGGAGTCACTCCAGCCTTGACATGTCACTGTCCCACTATCAGAGATTTGCTTCTGAGAGGTTACCACCATCTCTGAGCCATTTTTCCACGTTTGTATGGCTTGAAAATTCCAATTGGTAACTGCAGAATAACCTTTAATAGGTCTTGTCATTGGCTAATGGACTATCTGCACTTGCGGAAAGGCGGTTGTCACCTTCCGTTGATGCTGCCTGGACAAAAATAACCTGGATGTAGGACAAAGTGAGGGAGACTTGCACATGAGCTGGTAGCAGGACGTTTCAACCCCTCTGCTTTTGGTCTTGGGAGAAATGAAAACTCTGCCTGTTGTTGAATACTGATTGGGAATGGGGAAGGTGAAGATTGTGTGTGTGTGTGTGTGTGTGTGTGTGTGTGTGTGTGTGTGTGTGTGTGTGTGTGTGTGTGTGTGTGTGTGTGTGTGTGTGTGTATACGTATGGCATTTGGCTAGCTCTTAGTAAGCAATATTGATTTTAAAACACAAACTAATGCTGTGAACTGGAATTGAGGATGTGTTCATAGAAAATTATATTTTCTAATATAAATATAATCACAGAAGAAATTATTTTAAAATGGGAAATGAATTACAATGTGTGACCCAATCCAATAACTCTCCCTTCCGCAAATCCTACGTTTGCCAAACGCTAGGTTGCATCTTCACACCTTGTTTTTCTGGAAGATCAATTAATGTGGAATATATAATGTTATGTCTTAAGTGACTGGTTTCTTTGTACTTAATTCTTTAAAAGTAGCAGACCACAACATCTGATGTTGTGAGTTTTCATTCCATTTATTTCCACTTATTTTTTGTAGGAAGCTTTGTTTCTTGCCACGTCTTTATTCCGCCATGTAATTCTATTCTCTATTTTTTTACCTGAAGGACATAGCTGCACTGTGGCCTCGGTGTGTGCAGTACCATTCTGTTGTAAAATCTACACCATGGCAACACTTCTCTATTAGTGAAACATAACAAAACAATCTTCCAAGTAGTAATCCTAATTTGTATGTGACGACGTTTGTATTGTTACTAAGTTTGTATTGTATTGCAATCATGCACAAAGCTACAAAGATTGAACAATATTTGCTGAAAACCTATTTAAATCCACTTTTTCCTATTGTTTATGGCTGTTGTTAAATATATATATTTAAAAACTGTTAGAGAATCACTGAAGGTTGTTAGAAATAGAAGGGTAATGGCCATCAGCAGATGGTTGAGAGATTTGGAAAAGAACAAAACAAAAGTTCTGCAGATCTCCAGCTCAGTAATCAATATATGAAAGAGAGGTATTTTACTATTGTGGTTGAGGCCTTGTACAAGAAAGGACTTGGATGAGATGGGAGAGTTCTTGCATTGAATTATTGAGAGCAAGTCAATAAAAAGAAGCCAAAGAAAATCATAAGGTTATATCTGCTTCGAACAATCACTATTCACTACATCCATGTCCTTCATAATTTTATAAAATTCTGCAAGGTCATCCCTCAGCCTTCAATGCTCTGAGAAAATAGCCCCAGTCTATTCAGCCTCTTCCTATAGCTCAAGCCCTCCAATCCTGGTGGTCTAGGCCTGAAACATCAGCTTTTGTGCTCCTAAGATGCTGCTTGGCCTGCTATGTTCATCCATCTCTACACTTTTTGAACATTCCTGTAAATATTTTCTGAACTCTTTCTAATTTTGCTACATCACTCCTTTAGCAGAGAGACCAGAATTGCACACAGTATTCCAAAGGTGGTCTAACCAATGTCCTGTACAGCCACAAATGACCTCCCAACTCCCTTACGCAATGCATTGACCAATAAAAGCAAGCATACCAAATGCCTTAAAATAAACATACAATGAAGAATATAACCACAGACTTCAGAAGGCAAGGTAACACTTGACCAATCTCATTGAATTCCTTGCAAAAGTAATAAAAAGTAAGACCAGGGAGAAGATGCTTAGATAGGAACAGAGGTCAGAGGAGCAGAGAAGGTGGCGTCGGATGGATTTTAGATTCAAATGTGATTATGATTAAATAGATAGAAGAAATGAATATATACCCATGGATTTACAAAAAGTCTTTGATGATCACATGTCTTCTATATGGTATTTTAAGGTAAAGTATGGGGAGCCAGGGACAAGGAGCAGAATAAAAAAAAAGACTGTCTACGAAACAGATAGCAGAGCAGAGTTGAAAGGTAAATACTGAGACAGGCAGACAAAAACAGGATAAAACGAACAATTTTGGATGCTAGAGATCTGATACAAAAACAAAAATTGCTGGCAAAACTGTGTAGATCTGGCAGCGTCTGTAGGACGAAAGCAGCATTAATGTTTTAAGTCTGATGACTCTTCATCAGGACTAAACGACAGATGTGGTTTTCTGAAAAGCTGAGATCATTTTCAAAAATGAGTTAAACTCTGAAACAGAAGCACCAAATCAAATTTTGAAAATGTCTCCAAATTGCAGGTTATGGTTTACGCTGAGTGAAGTATTAAAAGACAGTATTAACAAACATGCAGAACAGACATTGACATAGACATATAAAGAGTAAATAAATTTCAAACTTGTTTGTATAAGTTACTGTGAGGAACTGCATTTGATAAAAGGGGCAAATGACACCACATTCTCCTTTATAATAAAAGTTGAACTGAGGTAGAAGTGAAAAGGTTTACATAGGTGAAAATTCGGAAATCTTTAAAGATAACACAAGTTGAGATAGTCATAAAAAGTGAAAAGGTTTAGTGGAATAGAATTCTAAAGTGAAGAATTTATGTTCCACTTGTAAGAATACAATCTACAATTCTGATTGCTGTAAAACAAAAGGGATCTGGAAGAATAGCAAAAAGTCTAAAAATAATTTTCTAGGACATTACTAGAGCTAAAAATGCACACTAACTGGAAAGACATGTGTCTTAGGATGTTGAATTAAATTAAAAATGTAAATTGTTGTTAGATTTGTTAGTGACCACTTTCTATTTATCGCCCCTGGTTTGGGTTCCATAGCAAGTGTGGAAAAGACTGAGTGCTGACCAGATGGCATTCTTGAATATCACAAAGGGGTTCAACAGGGTAGATGAGGAGAGAATGCTTTCAACTTGTTGGAGGATCCAAACTAAGATGATTAATTGAAGGTGATCGTCAACAATTCAAAAAAACAATGCATTCTATCTTTAAAAAAAATCCCAAGACACTTCATAGGAGCATTATAAACAAACAATGACACCAAGCTGCATAGGAGAGAATGATTTAGATAATCATTGGAGCAGGCTTGGTTGGAGTTGAAGATTGGGTCCATGCATGAATCTTGATCTAGCCGATTCTGAGGGGATTGTCAAGAAAATTGAAAATTGTAATGGACAATTTCACTTAACCTGGAATCTCCCAAAAAAATGTCCTTTAGCTTAATCAATTTCCAGGAAAAGTTAGAGAATTAAAATTTTACTCTAACTCCTGCTATTAAGTGCAACTGTGAGCCATCACTAACTGCCTCCACTCTACCACCCCTGCCAACTATACCCACTCCCTTGATTGCCAATGGAGGAGCATTTAAATTCATTGCTACTCAAAAGCCAGATTAGATGAACAAGTCATGAATAAGATGAGTGCAGATAGCAACGCAAATTTCTCAATTCAGTTCTGACAATGTGTAACTCACTGGCATATTGGAATGGTTGAGACAAACAGTAGAGTTACCTTGAAGGAAAGCTGCTTAAATGAATGAGGGAGAATGGAATGAAAGGCTAGGTTGACAAGCAATATTAATATTAAAAGAGAGTTACATCTGAAGATTAAAATATCATCCAAAGTAATTGGATATATCTGTGCTATAAATACGATTGTTATATTTGAGACATTAGGAACTGTATTGTTATGCACATGTGTATCTATTATGCAAGAGACCATATTCCTTAGTACTAAAGTCTGGATACCAACCTAACAATGCAACATTCTAAGGCACATGAGGAATGTTAGACATCGGCTCCAATATTTCTGCCTAAAAGTGTAAATATTTCAGACTTCTGGAATCTAAAAGATGAAACCATTTCATTTTTTTCCAAATGGTTCTATTCACCTGCCTGTTTACTTCGAATAATATGTTTTACACATCAAGGCAATTATAATGAAACAAGCTGTAAGATGCCTGTGTTTACAATTTACTCTAACAATAGTTTCATATCATACATTTGTAGTTTGGACATTATATATCAAAAAGCAGCACATTTTCAGCAATTATTATTCACGGTGTGCTGTAGAAATGTTTCTAAAGGGTAAATTGTACCCTCTTGTTCTCTAAACTTAGTCATCTTGGAAAGCTTTATGTAGCATTCTATTCATAGGCTCCCATCTTTTGTCACCAACAACTTCCATGATTATTGTTCATGGTTTTCAGAAAAGGATTTTACTAAAAAATTACCCATCTTCTCAAAACATCATGAATAACCTTGCTGATTTTACATACACATGGCTGCAAAATTATTGGTGAATCACAGGATAAACAAATCAGTCAGTAAGCTTATAAAAATGAAAACATCCCATCTGTTTTATACATTATTGTTGGGATTCTATTTGTTAAATGAAGTTGAAAGTTTGTGAAAGCTTATGGTCCAATTTAACTTTGAATAGATTTTTTTTGTTTCATTGAACTTGACTGATTTCTGAATATAAAAATGCTTTATACTTCATGGGATAACTATTTATTTAGTTTCAATTCTGCAGTAGGGAGTAAAGAGTTTATCTGAAATGTATTTTATGAGTACAGTCAAATGTAAGTAAGACCATACAGGAGCCAAGTGGGTCCACCGATAGCAAATGGCTTACAGTGGCTCAAGAAGGCAGCTCAGCATTACCTTCTCAAAGGCAACTAGTTGGCAATAAATCCTGGCTCATCATTCCACAGGAATATCCAACAACCTGTTATAGACTGGGCCAGACCCCTCAAAATATTTTAAGAAGGTAGCCTCAGACACTAACTTCTTCTTGTGAAGTGGGTGTTCCAGATGTGATGTAGCTGATCAAAACCACTTGGCTTTCAGCAAAACAGAACTATTTAAATACTACCATTGAAACATGAACAAACAAAAGTGGAATTTAGAGTAACTTAACTATTGGAAAGCTTAATCAACCCAATACAGCAACTTAACTAATTAGCTGGCCCAGTATAGTAACACAAACATATATCACACAAACATTCCCTTTGGCATAAAGATAAATTCAAACACAGATTCTAACAAGCAGGTGGGAGCAACATCCAAAGAGATTTCAGAGAATGTCAGTCAGTTAGGAATCCTCTACTGAAGCTTGCAACACTTCTGGACTCCAACATCTTATGACTGCTGCAGCGAAAGAAAAACTGGGAAAAATCTGAACTGGGAAAACTGCCCACTCTCCTTCCATTATTAAACTGTTTTAAAAAAACCTGAAGGCTCCTTAAGCCCGGACTCTGTGGCACCTTTGCCTTTGCTACCTCCCTTCAAAAACACCAAGGACAAAATCACCTATTTAAAGTGACAGCATCGAAATTGACATATGAACGGACTTCAGAACAGAACCTATTCTGCATTTAGCGACTGCTTGTAACAGAAATATGATCCTAAGACCAATGTTTCATGTCTAGCTGTTTTTATCTCTTCAATAGGCCTAAATTAGTACCTTGATGTTAGGTACCTTACCCTTGAAAGATGTATTCTCAATTTACTTAATATGACAATTAAGACAGATTCTACAGTCTAATACTTGCTGGCTGTCTGACAGAAGGCCTGAAAGTTGGGATAAAAGGCTCTTTTTTAGAATGGCAACCAGTGACAAGTGGTGTCCCGCAGGGTTCAGTGTTGGGGCCACAGCTGTCACTTTATATATTAAGAGGGTTGGAACATAAAAGCAGTAGTGTGCTTTTGAGACTTTATGAAGCACCATTTAGAATACTGTGTCCAATTTTGGGCCCCACACCTCAGGAAGGACATACTGGCACTGGAGCGTGTCCAACGGAGATTCACACGGATAATCCCTGGAATGGTAGGCCTAACATATGATGAACGGCTGAGGATCCTGGGATTGTATTCTTTAGCGTTTAGAAGGTTGAGGGGAGAACTAACGGAAACATACGAGATAATGCTTGGCTGAGAAAGGGTGGACGCTGGGAGGTTGTTTCCGTTAGGTAGGGACACTAGGAGCCGTGGGCACAGCCTTAGAATTAGAGGAGGTAAATTTAAAACTGAAATGAGGAGACAATGCTTCAGCCAGAGAGTGGTGGGCCTGTGGAATTCGTTGCCACGGAGCGCAGTGGAGGCCGGGATGTTAAATGTCTTCAAGGCGGAGATTGATAAATTCTTGATCTCGCAAGGAATTAAGGGCTACAGGGAGAGTGCAGAGAAGTGGAGTTGAAATGCCCATCAGCCATGATTAAATGGTGAAGTGGACTTGATAGGCTGAATGGCCTTACTTCCACTCCTATGTCTTATGGTCTTATGGACTCTTTTATGAGAGTTGGAAAAATACAGGAAGATTTTATTTTTCCAGGTGATTGGTATACTGCTGTTTCTTACCTTGTGCCTAATGCCTAATCTAGTGATGCAGCTACTTCTGTAATTAAAGCATGGTGTTTAGTGACTTATAGAGTCATAGAGTCATACAGCATGGAAGCAGGCCTTTCAGTCCAACTCATCCATGCCAATCAGGTTTCCCAAACTAAACTACTTGCATTTCCCTGCATCTAGCCCATATCCCTCTAAACCTTTCCTATCACTCTAAACCTGTGCCATTGTCTTTTAAATGTTGTAACAATACCTCTACCATTTCTTCTGGCAGTTCATTCAACTTACAAACCACCTTTTGTGTGAAAACATTTCCTCTTGGGTCCCTTTAAATCTTTATCCTCTCACCTTAAAAATATGCCCCCTCATTCTTAATGGCTCCACCGTACGGAAAAGACCTTTGCTGTTCACCTAATCTGTGACCCTCGTGATCTTTAAGGGCAGCCCTCAAACTCTTACACTCCAGTGAACAAAGTCCCAGCCTATCCAACCTTTTCTTTTAACTCAAACCCTCCATTCCCAGTAACGTCCTGGTAACCATTTTCTGCATCCTCCCTAATTTATTAATGTTCTTCCTATAGCAAGGTGACCAGAACTGCACACCATACTCCAAATATGACCTCACTAATGTCCTATACAATCTACACACGATGTCCCAGCTCTTATAATCAGTCATGTCAGGAATGAGTACAAGTCTGCTAGACAGGACCTAACCCCCTTCAAATAAATCAAGAAGATAGCATAGACCTTAAATTTTATTTAAGGCAAGTGAAAGGTTTTGTGTTCCAGACGTAATTCAATTGATTAACCTTTAAAAGCAAGGTTCAGTGACCCTTATCAAGTCAAAAAGGAAATTGAATGAGGTGAATTATTTGATAAGAATGTCAGATAGAAGAAAACCCAATATGGCCGGAAATGGAGGTTTTCAATTATCAAGAGAGGCTAGATAGGCTGGGATCTTTATCACTGGAATGTAGGAGGTTGAGGGCTGATCTTAGAGATCATGAGGGACATAGATAAGGTGAAGTAGTTACACTACTTGCCTTTGAAAAAACACACTTTATTTTTACTGTACAGTTACAAACAAAATAAAGAAGAATTGGTATAATTTTAACTCCATGGGAAAACTTAGTAGAATAATAGATTATTTAACTACTAAATAGCAACTGTTCCAACACAAATACACCCTTGGCAAAGGCAAATTCAACAAAATAGATTGACTCAATGCAATATTTCTTCAACCCAGGAGGAAAGAACATCAATAGAAAATTCGGGCAGAGAGAGAGAGAGAGAGAGAGAACTCAAGTGTTTTGCTATAGAAGGGAGAGCTGTATGGCAGCTTCAAAATTCCAACAACTGCTGAAAACCAAACTGATCTGGTTCTGTGGGAGATTGAGTCCACTTATTCATGTTGCTTCTATTTTACCATTTTTTTTAAATGAAGGCTTCACAAGCTGTTTACTTTATTAACTTGGAACAAACTGCTTAGGACCTCTGTCTCAATCTCTCTTCATAAAAGAACCAAGTCAAAATGCATCTCTTAAAGCCCCTGTGTTGTCACAACTCTCCCCTTAAAAACAATGAACCATCAGTATACAAAGATGGCTTCTTATTTAAAATCTTTAGTCTCACACTATAGTTACACTACAATACATGGACAAGAGCATGTAAACATTCACTACCACAGTAAATTTTAATTAGTTTATTCAGATACCAAACAGCTTTATCATCTCTCATCACAGTTATGATAACATGTTGACAATTACATTGTTTCATCCTGCCACATGTATAATTTTCAAATTATATGGCTGTAGTAATAAACTCCATCTAAACCATCTGGTATTTTATCTTTAATTTTTTCCAAAAGCATTAAGGCATTATGATTAGTACATACAATTGTCTCAAATACATGACTGGTAACAAATGTTGAAATGTTGCAGTGCCAATACCAAACGCAAGGTCTTGTTCTAAATTGTGGAACATTTTTGTTAATGAATATTCAACTTTTGGAGAAATGTCAGATAGGTCTTTCTATCTACCTTGTTGTCTTCTTGTAAGAGCACAGCACCAACAAACACATCACTTGCATCAATAGCCACCTTGAATGGCTTTGCATAATTAGGTGTAGCTGACACTGGGACAGTGGTTAACACAGCTTTCTGCCTGTCAAATGCCTTCTGACATTCCTCCTTCCGCTGAAAATTTCCTCACATCCTCAACAAGTCAGTAGAGTGACCACACTGCTAAAACTTGGTACAAATTTTCAATAAAACCTCTCTCTCCCAGGAATCGTAGTTCTTCCCTCTTCGTCGACAGTGTGGGAAACTCCCCAATAACCTTTGTATTCACATCCTGTGGGACCATCTGTCTATGTCCAATGATATAGCCTAAAATCATAACTTGGGCTTTTGCAAACTCGTTCTTAGCCAGGTTTATCACCAAGCCCACCTTCTGAAGTCAATCGAACAATTCCGACAGATGCCCCAAATGTTCCTTCCACGTGTAACAAAGAGTCATCAGGCCGTCTATGTACATCAGATAATTGTGTTATCCCAAAATGACTTTACTGATTAGTCTTGGAATGTAGCTGATGCATTTTCATACCAAAAGGCTTAACTTTAAACAATAAAGTCCTTTTGGTGCCCGTAAAACTAAAATTTCCTTCGCTGTCTTGGATAATGGTACTTGCCAATATCCATTGAGTGAGTCCAGCTTCAAAATACATGTTGCTTGTCCAACCTTCTCAATATAACCTTCCCACCATAGAATAGGATATGAATCAGATTTTGGAACTGCATTGACTTGGCAGTAATCAATACATAGGTATTGGGAACCATTTGGTTTTGGTACCACTACGGGTGAGCTCCATTCACCGCAACTAACTTTGAATGTATCTCATTTGAACATGCTTTCAATCTCTTTTTGAACCTATTCCAACTTTAGAGGGTTAAATCCTATACCTCCATCATGTGTAAACATTGTAGTACTTCCTGGTTTATTTCCCCACATCTCTCCATGTGATTGCAGTAACTCTTTCAGGTCATTTCAGTTTTCCTCTTGAGGTAATTTATAATTTATCCCAATTTTTGAGGACTTTCTCATTACCCAATTTAATTTGAGGAATGTTAAATTCAAATTTATCTGGATTTGGTTTTTTGCTCTAAGTTGTAACAAGTACCACATTCTCCTTTTACTTTCCTTCCCTACCAAAAGACTATTTGAGCATATTCATATGACATACTCTGTGAGGTTTTCTTCTAACTGGTGCTCTAATCAAATAATCCTCACTGAATTTCCTTTTGATTTGATAAGGCCCACTAAACCTTGCTTTTAAAGGTTCACCTACCATTGGTAGTAAAATAAACTCTTTATCTCCTCCAGTGAAACTACAGATTTTTGATTTCTTATCTGCTTTATGTTCCGTGACATGCTGTGCTACTTTCAAATGCTGTCTAGCCAACTCACTAGGTCTATTTAATCTTCGCTAAAATTTGAGACACTGTCCCAAATATGTTGTCTTTGAACTCTGACTTACCAATTTTTCCTTAATTTATTTCAATGGTCCTCTCACCTCATGTTCAAAAACTAATTCAAAAGGTGCACCCCTAATTCCAAAAAAGTACAAATGGAATTCCTTTATCCCAATCCTCTGGATAGCCTTGACTATGAGCTCTCAATGTAGTCTTTAAGATTTGATGCCACCTTCAAATATTTCTTGCAATTCTGGATGTATGCAATCGATTTAAATTGTTTTATTTCTAAGCTATCTATAACTTCACTGAATAGCTTTGGTGTAAAATTTAACCCTGACTCTGATTTGTTTTCCTGTGAGTAGTCAGTATCCAGTAAAAAAAATGTGAGTAACTCTTCTATTGTCCTTTGATCCATGATATTAGTATGGAATGGCCTTTGGAAATCTGTAGACACACATATTATGGTCCATAAATATTGATTGCCACTTATTGTTTCAGGAAGAAGTCCTACCAATCAATTAAGACCCTTGTAAAAGGTTCCTCAAATGCTGGAATAGGTATTAACACTGCTGGTTTTATCACTGCCTGAGGTTTTCCTATTACCTGACCTGTATGACATGTCCAACAAACTTCAACCACGTCTTTATGTATTCTTGTCCAATAAACATGTTTTTGTATTTTGGTTTGAGTTTTCCTTACACCTAAATGACCTCCTACTGATAATTAATATGCAACCTGCAACATCTCCTTTCTATAACCCACAGGCAATACAACTTGATGAATTTCTGCCCATTTTTCTTTTGCTTGAAGAAGTAATGGTCTCCATTTCCTCATCAAGACTTCATTTTGAAGATAGTTACTTTCTGGGATATACTCAGATTTTTCATCTGTGTATACATTTTGATACAGTTATTTTAATTTCTTTTATCTTTTTGTCGTAATTCAATTAACTTCTCTGAACTAAAAATATCCGCTTTGTCCTCCTCCTATTCTTGTTTTTCTCAACCATTTGATCAAACACAGTATCGGATAAATTGAACTTCAACTTCCCTATCTTTATTCTTTGATTTCTTCTCCTGTTCCAACCTGTAGTTTTGAGGCCTTATTATCACAAAGAATCTGGCAAAATATGAGGATATACTTGCTGTAACATCTCAGTTGCCTGATTTTCCACAGATTTTTCAACCACAAAAGACATCACTCCCACCTGTGATACAGCTATTTCATTCCCAAGCATAAACTATACCTCCAGAACAGAGAATTTCTCTATTACCTCTGCCACTACTTCACTTTTCACCAGACTCTCCAACCTCACCCTATACAATGCAGTACCACTTTTCTCACCATGAATTACATACATTGCCACCTTTTCTGGCAATACTCCTTCCAAAGTACATTCTTTCTCATCTCTCACCATCAAAGATTGACTTGCACTTGTATCTTTTAAAATTTTAATTTCTGTTCTTGGTCCTCTTAGCACACATGAGCAAATATTACCCATTTGGGGAAATTCTTTACAAGCATTCCTCACATGCTGTTTACTTCATTGGCTTGGATCAGGTCACTTGGAAGAAACAGGACAAAGTATACCTCTTAAAGCCATAATATCATCACATAAATAACAGGATCCAGCACCAATCCCTGTGGAACATTGCTGGTCACAGGCCTACAGTTCAAAAAACAACCCTCCACCGCCAACTGTCATCACGTCTCCTCTACGCCTCCTACTGTCAAGCCAGTTTTGTATTTAGTTGGCAAGCTATCCCTGAATACCATGTGATCTAGCTTTACTAATGAGTCTACCATGCAGAGTCTGGTTGGAGACTTCACTAAATTCCATGCTGACAATGTCTACTGCTGTGCCCTCATCGATCCTACATCATCAAAAAAACTGATTCAAGTTTGTGAGACATGATTTCCCATGCACAAAGCCATGTTGATTATCCCTAATCGGTCCTTGGTTCTCCAAATGCATACAAATCCTAACTTTCAGAAACCCCTCCAACAACTTACCCACCACTGGTGACAGGCTCGCAGGACTATAGTTCCCAGGCTTCACCTCACTTTCTTAACTTTCTTCACCTTTCTCAAATAGTGGCATGACATTAGCCACCCTCTAATCCTTTGGCTCCTCGCCCGCGGAGGATACAAATATCTCTGGAAGGCATGCCACAGTTTCCTCCCTAACTTCCCAAAATGCCCTACGATATAATTAATCAGATGCTGAAGACATATCCACCATTATGTTTTATAAGATCTCTGATAGCTCCTCTTCTGGACTGTTTTCAAAACATCAATATTGATTTAGAGATAGTAAGAACTGCTGATGCTGGAGTCTGAGATAACACAGTGTGGAGCTGGAGGAACACAGCAGGCCAGGCAGCATCAGCAGGAAAGCTGATGTTTCAGGTCAGGACCCTTCTTCAGAAATGGGAGAGGAGGAAGGGAGCTCTGAAATAGGTAGACAGAGGAAGGGTGGGGCTGGGGAAAGTAGGTGGGAAGATGATAGTTGAATGCATGTCGGCAGCGGTGGGGATTGGTCAGTGAGGTGGGAGGAGCGGATAGATGGGAGAGAAGAAGGACAGGTCAAGGAGGCAGGGATGAGAGGGAGGGTTGGTCATGGGATGAGGAGATGGTGAAGGGGTGGGGAGATTTTGAAACTAATAAAGCCCACATTGAGACTATTGGGTGCCTTTGAACTCTTGTTGTCTCACTTTTGAAAGCATCCCATTTGCCAGTTGTCCCATTACTTAGAAATGATCTACTCCAATCAACTTTTGAAAGTTCCTATCTTATACCATCAAAATTTGCCTTACTTGAATTGAAACTTTAACTTCCATACAAGGCCTATCCTTTTCTACAACTTTTTAAAAAGTAATAGAAATTATGGTCACTGGTACCAAAGTGCTCCCCAATAACACTTCAGTCACTCATCCTGCCTTATTCCCCAAGAGAAGGTCATGTTTTGCTCTCTCTCTAGTAGGTACATATACATATTGATAAAGCAAATTTTCTTGAACACATTAAACAAATTCCCCTCCATCCAACCTGTTAACACTATGGCAGTCCCAGTCTATGTTTCGAAAGTTAAAGCCCCTGCTATGACAACCCAATTATATTTACATACATCTAAGATCTCTGTACACATTTGCTCCTCAATTTCCTGCTGACAGTTGAGGCCTTTGCTACAATCCCATCAAGATGATCAGCCCCTCTTATTGCTGAGTTCTACCATATAGATTCACTGCCCCTCAGAAATCTTTTCTCTGAGCTCAGCAGGATTGTTTTCCTTAATCAAAAACACCACTCACCCTCCTCTCTTGTGTCTCTTTCTATCCAAGCCCCGGAACGTTGACCTGCCTATCTTGTCCCTCCCTCAGGCATGTTTCTGTAATAGCTACAATGTCCCAGTCCCACGTTCCCATACATGCCCTGAATTCATCAGTTTTACTTGTAAAACCTATTGCATTCAAATAAATGCAGTTTAATTAATCAGAGTTAACTTGCTCTCTGAATTGCTAATGCCTGCCTTTCCTAATTAACTTGCTCTTTTTATAATTCAGAACCATCGTCATCTGTCTTTCTATTTTCACCACAACCATGCGGGACACCTCCACCCCCACCACCCTGACACCCTACTAGTTTAAAGGCTCCTGAACATAACGAGCAAATCCCCCTGCCAGAATATTGGTTGACTTCCAGCTCGAGTGAAAGCCATCCCTTTCAAACAGGTCTCTTCTGCCCCAAAAGAAATGCCAATGATCCAAAACTCTGAAACTTTGCCCACTGCACCATCTCCTCAGCCACTGATTTATCTGCCCTGTTTTATTATTTATAATCTCACTAGCGGTTGGCACTGAGAGTAATTCAGATACTGAAGTTCTGCTTTTTAACATCCAACCTACTTTGCTATATTCGTTCTGCAAAGCCGAAACCCTTTCCCCAACTATATCGTTCTTACTAATATATACAACAACTTCCAACTTCTCAGTCTCCCCTTTGACAATGAACTGCAACTGCTTTGCAATGTCCTGGACCATGGCACCAGGGAGGCAACATACCCGGCTGCAGTATCTCCTGTCTGTGCCTCTGACAGGAGAATGCCCTGTAACAGTTATTCTTTTGAAACGTGACAAACCCTGCTTAACAGAAATACGTTAAGGACAAAAGAGCAACAAGGGAGAGATATAGGGCCCCTTAAAGATCCGGAATGCTGCCTATGTGTGGAACCACAGGAGATGGGGAGATACTAAATGAGTATTTTGCATCAGTGTTTACTATGGAGAAAGATATGGAAGATAGAGAACGTGGGGAAATAAATAGCAACATCTTGAAAAGTGTCCATATTACAGAGGAGGAGGTGCTGGACATCTTAAAATGCATGAAGATGGATAAATCCCTGGGACCTGATCAGGTGTACCATAGAACTCTGTAGAAAGGTAGGGAAGTGATCACTAGGCCCCTTGCTGAGATATTTGTGTCATCGATAATGACAAGCAATGTGTCAGAAGATTGGAGGTTGGCTAACGTGGTGCCATTATTTAAGAAAAGTGGTAAAGAAAAGCCAGGGGACTATAGACCGATGAGCCTGAGATTCATGGTGTGCAAGTTGCTGGAGGGAATCCTGAGAGAAAGGACTTACATGTATTTGAAAAGGCAAGGACTGATTAGGGATAGTCAACATGGCTTTGTGCATGGGGAATTGTGTCTTACTAATTTGATTGAGTTTTTGAAGAAGTTATGAAGAAGATTGATGATGGAAGAGCAGTGAGTATGATCTATATGGATTTCAGTAAGGCATTCAAAGAGGTTCCCCATGGTAGACTGTTAGCAAGGTTAGATCACATGGAATACATGGAGAACTAGTAATTTGGATACAGAAATGGTTTGAGGATAGAGGAGAAAGGGTGGTTGTGGTGGTGGAGTGTTGCTTTTCAGACTGGTAGCCTGTGACCAGCAGTGTGCCACAAGGATCAGTTGGTGCTGGGTCCACTGCTTTTAGTCATTTATCTCAATGATTTGGACGTGAACTTAGGAGGTATGGTTAGTAAGTTTGCAAATGACACCCAAAACTGGAGGTGTAGAGCACACAATGGGACCTTGATCAGACGGGCCAATGGGCCAAGCATTGGCAGATGGATTTTAATTTAGATAAATATGAGGTGCTGCATTTTGGAAAGGCAATTCAGGACAGGACTTATACACTTAATGGTAAGGTCTGGGGATTGTTGCTGAACAAAGAGACCCTGGGATGGAGGTTCAATGTTCCTTGAAAGCGGAGTCACAGATAGACAGGATAGTGAAGAAGGTATTTGGTATGCTTGCTTTTAAAAGTCAGTGCATTGAGTATAGGGGCTGGGACGTCATGTTGTGACTGTACAGGACAATGGTGAGACCAGTTTTGGAATACTGCTTTTAATTCTAGTCTCCCTACTATAGGAAGCATGTTGTGAAACTAGAAAGGGTTCAGAAAAGATTTACAGAGATTTGCCAGGGTTGGAGGGTTTGAGTGATAGGGAGAAGCTGAATAGGTAGGAGGTTGGAGCCTGACAGGTGACCTTATAGAGGTTTGTATAATCATGAGGGGCATAGATAGGGTGAATAGCTATGGCCTTTTCCGCAGGGTGGGGGAGCCCAAAACTAGAGGACATAGATTTAAGGTAAGAGGCGAAAAATTAAAAAGTGACATGAGAGGCAACTTTTTCATGCAGAGGGTGGTGTGTGTATGGAGTGAGTTGCCAGAGGAAGTGGTGGAAGTTGGTACAATTACAGCATGTAAAAGGCATCTGGCTGAGTATATGAATAGCAATGGTTTAGAGCGATATGGGCCAAATCCTGGCCAGTAGGACTAGAATTATTTAGGATATCTGGTCGGCACGGACGAGTTGGATCAAAGGGTCTGTTTCCGTGTTGTACAGCTGTATGACTGTAAGATTTATTCTTGGTGCCCAAGATCTGGCTACCAGTTCTATCTTCCTCTTTCAGACAATGAAAGTCTTCAGATTGTGGTGACCCTCAACCACTTTTGAGTGGGAAACTAAGAAGATTTTTGGTGGCTATCTTAATATGGTGTCCAAATCTGCTAGAAAGAGAACCATAATGTTTTGGGCTGCAGTGGTTAAAGGTGCTCAGAGAAGCATTACAGGCTTTGGAAATTCAATTCCTGTAGTTGTCACCTTCTCCACGGTAATCCATAGAGCTGCTGTCACATGCACTCATTATGTAGGTTGCGGAATACTCTATACTGTCAGCATGCCCTTTAGTAATTGCAGCAATATTGCTTGCTTAGAAAGCATGTTCTTCAACAACCAGGAACCCTGAGCTCTGAATTATTCTATTGGAAAATTGATGTGTATTCGGCTTCTGAAAAATTGATTCATCTTCCTGCTCCCTGTGCTCCGTGAGTGCGCTCACCTCAAAATCATTGACAAAGATCAAGCAGCTCAGATATTCCCAGTTGGTTCTTTGTCAGTTTGAATAATTAGCAGTGCTCATTTAGATGTAATTGTTCCCTTCTCCCTTTCCATCACTGTTAGTGCACTATAGGTGTAGAATGGTTGGAATTAGGATGTTTCCTAAATAATAACCTGAGTCACATGTTCCTATCTACAAGACACCAGGCAAAAACATTCTTATCTGTTTTGGTTTCATTGAGTAAATTCATGGATAGAATGAGAAAGAAAAAGTACAAAATGTTGCAAATAATCTCTTAGCTGAGACAGACCATCTGATTGCTCCAGATTCCCTTTGAGCATTTATCAAGTGCTGTCTTTTTGAGAGATGAAATGCTTGGGTGCAGGAATCACAATCTCAAAACTTGCTGACAACAATTAGATGATCTGGCAAAGAGCAGTAACTGTCCCCATTCCGCCCATATGTGAGTGTTTTTTTTTCTCTCACGTGTTTTGGGTTCCTGTTTTGATTGACACACTGCTCATAGTGACCACAGCAAGAATTCTAGCATGCTGCAAACATGTCTCCTTCAGCTCTGGTAAAAACATATATTCTCATCACCAACACAACTAAAACTGCCACCAGACAATGCTACTCACATAAATGATGGTTTGATGGTGAAGTGCTTTCGAAAAAAATTGAAGGGGCTGCTTTCCCTGCATCCAATGCTGCAACACAATTCTGGTGTTCCTTCTAGGTGGACATCAACCATTCTGAAACTTGTAGTACAGAGCATTTCAAAAATCCACTTATTCCAATTGTACAAGCTGTTTATCTTGAACATCCTAATGTTTATAGCAGTGGCTGCTGTAATCAAGGACTTCATGTTGATCCACAAAAATATAACAACAAGAGGACCTCCTGGTCTGTCCCATGCCCAGATTAATAAAGCAAACCAGCAAGAAGAATTGGGTGACTTGTCAGACTCATCTGTTTAATGATGTGAACAAACTGAAATGGGCATGCTTCCCTCAGCATGAGAAAGCATTTTCAGTTTTCTTTCTCCTTACTTGTGAAAAATAGATACCTTTCTGGGCCATTTGAGTTTAGAGCTTTGGTTTCAACCCGTGCGTACGAGGTTTTCTTCATTATTGGTACATAATTATTTCTAGTTCTAAGCTTGCTTCTCTTTGTCTCAGAATGCATATATATTATTTATATTTAACCTACCCACAGAAACAAAAGTAATATTAAAACTAACTATTCTACATTATTGCAGAAGTTAAAATATGTGGCAAATATAACTTTAAAATGAATTATTTTGAAAATAGAATAATTGTGTGTTTGCAGCCTACCCTTTGCTGATGAGAGATGTTCTCAACACAGACCTAAGGCTGATCTCTGTTAAGTCAGTCCTAGTTATATAAAGATGAAGGGGATGGACTCATTTAATTTCCTGCCTTTTTTACAACTGTGACCTTTTACTCTGCTTTGATAATAATAGAAAACCTCAATAGTAATAATTTAACTTCCAACAATTCAGACCAGTTAGGACAAGATATGCTTCTGTGCACACTGTAACAAAAGAAACTATTATTTTTGGAAGAATGCATGAATTGGGCTAGATAAATAGAATATCACTTTTAACTATGCCCTCTTAATTAAAAAAAAGGGTGGAGAGTAAAATTAGTCTTTATGCATAATACCTAACAAGTTCAAGACAAATAAAGAGCCAATTGTTCAGCTTTTTCATTGTCTTGGCAATTATATCCAAGATTATTAATTTCAAACTGAGTAAAAGCAAAAGTGAGATGAAGAAAATGTCTTCAGAGTCTGAAATGTGTACTTCAATGGAATGAAGATTGAGTAGAGTGGATGCCAATTTGATGTAAGTACCTTAAACGTTGCTGGCATAGATAGTTCATCCCTGATATATGAACACAAAGCTCTAGAACTTTGTATCATATCAAAATGTTTTCAAGTTTCCAGAATCTGGATTCGGTTTCCTTTTTCTGGGCAAAAGAATTTCTGTAAATGATGTAAAAGCACTTTCCTATATTTTGTTTCATGAGCCAAAAGTCATTGAGTTTTGATATGTTTCTTGTTCATTCTCCTGTTATCCAGTCCAGTATAATCAAGCTTGTTCTTCAGTTATCCTGCTGAGTTGAGGCACTGCAATAAAAGGCAATGTTATAATAAAACAAAGAAATGTTGATGCTGGAGATCAGAAACAGACAAAAATAGAAATTTCTGAAG
This sequence comes from Stegostoma tigrinum, assembly GCF_030684315.1. NCBI lineage: Eukaryota > Metazoa > Chordata > Chondrichthyes > Orectolobiformes > Stegostomatidae > Stegostoma > Stegostoma tigrinum. The sequence continues at coordinate 29,161,996 of NC_081369.1, forward strand.
AAAGTCAGAGTGTCTGCCAGTCTCTGTGGAGAGTAAACTGTTTTAATGGATCTGAAGAAGGATCACTGGACTTGAAAAATTAACTTTGTTTCTTTTTAATCAAGAGATGCTGTGAGAGTTGCTAAGTTTCTTCTGCAATTTCTGTTTCTGTTATTTAGGTAATAATGTTACAATCTTTTGTTATCTCAGTCCTCGAGTAGTGCACCTGTGAGAAGCCATGTAACCTTTTGAATATGTATGCTTAGGCTACTTTATTATGATACTATTAGTTGAAAACTTAAAAAGTACTAACTGTGTCCCATAACCAAAACATCATTTGAACAGTTCAATCGTTAAGCATAAAAGATTGAAAAGGGGAAACTAAAGATTTGGAAAGAGTTCTTAAATAATATCTGCATATTCTTTTCTTTAAAATTAAATTGCCACATCTTTTAACTTTTGTATTCATGTTGAATGGTTAGATTTAACAATTTTTTTTTGTTTCTGTGAGTACGTTAAATGTGATCAATATATTTCAGTTTTGAGGCAAGAGAAGCAAGCTTAGAACTGGAAACAGAAAATCCTGCACTTATACTGAGGGAAACCACAGGTGAACAGGTTTAAACCAAAGCTCTAAACTTAAATGACTGAAAAGGTATCTATTTGCACAAATAAAGTGCTTAGCAGTGAATGCAAATCGAAGATGTATTCTCATGTTGAGAGAAGTGTGCCTATTCCAGTTTGTTCACATCATTACATAGATAAAGAGTCTGACAACTCACCCAGTTCTTCCGTGAGGCTGAGTTTAAGTGCTGTCGTCCTTATCAATATGACAGTGGACAGCAACAGGAAAAACTCCTTCCAAAATAAATGTTCCTTTCTGCTCTCTTCATGCCTTTAATACAGTTTCTGACAAATTTGAGAATTGAATTTTCAAAATATTATTAACAAAGACCCCAGCACCACTGATGAATTGGGAGATATAATGGTGATAATGCTTAATAGAGTGCTTTCAGAGCTCTCCATCTCCACGCCTCAACAGTTGTTTATTTACATGATGTTAAAATAAAACAAAGAACGCTGGGTGCTGAAGATATGAAACAAACAAGAACAAAGACTGTCTGTGTGAATTTTGTACATTCTTTCCATGCCCCGTGGGTTTCCTCCGTATGATATGGTTTCCTCCCACAATCCAAAGATGTGCAGTTTAGGTGGGTTGGCCATGCTAAATTGCCCGTAGTATTCAGGGATGTATAGTTTAGCTGAGTTATAGGGGGATGGGTCTGAGTGGAATGCTTCAAGGGTCGGCATGGACTTGTGTGCCGAAAGGCCTGTTTCCACACTCTGGGGATTCTATGATTCTATGAAATTACTGGAGAAACTCAGCAGATCTGACAGTACCTATGGCGGGAAAACAAAATTAATATTTCAACCTCTGAAGAAGACTCATGCCTGTTCCCTTAAATAATCTCCTACCAGTATTTGTCTCCTCCCCTCCTTTACATCTGAGCTACCCAGAGTGCCACTGACTTGGCTGCAGCTGCAATCCTCTGAGGAATTATCACCTTTGCCAGTTTCCAAAGCGGAAAACCAATTTGCATGTGAGATTATCTGAGCGATTCTTGCACTACCTGATTGGTACTCTTGAGCTGTTTACCAAACATCCATTCCTTATCTTCCTGCATACCCCTAAGCTGCAATATAACCACATTTCTAAACGTGATATCACAGTCATCCTCTGCATCATGCACAACAGTCTCTGCAGTCACGTCTTGAAGTTCTGAATCCTCAACCTCAGACTTGTATGACAATTCCTGCAGATGTATTTGTCTCAAAGGCATGGAATGTCAATGACTTCCCTCATTCCACAACCAGACTTTCCACTCAGCCAAACTGCCCTGCCATATTTTAACCGCACCAACTACTTATCATGAGTGGAATAGTTTACCAGTTACTTAAAAACAGTTCCCTCTGTTGCACCAAAAGCTGGATGGTGAATGCTGTAAGTTTTTAAAAACTCCTCCCTCTTCACTTAAGTAACCATTCACCAGGCTTACTCTGCTTGAAATCTGTTTGCAAGAAGCACAGACACCTTTGTATTTATGCATTTTGTCGCTATAATACAAGAATGAATCAAACTGGTGTACCTAATTAACCAATCAGCTACTTCTCAGTAAAGTTTGTTTACCAATCTAAGGCTGGAAGAAGTTTAATTTAGTTAATTTACTTTCCTCCTTAGTCCAGTAAAATAACTGTTAAGAGCAATACACAGTCCACACTTTTAGAAATATATTGCTATTAAATAACTTACCACTCAATAAAGTCAGTCTGCTTAAAATTGCCACTCCACCCTGATACAAAACCCCTCAGAGTACTATTTGTTCTAATACCATCATTCTCTTCCATGACAACATGGAGACAGACAGCCTAATCAAATCAGCCTCACTACCTCTGCCTTCACTGCACAGTACAATTAAAACATGCAAAAACCCTCAAAATTGACCCCAGTGGGTTCCTAACCAAGCTTTTAAAATAACCAATCCTGTACTCTGTGCATAATCAAGAACTTCTAAATAAAATTAGGTGGGAAGCTTTCAAATCTTCGTGCTACATCGCCAATAGCCAAACCCCATCTCCCAGAAACACAGTCCAAAAACCCAGTTCAAACTTTTTAGCCCCTCCCTCTGTTTGACTATTATTTTCCCTCCCAGACTTGCTGGTACCAATTCCAGGTATTGAACATAGAACGTAGAACAGTACAGCACAGAACAGGCCCTTCAGCCCACGATGTTGTGCCGACCATTGATCCTCATGTATGCACCCTCAAATTTCTGTGACCATATGCATGTCCAGCAGTCTCTTAAATGACCCCAATGACCTTGCTTCCACAACTGCTGCTGGCAACGCATTCCATGCTCTCTCAACTCTCTGTGTAAAGAACCCGCCTCTGACATCCCCGCTATACTTTCCTCCAACCAGCTTAAAACTATGACCCCTCGTGTTAGCCATTTCTGCCCTGGGAAATAGTCTCTGGCTATCAACTCTGCCTGTGCCTCTCATTATCTAGTATACCTACCATATTAATGGCCAAATATCTGCTATCTGGTTAATATCACTCAAGGAAAGTAGCGTTACATACAAGAGCATATGGAGAATATTTATAGTTTAAGGTGAGAGGAAATCACCTTGTCGCCCTTATATGGCCAAGGAGACCTCAGGCTTTCTTTGTGAGTTGTGGCCCACAGGTGAGGGTTTAAATGTCTCTTGTAATTACTTCTGTTTGACTGAGGTAACAATTTTCAATCTGCAATGATCAGTGAGATGATGAAGATCACTTCTGACCAGGATTTGTATCTCACATAGGTGGAAAAAGTGTGAGTCATAGGGTCATAGAGATGTAATGCATGGAAACAGACTCTTCAATCCAGCCTGTTCATGCTGACCAGATATCTAATATAAATATAATCCCATTTTCCAGCATTTGGGCCATATCCCTCTAAACCCTTCTTATTCATACACCCAGCCAGGTGCCTTTTTAAATCTGGATGTGAATTTGCTCGCTGAGCTGGAAGGTTAGTTTTCAGACATTTCGTCACCATTCTAGGTAACATTATCAGTGAGCCTCTGAGGAAGCTAGCGTCTACAGAAAAACAACACATACAGACCAAATACTGAACTACAGGAGCAACCATCCCAACACCCATAAATGAAGCTGCATTAGAACATTATTCCAACGAGCCACCACACACTGCAGCACAGAGGAACTACGCAGAGCAGAAGAAAAAAAGAAGGCTTCGTCAGAGGCTCACTGATGATGTTACCTAGAATGGTGACGAAACATCTGAAAACTAACCTTCCAGCTCAGCGTGCAAACTCTCATCCAGAACCTCAACCTGCGCTACAAATCTTCTCAAAACTTGCCTTTTTAAATGTTGTAATCGCACCAGCCGCCACCACTTCTTCTGGTAGCTCATTCTAGGCATGCACCACCCTCTGCTTGAAAAAGTTGCCTCTAAGGTCGCTTTTAAATCTTTCCCCCTCACCTTAAACCTGAGAATCTGAAACTTGGATACAGGCACAAGATGGCTTCTCGGTGCAAGTTAGCGCAACAAAATGGCTTCTAGCCTGGGAACTGTAAAATTCTGCTCGAGCTGAATAAATAATGCAATAATGATGAGATAATGCAGCACTAACCGTTCTAACTGACCTTCGGTTGCAAATGTTGTGGCACTGTGTGGCGAGATAAAAAGTAACCTCTGTGTTGTGACATAAGTTGTTTACCAGTTAACATTATTGGATTAAGTAACTGTCAATGAAGCAATATCATGTATTGATTGGTAATTGAATACACTATGCGATCACGCCATGTGCCCTGTTTTAAGAAAAGTATAAAAATGTCTTTGTATTAAGTTGTGTGTGCAGCTCCTCCGAGGAATATGGAAGTGCTCAACTTCTGTGTTTTCCGGATGATCTGTACCCGGCCGTATGAAGAAATAAAGAGTAAAGCCTTAAACAGCCAGACTGATTGTGAGTGCTTATTGACCGATCGCGGAATTGAGAAACCCTAACGGGGGGTTGAGATTTTCAAACCTATGCTCTCTCATTTTGGACTCATCCACCTCTGGGAAAGACCTTGCCTATTTACCCTATCCATGCCCATATTATTTTATAAACCTGTATAAGGTCACCCCTCAGTCTCTAATGCTGCAGGGAAAAAATCCCCAGCCTATTCAGCCTCTCCCCATAGTCAAATCCTCCAAATGTGGCGACATGCTTGTAAATCTTTTCTGAACTCTTTCTAGTTTCACAACATTCTTCTTATGGAAGGGAGACCAGAATTGCAGGCAGCACTCAAAGTGGCTGAACCAATATCCTGTAGAGCCACAACATGACTTCCCAACTCCTGTACTTGATACTCTGACCAACAAATGGAAGCATTCCAAATGCCTTCTTCACTATCCTGTTTGCCTGCAATTCCACTTTCTGGGAACAAAGAGACCTTGGAATGCAGGTTCATTGTTCAGCAACACTCCCCAGGACCTTACCATTAAGTGTATAAGACCTGAGATAACAAGGTGTAGAGCTGGATGAACACAGCAGGGCAAGCAGCATCAGAGGAGCAGGAAGGCTAACATTTCAGGCCTGGACCATTCTTCAGAAAATTATAATATATAATTATACATAATTATATGTATAAGACCTGCCCTGATTTGCCTTTCCAAAATGCAGCACCTCACGTTTTTCTAAATTATACTTCAACTGCCACTGCTTGGCCCATTGGCATATCTGATCAAGATCCCATTGTACTCTGAGGTAACCTTCTTCACTGGCCACTTCACCTTGAATTTTGGTGTCATCTGCATGACCGCCCCCTCAAAGTGCTCCCCGTCTGACACCTCCATTAACTGCCCTGCCTTATTTCCCAAGAGTAGGTCAAGCTTTGCACCCTCTCTCGGGTACATCCGCAAACTGAGTCAAAAAGTTTTCTTGTGCGCACTTAACAAATTCCTCTCCATCCAAGCCCTAACAGTATAGCAGTCCCAGTCAATGTTTAGAAAATTAAAATTCCCTACCATAACCAACCTATTATTGTCACAGATAACTAAGACCTCCTTACAAATTTGTTTCTCAATTTCCCACAGACTATTGAGGAGTATATAGTACAATGCCAATAAGGTGATCATCCCTTTCTTATTTCTCAGTTCCACGCAAATAACTTCCTTTGATTTATTCCCAGGAATATCCTCACTGTATGCCGGTAATATTATCCTTAATCAAAACACCACTCCCTCTCCTCTCTTGCTGCCGTCTCTATCATTCCGATAGTATCTATACCCTGGAATATTAAGCTGGCTGTCTTCTCTGTCCCTGAGCCATGTCTCTGCAATTGCTATGATATCCCAGTTCCATGTTCCCAACCATGCCCTGGGTTCATCTTCCTTATCTGTTAGGCCTCTTGCAATAAAATAAATACAGTTTAATTTATCAATCCTACCTCATTTTCTGCTTTGATCCTGCCTGCCCTGACTGACTTACTCCTTTTCCAAACAGGGTCAGTGTCAGACTGGTCTCCTTCTTCACTATCAAACTTGGTTCCCACCATCGCTCGCACCCCCTCAACTTTTAGTGTAAATCCTCCCAAACAGTTCTAGCAAATCTGCCCACTGGTATGTCAGTCCCCTTCCAGTTCAGGTGCAATCCATCCTTCTTATACAGGCTACCCCATAAGACATTCCAATGACCCAAAAATGTGAACCCTTCTCCCCTGCATCAGCTCCTCAACCAGACATTCATCTGCCCAATCCTCCTATTCCTACCCTCACTATCTTGTGGCACTGGGAATAATGCAGATACTATTACCCTCAAGGAACTCCTTTTTCAATTCCTGCCTAACTTCCTAAATTGTCTCTTCGGAATCTCATCCTTATCTCTTCCTGTGTCATTAGTTCCAATGTGTATACCAACCTCCTGCTGGTCCCTCTCACCTTTTGAAATTCTGCACCCTCTCCAAGATCTCCTTTATCCTCACACCAGGGAGGCATTATACAATTCTGGTGTCTCACTGTTGGCCACAGAAACATCTGTCTGTGTCTCTAACTGGAGAGTGCCCTGTCACAGTCAACTGCTTGGAACCTGGCTTAGAGCCTGTCTCAGTACCAGAAACCTGACTGTCAGAACCACATTCCCCTGTCACCCCCTATATTTTCTAAAACAGCATACTTCTTTGGGATGTAATGCCACAGGGGACTCCTACACCACCTGCCTCCCTCTCTCACCTTTCCTGGAGGTAACCCTTCTACCTGACTATATCTTCAATTTATCTCCCTTCCTGCGACTGCTATCTGTTACAACTCCTAACTCCTGTAAATTCCTCATTGCCTCTAACTGCCGCTCCAACCGACCAATGTGATCCGATAGGATTCACGACCACATACACTTCCTGTAGACATAATCCTCAATATCATGGAAACTCTCCCGAATCTCCTGTATCTGACAGGAAGAAGGTATCACTCTACTAAAGGCCTTCTTTGCACTTAACAATCTACAGACCCAGAAAAGGGCACAGTCTTAAAAACCCGGCTCCAGGCTAACTTAGTACCTATGTTTATATTTTTAAAGCCTAACCAAGAGAGAGATCTCAATAAAAACATATAATCAAAAAGAACCCACTATATTCACTATTGTTGATTTACAAAAAAAACTAGCCGCTTAGCCTCTCCTCTGCTACAATCTCCCCATGCAGTTTCTCCAAGGTTAGCTGTCAATTTTGCTGTTTGTTTATTTTTCTTAGATGAACTGACACTTCCAGAGGTACTTGAAATCAAACAGCAGAGGCAGTAGCTGTGAAGGTTCATTGTTGGGTCAGACAGCGGTGTCGTTTTCTTTCTCTGTTGATTCTCTTGCCGCTATATGGCCACTGTCTTCATCTCCCTTCCTCCTTTTTTCAAGTGCTGCTGTTTTGATTTTTGTTTCCCCAAAGTTCCAAAGCGAGGCAAGAGCTTATAAGACAGTAATTACTGCTTCGAAAATTTGAGGAAATTAGCTCCAAAACTGAAAATGCCTCAAAAAAGGAGCAGCTCTTTGACCCACTTTTTTTTTCCCTGATGTCCATCTTAATCTTAAGGATTATCAGAATCCATATGGATTTGTGAGGTTATGCATTTTGGTAGCAAGTATAGAAGCTTAGACTATTTTCCAAATGGGGAAAGGCTTTGGAAACCTAAAGCCCAAAGTGACTTTGAATTTCCAATTCAGGGTTCTCATAAGGTTAAAATGTAGGTTCAGCTGGCAGTTGGGAAGGCAAATGCAACATTACCATTCATTTTGAGAGGGTTACAATACATGAACAGAGATGTACTGCTGAGGCTGCTTAAGGCGTTGTTACGATCATAATTAGAATATTGTGCAGAGTTTTGGACCCTGTATCTATGGAAGGATGTATTAGTCCTGGGAGAATCCAGAAGATGTATACAAAAATGATCCCAGGAATGGCAGGGCTTGTCAAATAAGGAGTGGTTGAGGATTCTTGGTCTGCACTTGATGAAGTTTAGAAAGACAGGGAGGAATCTCACTGGAATTTACAGAATACTGAGAAGCCTGGATAGAGTCGATGTGGAGGAGATGTTTCCACTCATAGGTGAGACTAGGACCTGAGGGCATAGCCTCAGTGAAGGGACAACACTTCGGAACTGAGATTAGGAGGAATTTCTTCAGCTAGAGGGTGGTGACTCTTGTGGAACTCATTGTCACAGAAGGCTATGGAAGCCTAATCCTTGAGAGTACTTAAGACAGAAATAAATTCTTGATTAGTAAGGGGATCAGAGATTCCAGGAGGAAGACAGGAGAATGGGGTTGACAAATATTATCAAACTTGGTTGAATGATGGAACAGACTTGATGAGCTGAATGACCTAAGTCTGCTCCTACAACTCATGGTCCTGTAGAAACTATAAGTATTGCACATACTGGTTAATATGATTTAAGGAGTCTTCAACCTGTATTGTGTAAGTGCTTGATGAATGCAACGATGCCATGAAGGGCCTCATATTTTTAAAAAGTCAAACCTGTGTGCTCAGATAGAGAAAGACTGCTTCTTATGCTTAAACTGGGTGTGGTCACAGCCATTTTTCATTTTCCTTCTGTGATAACAATTCATATGAAGATGGAAAGTCACACAGGTTATGTTTGATGGAGCAAGTCACAGATGCAGCCTGGTAATCAAGGAGTTCTCCCAGACTTCTATGTTTCTTTCTTCTTGGCACTGACTATCTGAGCTTCTACATGTTCCCACACAACTCCTTTTCTCATTTGCATCTTCATTCTCAACAATACCCCTGAGCCTCAGCCTTAATCAGTTCAATTATCATGCTGGACTGCACTCTACTATTTGGCCCCAACTCATGTCAAAGCCAGGGTCATCGCCAATGTCTTCTCCTGCCACATTTGCCCTTGTTCCTCAAATGCATTTTCATCTCCTACATGTTGAATTGTTCCCTTCACAGTTATTCCCCCACAGCATTTCAGCATGCTGCTTCCCATCCACACAATTTTCTTCTCTAGCTTCCACACCACAGAAGTGGCCCCTGATAGCCCCCATTTACTTTCACTGAATAGACCCTTGAGACTGACAGGACACCTGGCCCAGCTCACAACCAAATTGGATGGACAGCTGCAACTGATGAATAACCAGATCCTGAACTGATCCCTATGTGGCTCCCAGAATCCATGGACTGGTTGCACTTGCAGGACTGATCATGGCCCACTCTGCAGTAATACAGACTCTGACCACTCCAGATGGCCAACTGAGATCGGATGCTGACTGTGGTGACTGATGAGAATCCACTTGGTGGAAGATTGCTCCACTTAGTCTTGGAGGCATAGCCATTTAGTTGAAACACATGCAGTGTCTTTGCCACATAGGCTGCTGGGCATATAATGCAAGTGTGACATTGACATTGTACAATGCCACACAGCAATAGATCCATTACCCTTGGTTGATCACTGCTGACAATCATGACAACATGGCTTTGTGTCTGTACTAAACAGCAAAGTAACAAGGTAGTACTGTGAGCCTTTAAGTTGTGAATGAGAACTGGTAAAGTATAAAATGGCAAAGCAAAGGCAAGGCAAATCATGGTCAAATGCATGTTGTGTGTACTTATCCTTGCATACAAAACATCATGGCAGGAGCATGGTGCCACTGAACTCCTGGATGGGAAGGTGGGGGGGTTGTTGCTTTGGTTCCAGGTGATCACTGCCCATTGAGTGAACCCTCAAATTTTGGCAATTGCTAACCAATATGGAGGGCCAGAGGGCTAAGTGGCAAGCTGGAGCTGCCAGGTACCCACCCTAACTTTCAATATTGGGAATTGTCACCATCTCATTTCTCTTGCTTGCTTGTGATAATAGGAAACTCTATATCAAATAAGTGGGATTAGTACTAATGGCATGCCCATATTGTGTCTTGGCCTCTTGCTGTTTACTTGCAAGGTGCTTTTGGTTGCAGAGTCAGACTTTTTGTTGACATCGAGAATCTCATTTATTCCCATTTTGTCATATTTTCTCGACTGACTTGTAATTGGCCACATCATGCAGGGACGGGCTAGTTCAATACTACATCTCCATTATAAATTCTCATGTCTATGTTTATTGAAGAGCCTGCCCATAGAAAGCTATCACTCTACATTTGCATCCTCTTGCTTGTAATCTGGTTCTGCAGCAAAGTAGTACCTCCATCAAAGAGAAAGTGTAATAAGAATGACCAGTTGCAAGGTAAATGAAAGCAGGTAATTATTTCTAATGGAAAAAAGTTGACAGGAACATTGCTTGTATATATAGATTTGTGTATTTAATGTGTATAAAGTTTGTGTGCTACCATTTAACCAGTTTAGCAATACATGTGAAGTTTTCAAATGGCTAAAACTTGTAGTAAAATTAAGCTGTTAATAATTGGTTCAATAATATTTTCCATCTATTATTTGAGGAGTGATTATGCTGTTATTATTCTTCTTCTTCTTATTCTGTTCTTTCCATCATTTCATATGCCATTTCTTGAGAGGATAGACTATTGCTCTGTCCCTCAGAACTCTTGCCAATCCCACTCTGGAACACAGAGCAGGGACTACATGAGAACAGACCATATTAAAGATCTCTAGTTTTCCTTATCTCCCATGGGTTGTCTGCAAGCACTTAATTTGGCACGGAAATTTGGAATACGGAGTACAGTGGATCATCTGTCCAGAAACTACCCAAAAACTAACATATATCAGCACCATTTCTCATATCTCAATTTGAAACTTTTCATTGGACATTCACAGTACCATAGAGTCATAAAGCATCGAAACAGAGCCTTTGATCCAACTCATCCACGCTTACCAGACTTCTAAATCTGACCTAATCCCCTTTGTTAGGACTTGAACCATATTTGTCTAAATGCTTTCTCTTCATATACCCACGCAGAAGCCTTTTAAATGTTGTAATTGTACCACCCTCCACCACTTCCTCTGGCAGTTTGTTCCATACATGCACCACCCTTTGTATAAAATAGTTATCCGTTGAATCCTTTTTAAATCTTCTCACTCTCACCTTAAATCTGTGCCCTCTAGTTTTGGACTCCAACTAACCCCACCCCAGGGAAAAAGACCGTGTCTATTCACTCTACTTGCACTCCTCATCATTTAATGAACCTCCAGTCCATTCAGCCTCTACCTATAACTCAAACCCTCCAATCCTGGCTACATCGTTGTAAATCTTTTCTGCACTCTCTCAAGTTAAATAACATCCTTCTTAAAGAAGGACAATAAGAATTATTCACAGTCCAGCTTCATCTTCAATCTCTTCTCTCTCTTAGCATTGAAATATTGTATATTCTTCACCAGCAATATACAATATTTCAATTTGAATTGTCTATGTTAAAAGTACTCCGTGCAGATGCTGAGAATCAGTATTGCATTTATTCAAACTATTACTTGGTATGAACGACAGGTTGACACTTGCATTGTCCCACATGGCAGTGCTGTCAGTTACTGCACCAATGTTACACCTCAAAGACTTCCCTCTCTAAATGCCAAGCTGATAGATTCCTTCACGTTAGAATTTGTGCACTTCACCTAACTTTAGTTTTGATTATTCATTTTTAAAAACTAAATTTGTGCCTGTTTATTAGAATTAGTTTTATTGGAATAAAGCCAGTTAATTATTTCTGCTGCATCTGCCACACAACAAAAATGAGTGCGGTTCAAATGGGAGGGCATTGAAACTTCACGAAATGTTCCATATTAACGTATTGATTGAGATGTCAAACAACGTTATCTGGGTTCACTTTTCCATGTGCATGCATGTCAAAAATCATTATATCCTTCATAATAGCAGCAGATGCATTTTGACATTGTTGTTATTGATTGCAGGTTTTTCGTAGCAATAGACCAGTCAATCAGCCTGGAAAAAACATGGGTGGCATCTAAGCATGCCATGTGTCTTATTGATTCTGTTTCTGCTATTTGTTGTGTCCATTTTAGCTGCTGATGGCCTATAGTGTGATCCCTGAGTCCAATGGTAGTGATTCTTGTTACCTCTATATTAGTGCATAGGTGCAACCAACCTCTCCATCTTCGATCTAATCTCTTCTTGTGAGAGCATGCATAAAACAGAAGGCAAAAATATTAAAGTTCAATTGTTTCTAACATCATTGCTTGCTGTAAACTTCACTTCTGCTCATCCTCAACAACAGCTGCCAATTCAATCTGGTTACCTGAGAATTGCTGCTGTGTATTTAGGAATGATATGGAGAAGCACCCCATCATACAGAGAATAAGAGAGTTATATAGAGACAGGCATTTGTTAGCCTTGTTTGGTAGTTGATGTTTTTATGCCCAGCTCTCTCTAAACAACACAAAAGTCAGATTTTTTTGAACTGTACAGCACAGGAATGGGCCATTTGGCCCACAATGTTGTGTCAAACATGATGCCGAATGAAACTAAACCCTTCTGCCTGCCTTTGATCCATAGACCACCATTCCTTGTATATTCGTGTGCTTATCTAAAAGTCCCTTGAGTGCCCTGTTGTGTATTTGCCTTAACCACCACCCTGGTAGTGTGTTCCAGACCTATCACTCTCTGTATAAAAAGCCTGCCCGTCACACTTCCTTTGAACTTTCCTCCTCTAATCTTAAATGCATGCCCCTTAATATTAGACATTTCAACTCTGGGAAAAAACTTCTGACTGTCAACCCTATCTATGCATCTCATAATTTTACAGATTTCTATAAAGTTTCCCCTCAGCCTCCACTGCTCAATAGAAAACAACCTGAGTTTTTCTAGACTCTCCTTATAGCTTGTACTCTCTAATCCAGGCAGTATCCTGATAAAACTCTGCTGCACCTCGCCAAAGCCTCCATGTCCTTCCTGTACTGTGGTAACCAGAATTGAACACAATACTCGAAGTGTGGCCTAAACAAAGTCTTATAAAGTTGCAACATGATGTCCTGACTCTTGTGCTCAGTTCCCTGACCAAGAAAGGCAAGCATGCCATAGGCCTTCTTTACCACCATATCTACTTGTGCGGCCACTTTCCAGGAACTATAGACTTGAACCCAAAGATCCTTCTGTACGTTAATTCTGTTCAGGGCCCTGCCAGTAACTGCGTACTTTTCCCCAACATTTGATCTCCCAAAATGCAGCACCTTACACTTACCCAGGTTAAACTCGATCTGCCGTTTCTCTGCCCGTATCTACAACTCATCAACATCCCACCGTATCCTTTGACGACCTTCTACAGTTTCCATGACTCCAATGATCTTTGTATCCTCTGCAAACTGACTAACCCGCCCATCTGCATTTTCACCTAAGTCATTTATACATATCACAAATGGCAGAGGTCCCAATACGGATCCCTGTGGAACACCACTAGCCACAGACCTCCAGCCCTAAAAACACCCTTCCACCACTACCCTGTGTCTTCTATAAGCAAGCCAATTTGGAATCCATGCTGCCAAGTCACTGTAGATCCCATGCATCTTAATCTTCTGGATGAGCCTACCATGAAGGATCTTGTCAAGAACCTTGGTAAAATCCATACAGATAACATTCACTGCCCTACCCTCATTGATCACCTTTGTCACCTCCTCAGAAAATTCAAACGATTTAGTAAGACATGACCTGCCCTGCACAAAGCCATGCAGACTGTCCCTAATTAGGCCATGTTTTTCCAAATGCATATAAATCCCATCCCTAAGAATTTTCTCCAATAGCTTCCCAAACACCGATGTGAGACTCACCAGTCTGTAGGTTCCTGAGTCATCCCTAATTCTCTTTTTGAACAGAAGGACAACATAAGCAACTCATCAGTCCTCTGGGACCTCTTTACTGGCTAGCGAGGATATAAAGATCTTAGTCAAGTCTCACTGGACTTGATAACATGGTGTAGAGCTGGATGAACACAGTCCCGTTTTGGTCCAGACCGAAAACATCAGCTTTTCTGCTCCTCTGATGCTGCCTGGCCTGCTGTGTTCATCCAGCTCCACACCTTGTTATCTCAGACTCCAGCAACGGCAGTACCTACCATCTCTCACTAGACTTGAAATCTTAACTCTGCTTTGTCTACTCAAATGCTGCCACACCTGTTTCTTGAGAAATTTCTGATCAGAACTTGTTTAGAACTGGATATGAATATCCTGCTGCAGGCTAATTGGACTCAATTGGTTCAAATATTTCCATTTAAGGTATGAGCGTATGAATGGAAAAGGGCAGCAGCAATCCTTACACACATATCGAAAAAGATGTTTGGAAGTAAGGTTGAAATTAAAGATTTTTTAGGAGACAATGAAAGGAGGGATAAGACAGGACATTTCAGTGAAGTCTGACCAGAGCTAGTTTTTGAAATAAACCATTTTAAAGTAAATGGATTTATTGCAATGCTAAGGCAGAAGAGGGTGGAATTCAGGCAGGTGCAGAACATGTTCAGACCTATTATCCCATAGCAACATTTCAAGGTTATTTTCTGCTCTTTCATGACAAGGTAACCTGTGTAATGATTTGAAAGCACAAGTGTAACATTGTTAAATTGTTGTTTTCACAAAGCTTAATATAGTTTGAAATTGCTTGTCTGACCTTCAGTATGACATTAGGAAAATAATTAAGTTTTTAAATCTAATTTTCTTGGGGGAGGGCAAGCTGAAGAATGTAGGAATAAATACGTTATAATTGTGTTTTAAAATTACAAACTGTGATATTTAATCTTATAATACATTTGAACTCTGTGCTCAGCACTTGTCACTCAGCATGTTTGTCAAACAATTACTTTCTACTGCTATGTTTAATAAAATGTTTCTTGACATGTTGCTGATTGGCATTTGATGAATAACTAATGTTTAAAAATCAATCCAAAGCCACGGGAGACCAAAGAATCCTTAAAATCTGTTTAAGGATAAATATGGTTCCCACTATTTTATTACAATCTAATTAAAAGGTAATGAATGTATAGCAAGTCTTTCTGTGATCTGGGGAGAAATAGCCCCACAAATTGTGTTCACTTCTACAGATTTTATTTTGTTCCAGTTTCCACTCAAACTGTTGCACAATGCCTAAAGTACAATCTTCCATGAACTAATAATCAGGGCAGCTTTTGGTTGGGAAAAGGCAAGTAATAAACTCTATCAGAGATAATGGGAACTGCAGATGCTGGAGAATCCGAGATAACAAATTGTGGACCTGGATGAGCACAGCAGGCCAAGCAGCATCTCAGGAGCACAAAAGCTGACATTTCGGGCCTAGACCCTTCATCCAGCTCCACACTTTGTTATCTCTTATAAGTAATAAACTCTGATTTGATAAATTAAATGATGTCCACCTGGGATAGTCGAATGCATTTTTAAATACTGTACATTAATGAATCACAAAAGAGACTTGGCATCAGAGTATCTAGTTGGCTAGGTGTAAATAAGTCAGTTTTGGTTCACTGAAAATGACTTTCAAGAAGAATTTAAAATGAACCATTTACTAGTTCCATTAATACAGAGTTGTTTGTGTGTCAGATGGGTATGCTGGGCTGCTTAGGAACCTGAATCCCTGTGGCAACAGGTTAAGGATCAAGTCAAGATGGTGCAGAATGTGTTGGAGGGACTGATAATTGTCTACGGTTCCTCTTATCGCTGCCATGGATTTCACCTCCTCCTCCACTTTAGCACAATCGGTAATGATTGATGGGAGATGAGAGTTTGCTAAGCTCACATCCGACAGCAAAGCCCGGTGTCAAATCATCTCTGATTTTCCTGCCATTGGGTCTAGACCTCACTTCACTGAGACCATATGGTGGTTGGTATACAATGAGCACCCCACGTTAAAATAACCCACGTGCAGTCATCTTCCACAGCAAACCCAAATAATTTCAGAACCTGGAATTTCAAGACCCTTATGGACAATCCCAAAAACAACAGACCAGAAGCTGCTGTTAATGCCCAGTAACTCCAGCACTACAACATTGAGATCACTGCCCTGAGTGAGACACAACTGGCAGGAGATGGCCAACGTCAAGAACAAGGTGACAGTTATGTCTCCTACTGGAAAAGCAAACCTGAAGAAGAACACCATCTCCACTGCGAAGATAATAAAGTGTGGAGCTGGATGAACACAGCAGGGCAAGCAGCATGTCAGGAGCACAAAAGCTGACGTTTCGGGCCTACACCCTTCATCAGAGAAGGGCATGGGGAGAGGGTTCTGGAATAAATAGGGAAAGAGGGGGAGGCGGACCGAAGATGGAGAGAAAAGAAGATAGGTGGAGAGGAGATTATAGGTGGGGAGGTAGGGAGGGGATAGATCAGTCCAGGGAAGACGGACAGGTCAAGGAGGTGGGATGAGGTTAGTAGGTAGGAAATGGAGGTGCGGCTTGAGGTGGGAGGAGGGAATGGGTGAGAGGGAGAACAGGTTAGGGAGGCAGAGATAGGCTGGGCTGGTTTTGGGATGTAGTGGGGGAAGGGGAGATTTTTAAGCTGGTGAAGTCCACATTGATACCATTTGGGCTGCAGGGCTCCCAAGCGGAATATGAGTTGCTGTTCCTGTAACCTTCGGGTAGCATCCTTGTTGCACTGCATGAGGCCCATGATGGACATGCCGTCTAAAGAATGGGAGGGGGACTTGAAATGGTTCGCGACTGGGAGGTGCATTGTTTATTGCGAACCGAGCGGAAGTGTTCTGCAAAGCTGTCCCCAAGCCTCTGCTTAGTTTCCCCAATGTAGAGGAAGCCACACCAGGTACAATGGATACAGTATACCACATTGGCAGATGAGCAGATGAACCTCTGTTTAATATGGAAAGTCATCTTGGGGCCTGGGATAGGGGTGAGGGAGGAGGTGTGGGGCCAAGTGTAGCACTTCCTGCGGTGGCAGGGGAACGTGCCAGGTGTGGTGGGGTTGGAGGGCAGTGTGGAGCGCACAAGGGAGTCACGGAGAGAGTGGTCTCTCCAGAAGGCAGACAAGGGTGGGGATGGAAAAATGTCTTGGGTGGTGTATTGTAGATGTCGGAAGTGTTGGAGGATGATGCGTTGTATCCGGAGGTTGGTGGGGTGGTGTGTGAGAACGAGGGGGATCCTCTTGGGGCGGTTGTGGTGGAGACGGGGTGTGAGGGATGTGTGGCAGGAAATGCAGGAGACACAGTCAAGGCCGTTCTCGACCACTGCGGGGGGAAAGTTGCAGTCCTTGAAGAACTTGGACATCTGGGATGTGCGGGAGTGGACTGCCTCATCCTGGGAGCAGATGCCGCGGAGGCGGAGGAATTGGGCTTGGACATCTGATTGAATCCCCCTGTGGGGTAAGTGAGTGCCTTATGACCCTCTGGCTCTCCCTGTCAAGAAGTAGTACATCATAGTTGTCAGTGCTTACTCCGACCCAAGACCCAACGGTCAAGACTTAAGAGGCATTCTGCACCAGCCTTGGCCAATCACTGTTGCACATCCCCGAGGGAGACAAGCTAATTCTTGGTGACTTCAGCGTCAGAGTTGGGAGGGTTGCAAACCTTTGGAAAGACATGTTGGGTAAGGAAGGTGAAGGGAAAAGAAGATCCACTGGAGTCCTCCTCCTATTGAAGTGCCTAGAACATGATCTCATCATAACATTTGCCTGTTCCACCAGAGGGACAAGTGCAAGACCTCGCTCCAACCACCAGTACCTAATGGGCTACATCACCATTTGAATGAGGGACTGCAAAGATGTCTGCATCACCCATGTCATGACTGGAACTGATGGCTGTCAGACTGACCACAAACCAATATACTCTACCATCTCCATCAACCTGGCTCCAAACCAGAAGTAGAAAAATCTCTGCTGCTGTCCCTAAAGACCCTGAGAAAAAAGACCTACTGAGGCACGGTCACACAATCAACGTGGCAATGGCCAACGTGTCAGAGCTGCAAAGTTGCCACAGCATTTGGCCCATCATAAAATTAACCATTGTCAGTATCTGCATGGGAACACTTGGCCTGTCAACCAGGAAACGCCAAGTTTGGTTTGATGAGAATACTCAAAAGATTCAGGAGCTCCTAGACTGCAGATGCATGGTGTTCCTGAACTGGCAGCTCCTCCAAAACCTCATTGAGAGGAAACAAGTCATTGGCAACTGAAGGTCAAAGGTGCCACAAAGACCCAATGACTTAAAGAGTCAATGGTGGGTGGAAAGAGCATAGGAATCTCAATGACTCACCAATGACCATGACATGTGTGGTTTTTTCAGTGCAAACAAAACCAATGTGGTCTGAGTACCCAGCAATGTACTTCACTGACAGCCAAAAACAGAATCCCTCATCAAAGGCTGACAGGCCATCAACACACACTGGAAACTACACTTTGAGCATCTCCTCGAGTAAGACACAGCTTTCGACATATGCTGTTGATACCATCCCCCACACAGTATCCATCACCATCTCTAGTGCACTTCCAAACTACCATGAGCTCAAAAAATGTCATCCAAAACTGGAAAGCAACAAAATCTTGAGCACAGCCCTCGTAGAAGGACTAAAATGTGGCGGAGACTCTTGACAAGAAACCATGAGCTTATTGCCCTCCTTTGGAAGGAAGAGAGCATGCTGGGATATCCCAGAGATGCTGTAATTGTAACCACCATCAAAAAAGGAGAAAAGTCCAGCTTTGTTAATTACAGAGGGATTTCCCTGCTGTCCACTGCAGGAAAGGCCTTCATGAGAATCCTCTTCAGCTATCTCCTCCCGTGGTTTAATAGCTCCTTCTCAAGCCTGAAGGTATCTACCACCTGGCAAGAGACACAATGGACATGAATTGCAGTGTGTGAAAAGTGCAGGGAACAGCACCAACCTCTGTACATGGCCTTCTTTGAACTCACATAAGCCTAGGACTCTGTCAAATATGAGGGATTGCAGAATATTCTCATCAAATTCAGTGGCCTGCAGAAACTCATCACAATTGTCTGCTTGACTCATAATGACATTCAAGCATTGAGTGTCACCAACAATCCACTGCAGACTCAATACAACTTCAAACTGGTGTCAAGCAGGGTTCTGGCACTGCACCAGTGTTTCTCCCCATCTTCCTTGCCACAACACTTGCAACCATCTCCATGAAGCTCCCCACTGGAGTGGAGCTGATCCAAAGGACACAATGGAAACTGTTCAACATTCAGCACTGCCAGACTTCTACCAAGGAAGAAAGGGTTTTGGTATAAATTATCATAAAAAGCTCTTAGGTTCCCACTAGCACTGTTGTTCTGAAACATATACATTTGAAGTCTTATAATATGCAAAACCAGTGGAAACATCCGGACTAGGTCCACATCCAACACAATGTTTAAAAATTAAGGCAAAATAACACATAAAATGGCTTTTCTGATGAAGGGTCTTGGCCCGAAACGTCAGCTTTTGTGCTCCTAAGATGCTGCTTGACCTGCTGTGTTCATCCAGCTCCACACTTTGTTATCATATATAAAATGGATTACGCTGGATATCATTTGTGCCCCATCTTTTGCACTGCTTTGGCCAACCTAACTGAAACTACAGCCATTGTCTCAACACAAGAACAAACCTCTGCAAGCTGGGGGAAAAAAAACAATCAATTTCTGCTGTTATGGTTGTGGTACTTATTGAAATAACTCCATGGAATCCAAGGTTTACCTGGCCATTCCCACGAATGTGAGGGAGCTGTGGGTGGTAATTTTTGTTGGCACTCTGGGCACTGCCTTGCCCCACCAGTGCAGCTATGTGTGTATCCAATCCTGGGTAGCAGACACAACTTCTCGCCAATATCCTCATTTTGGTACAGTCCCTTATGAGTATTAATTTTGCATCCTTCTGGGAATCCTTGTCTAAATGCAGTTGCAGGTAAGTGTGGCTCATGTCCACCTTCATGAGTAACAGCCACACCACCACACCCCCCACCACTCGCCCCACCACCCCACAACTGCTTTTTATAATTCCTGTATGTGAGGGATTGGGTATTTATTCAGCTGTGAAAAGTGGTTTACCGATTGCTTTAAAGATTAGATTCCCTACAGTGTGGAACAGGCCCTTCAGCCCAACAAGTCCACACCGCCCCTTGGAGCATCCCACCCAGACCCCCTATAACCCACACACCCCTGAACACTAAGGGAAATTTAGCATGGCCGATCCACCTAGGCTGCACATCTTTGGACTGTGGGAGGAAACCGGAGCACCCGGAGGAAACCCACGCAGACACAGGGAGAATGTGCAAACTCCACACAGGCAGTTACCCGAGGCTGGAATCGAACCTGGGTCCCTGGCGCTGTGAGGCTGCAGTGCTAACCACTGAGCCACCGTGCCGCCCTCGAAAGTACCCACAAAGGCAAACTGACCCATTGGGCTCCACAATTGTTGTGACCAGTGCTGCCCATTCTGCAAACTTCACTGGTTTGATGGTTCATTCACTTTCCAGCCTTCTGCTTCCTGCCTCTACTTTTGTCCATAAGGTAAATTGAACTGGGTGGATCTTGCAGTATCATGGAATTACTTCCTGGTCAACATGCAAGGTGGACTTGGCTCCTTTAATAGTCCCTAGACCTGCCTGAAAAATGTCAGGGTATTTTATTAGGACTTCACTGAGGTAGCTGTTTTCTAATTGAAAAGTGTTGAGCCATTCTAGGTGAACCTCTTACAAACAATTTCACCCCATCAAGTTTGGGCCTGAGCCATTTGCTTTCCACACTGGCAACTGAGACAGCTGCTTTTCATAAGAAGCCTGAACCAAACTTGTACCTTTAATGTGTAAAGGTTCCCTGGTATAGGATCTTAGCCTAGTTTTAGCCTTGCACAAACTTAGCGGCTGGAGTCCAGCGTGAATTTTGTTTCAAAAATGGTTCTGCAATCTCTGATATGGTTGCACTGGCATCAACCTTCAATAGAACTAGGTAACCTATTCACCAGATGTTTATTTTGATTGTTTCTGATTTGGATGTTGATAAACAATTTAACTGTTCCAAACCAGATGTAGGTGGACAGTCCAGGGTACAAATTCTCCTGGATACCCTCTTGGTCCCTGGCCTCTGAGGTATCTTACTCAATTTAGGTCCAGTAGGACTCACCAGCTGTCTTGAGTCCACATACTGGCAGTCACTACAATTGCCAGCCAGGATCCTGAAGAAAGTTGTAACATAGAAACATAGGAAATAGGTGTGGGAGTAGGCCATTCAGCCCTTTGAGCCTGCACCACCATTCAATATAATCATGGCTGATCATGTAATCTCAGTATCCCATTCCTGCTTCCTTTCCATACCCCTTGATCCCTCTAGCCACAAGGGCCACATCCAGCTCCCTCCTGAATGTATCTGATGAACTGGCCCCAACAGCTTCCTGTGGGAGGGAATTCCACAGGTTCACAACTCCCTGAGGGAAGAACTTCTTCCTCATCCCAGTCCTGAATGGCTTGCCCCCTATTCTTGGACTGTGACCCCTTGTTCTGGATGTCCACAACATTGGGAATATTCTTCCTGCATCTAGGCTGCCCAGTTCCATCAGGATTTATATGTTTTTGTGACATTCCCCCTCATTCTTCTAAATTCCAGTGTTATACAAGCCCTGTTTATCCAATCTTTCCTCGTATGTCAGCCCTTCCATCCTGGGAATCAGTCTAGTGAACCTTCGCTGAACTCCCTCAATGGGAAGAATGTCCTTCCTCAGACTAGGACACCACAACTGTTGCACCTGGCATCTAAACATGGCTTATTACTCAAAAAAAAACAAAACTGTCTTTTACTTCCTTTGCCCATGGGTGCAGATATTGCTGTGAAGGCCAGAATTTGTTATCCGCCTTAAATACACTAATAGTGAGTCAGCTTCCTGAGCAGTTACAGTTGATGTGGTAGAGATACACCCACAATAGGGAAAGTGTTTCAGGATTTTGATCAAATGACGGTGAAGGAATTAGTGATATATTTCCAAGCCAACACAGTGTGTGACTTGGAGGTGAAATGCTGGGTACTGTTGGTCCCCCTGTATGTGCTGCTGTTGTTCTTTTAGATGGTAGATATTTGGGAAATCCTTTTAAAATGACCTTCTACACCCTCAGGATGTCTCAAAGGCAGTCAGTGAATCACGCTTGAAGTGACATTACTTGTTTTATAAGGAAATGCCACAAACAATTTATGTGCAGCAAAGTCCCCTAGGCATCAATATGAGAAGCAATCGTGATTTTTTTTTTGTTTGGTGAATGATAAGAGTTGGTTGAGTTAATGAAGATTGATGTATTTTTCTAATCTGTTAATATTTTGGTGGTTGTTGTAATGGTCTGTATTCCTATTTTAAAAAAAACTATAGATTGAATCTTACAATACTTTGGCTGTCGCTTTTGTCCAGTTTTATGGATGGTTTCGCTCCATGAGACTAAGTAAAATTTCTCAGTGTATCAAATTCACTTCATCAGGTCCATAAAAACATAAGATATAGAAGCAGAATTAGGCCATTCAGCCCACTGAGTTTGCTCTGCCATTCAATCATCTTTTTTAACACCATCCCCTAGCCTTCTCCCCACAACCTTTGGTCCCCCTACCAATCAAGATCCTATCCATCCTTGTCTTAAATACACTCAACAACTTGGCCTCCTTAGCCTTCTGCAGCAATGAGTTCCACAGATTCAGCACCTCTGACTGAAGAAATTTCTCCTCATCTGTATTCTAAACGATCGTCCCTTTTCTCAGAGTCTGTGGTCTGAGGTCCTAGTCTCTCCTACAAATGGAAATAGCTTCTCCACATCCACTCTATCCAGGACTCTCAGTATTCTGTAACTTTCAATCAGATCCCCTGTTCCTCAATAGCTACTCATATGACATTCCCAGCATTATTCTTGTATATTTCCTGTGAACCATCTCCAATGCAGCACATCCCTCCTTATATACGAGACTCAAAATTGGTCACAATATTCCAAATGCAGTGTGACCAAAGTCATATACAGCCTCAGTAGTACATCTCTACTCTTGCATTCTAGCTGAATCAAAATGAATGTTAACATTTGCATTTGCCTTTCTAACTGCTAACTGAATTGTATTCTCTTGGGATTGTACCATGCACTCTGAGCCCTTCCCAGCCCAGCACCATATCCACTATGGAAGCTATTAATATGCACACAGTAGCCACTACAACAGCACTGTGAATACAATGATAAAGGGGATTAGTTCCATGGCCCACAGTATCTTTGGAGGTTGCACATGTAATGTATTGTTTGTTACCAGTTTCTGGTTCTTTTACCTTTAAAAACTCATTATTGTTTTATAGCACTCAGTTTAAGTCTGCACTCTAAGATGGATCTGGAAATCCTAAGACTTTAGAAGAGTAAGGAGTTCTCCGCAATATCCTGATCAATACTTATTCCTCAACAAACACCATTAAATTATAATATGTCATCATTATCACCTCATAGGATGTGGGATTTACTATTTGCAATTAAACGCCATTTAGTGACTTCACTTTCAAACTATTTAATTTCAGTAAGGCACTTTGGTATGCCCTGAGGTTGTAAAAGATGCTTGATTTAAACAAATTCATTCATTTCTTTATGACATGATGTTAAAATGAATGGATTAAAGCCAGATTAGGTGAAGTTGTGAGAAAGTGAGGTTCTTTGCCTCTGTGGGAAATCTTGTTGGGGAATATTTAAACTACGATATGAATTTAATGTTGGAAATTTAATTGATGAAAGCCAGTGCAACTCAAATTGAAACTTAGAATGAAATGTGTAACTTTGCAGATTGAAAGGCAGTTATTAGGATTGTTTTTGTGTTAAATGAAAATTATCAGCTCAAAGTTAGTTATAAGTAGATATGTAGATTTACATCTACATTTAGATGTCTCAATTTTGAAAATGATTATGTTCAATACAATTATTGAAGTAAACAAAGTGGCTGTATAAAAGCCTCCGAGAATGAGGTAATTTTTTCACTTGCATGGTATGGAGCAGAAGATTGGTATACTGGTAATATGTCTGCATTTCGAATGTGGGTGAAGTGTTGGAAAGGATTATAAGAGATAGGATTTATAATCATCTAGGAAGGAATAATTTGATTAGGGATAGTCAACACGGTTTTGTGAAGGTTAGGTCGTGCCTCACAAACCGTATTGAGTTCTTTGAGAAGGTGACCAAACAGGTGGATGAGGGTAAAGTGGTTGATGTGGTGTATATGGATTTCAGTAAAGCGTTTGATAAGGTTCCCCATGGTAGGCTATTGCTGAAAATAAAGGGGCATGGGATTGAGGGTGATTTAGCAGTTTGGATCAGAAATTGGCTAGCTGTACAAAGGCAGACGGTGGTGGTTGACGGGAAATGTTCATCTTGGAGTTCAGTG
The DNA here is from genome assembly GCF_030684315.1 of Stegostoma tigrinum. Classification (NCBI taxonomy): domain Eukaryota; kingdom Metazoa; phylum Chordata; class Chondrichthyes; order Orectolobiformes; family Stegostomatidae; genus Stegostoma; species Stegostoma tigrinum. Next base: position 29,186,277 of record NC_081369.1, read on the forward strand.
ACTAGTGGTGTACTGCAAGGACCTGTTTTGGGGCCACTGCTGTTTGTCATTTTTATAAATGACCTGGATAGGTTAGTAAATTTGCGGATGACACTAAAGTCGGTGGAGTTGTGGATAGTGTGGAAGGATGTTGCAGGTTACAGAAGGATATAGATAAGCTGCAGAGCTGGGCTGAGATGTGGCAAATGGAGTTTAATGCAGAAGAGTGTGAGGTGATTCACTTTGGAAGGAGTAACAGGAATACAGAGTATTCGGCTAATGGTAAGATTCTTGGTAGTGTAGATGAGCAGAGAGATCTCGATGTCTATGTGCATAGATCCCTGAAAGTTGCCACCCAGGTTGATAGGGTTGTTAGGAAGGCATACGGTGTGTTAGGTTTTATTGGTAGAGGGATTGAGTTTCGGAGCCATGAGGTCTTGTTGCAGCTGTACAAAACTCAGGTGCGGCCACACTCGGAGTATTGCGTACAGTTCTGGTTGCCACATTATAGGAAGGATGTGGAAGCAGTGGAAAGGGTGCAGAGGCGATTTACCAGGATGTTCCCTGGTATGGAGGGAAGGTCTTATGAGGAAAGGCTGAGGGACTTGCAGCTGTTTTCGTTCGAGAGAAGAAAGTTAAGAGGTGACTTAGTAGAGACATACAAGATGATCAGACCATTAGATAGGTCGGACAGTGAGAGCCGTTTTCCTTGGATGGTGATGGCTAGCATGAGGGGACATAACTTTAAATTGAACGGTAGTAGATACAGGATAGATGGCAGAGGTAGATTGTTTACTCAGAGAGTAGTAAGGGCATGGAATGCTCTGCCTGCAACAGGAGTAGACTCACCAACTTTAAGGGCATTTAAATGGTCATTGGATAAACATATGGATGATAATGGAATAGTCTGGGTTAGATGGGCTTCAGATTGGTTTCACACGTCATCGCAACATTGAGGGCTGAAGGGCCTCTGCAGCAGTGTAATGTTCTATGTTCTATAATTATTTAAATAGATTCCAAATTAAACTAGTATGATGCAATAGTTTTTTAATGCTTTATCATTACATAGTTGTCAGCTAATCAAACACAGTTGTAGGCTTCAATTCTCAGAAAACATCTGCAATTGTTACTTCACGATAATTAATTCTTTCAACTCCTTAACATGGATCATCATTGCTTCGAAGTTCTTCTGAATGATGTTCTTTTGATCGCAATGTGACTTTTTTCCTCTTGTTCTTAGGTGGTATCATTATTATTAATGAATAGGGATGAGGCCATCAAGTTGTCATTATGTTGCTCATAAACAAAGAAGAATTGAGCAATCAGAACTTCATGAAATATGATCACAAAATCAGAGCTCATTAAATTTATGAGTAATTTATTTACATCTCATCACCAAAAACTTCTGAAAATATTTCATTCTGGGGAATAATTAAAGGAACAGGAAAATCATCTAGAAACACTAAAGTGAATTGGATACAGACCTTGATGAGACCTCAGTAGTTCCAGCCTATTCACTTCTACCCCTCTCCCATTCCTACTTTTGAGTCTTTCTTTCATTGGCTCTCATAATTTCATTTCCCTAAGGTTGGGGAATATGGGCTGCAGCACTATGAGCATGTTGCAAGCTTTTCAGTGGGTGGGATCTTTATCAGGTCTGATCAATGTGGGCTCGAGCATGATTTATAGGAGAATTCTGTGAGATGTGTCGTGACAGTGTCCCCGATATCAGGAGAAACAAGTTGCAGTTTACCACACAGGTTTTGGGCATCGAGATGTGATTCTCACTAGTGAGCGTGGAGATGCCTCCTAAAATCCTCACCACTACTGACCTGCACTCACCTATCACCATCCCACCTACCTTCCCCCAGCCCCACCTTTCCTCTCTCTATTTATTTAAGAACTCCTTCCCCCTCCCCCATTTCTGAAGAAGGGTCCCGCCTTGAAACATCAACTCTCCTGCTCCTTTGATGCTGCCTGCCTGGCCTGCTATGTTGCTTTAGCACCACACTTTGTTATCTCTGACTCCAACGTTGGCAGTTCTTACTGTCTCTGCCTATTAAAAGGATTGTTGCTTGTTATCACCCTCGTTAACGCTAAATCTCACCTCATCAATATGTAGGGTCTTATTCCACCACCTGGTAGCTAGAAAATAGATGTCAAGAATTCCTGACATGAAAGCCAGAGTGGACACTCAGTGAATCCAGCTTGCTCCTCTGCAACTCCATACTGGAAACCCAGGACAAACATCTCAGGTCACACTCTAGGGTAGTGGCTACAAGCACCCACACCCACAACCCTTGGTATCTGACTCCTGCTAGTGTTTTTGCACATCATAACACGTCTCTGATCCACTCACACTACAGTTCTGTACTTTGGTGCTACACTTTGAACCACACTGGTACCTGCCATTAGAATGCTGCTATAAGGTCACCCTGTGCATTTGAACAGACACCAATCTCACAGATTGGACCAAAGGCATTTCAGGGCTGCTCACTGGCTTTCTTAGTTCTTACTTACTAGGATCACTTGTGTCTAATTGGATGCTCACACCAACTCTACCCCACCCTACGTTGGCTTCTTATTTAAAGCTGACACAAAGCTTGGCAAGATAATGAAATGTGAGGCTGGATGAACACAGCAGGCCCAGCAGCATCTCAGGAGCACAAAAGCTGATGTTTCGGGCCTAGACCCTCCAACACAAGTCCTCCTCCTGGACACCACCCCCAGGCCTAAGAAAATCCAACACAAGTCCTCCTCCTGGACACCACCTCCAGGCCTAAGAAAACCCAATGGACCACAAAGCTTGGCAGTTTGTCACGTTGTCAATCGTCATTAGTCAAGGTGATGGACGTGTTGCTGTGCTGCACTGTCCTATTATCAGTCGCACAGTTGAACCATGTGCCAGGAGCTTCCGTGGCAGAAACATAGTATTTGGCTCAACCACTTTATGTCTTAAAGTCTGAGTGAGTAATCCTTATGCCAAGGGAGACACCCTTCAGTCAGGAGATCCTGGCTCAGTAATCAAGGGAAGCCTTTGATATCAGTCCAGGGACTTGGCCAAGCTCAGGAAGCGGTTTGTTAGGTCAGTTACGGTCAGCTCCCTTTCCTCGTAGGGACATGTATTACCAAAATGTGGACATCTTAGCACTCATCCTGGCTCTCTTTCTCCTATTACGGGCTACCCTATTTCTCCTGGATGGGAGAGGAAGGATGGGATTGATTGAGAGCAAACTGTGTGGCCCAACTATTCGTGGAGCTATCTTTGGACAAAGCTGGTGAGGTGTTCTGTTGTGTTAGTAGGCACAAGGACCATGCAGGGTTGAACAAATGAGGTGCTGAGTGTGTGAGAACAAGTTAGGGACAATATTGCCTGCAGTAGTGAGTCTAGTAGAGCATGAACCTTGATGGGAGATGGGTTTGGTTGCAGAGAGAAAATGGCGATACTTATCCTCATGAAGTGCTGAAAGTCCAAGCGGCTGAAACTACACTGGCCTGGGTGGTAGTGTCGGACCATGCTGGCAGAGTCTGGTTTTGTGTTCTCCACTGTTGGTCCTGAGGGACATGGACTTTACCCCCCAACACCCTTTGCACCGTCCCTTGGATCTCCAGGCTGTTGTCCACAAAGCAGAGCACCAATTTATTCTTCTCTGTCAAGTCCAGTGCAAATGTCATGAATTGTACAGAGCAGCTGTAGACTGACAGAGCTTGTCCCTTCAAACTGGAGCTGGCATGAGGACTGCCTGCCTATTCTGGGATATCTGAACTGGAGAATTCTTCCAGCTACAGCGAGTGATAGGTCTAGCTAGCATCAGAGAAGACGCGTGCCATGGAAGAAGGTTAGGTAGTTAAAGAGGCAAATGTGGGATAAGAGCATTAGGTAATTTGCTAGACCACTCAAAGAGAAATTCTTCATGAAATTCAATTAAATAACACTTTGCCAAAGTATTGTAAGATTCAGGCTAATGCTTCTCAGCTTCATTAAGACACATACCCTTTCCACTGATTTCTTACTGTGCCTTACTGTGTAAAATCCCACCCTTGCGACTGAATCTTAAACAATGCAACTTTTCTGATCAAGTACAATTAAAAAGAAATCCCACTAGTTTTAATTCTATCTACTATTTAATAAGGCAGCCCCTAATTTATTATCTCACTGGCTTAAAGTTTGTACAGCATTATTTATACACAGTCTAATGGAGAGGTGGCCCAGCATTATCAAATAGACATTTTTGACCTGTGGAATTAAGGAAAAAGTACAAATTGTGAGAGTTACTTCAGTAAGATACGTTGCTGTAAAGCCCACCAGTACATACTGACCAAAGGTTTAAGTATGATAGGAACATTCTTTTCACATCAGAAGAAAATGTGTCAGACGACTGTGAGAACAAATCCTCAAAGAGTAAATCTATCATCTTGCCTTAATGTTTGGAAAACAATTTAAAAGAACCACAACCTCTACAGTTGAAGAAAATACTGGGTTTAATTGTGTCAGATTGTAGATGCCCCCGTCCCCGCAATAACCGCCAAAAGAGAATCCCCCTAGTCCTCACATACCACCCCACCAAACTCCGGATCCAACGCATCATCCTCCGACACTTCCCCGTCTGCAATCCGACCCCACCACCAAAGACATTTTTCCAACCCCACCCTTGGCTGCTTTCCTGAGAGACCACTCTCTCCGCGACTCCCTTGTCCGCTCCACACTCCCCTCCAGCCCCACCACACCTGGCACTTTCCCCTGCAACCGCAGGAAGTGCTACACCTGCCCCCACACCACCTCCCTCACCCCCATCCCAGGCCGCAAGAAGACTTTCCATATCAAGCAGATGTTCACCTGTACCCACTGCATCTGCTGTAACCATCGTGGCCTCCTCTACATTGGGGAAACCAAGCGGAGGCTTGGGGACCGCTTTGCGGAACACCTACGATCAGTTTGCACTAAATAACTGCACTTCCCAGTCACGAACCATTTCAACTCCCCCTCCCATTCCTTAGACGACATGTCCATCCTGGGCGTCCTGCAGTGCCACAATGATGCCACCTGAAGGTTGCGGGAACAGCGCCTCATATTTCACTTAGGAACCCTGCAGCCCAATGGTATCAATGTGAATTTCACAACCTTCAAAATCTCCCCTCCCCCTACTGCATCCTGAAACCAGCCCAGCTTGTCCTCGCCTTGCTAACCTGTTCTTCTTCTCACCTATTCCCCTCCTCCCACCTGAAGCTGCACCCCCATTTCCTACCTACTAACGTCATCCCTCTTGACCTACCCATCCTCCCCCGACTGACCTGTCCCCTCCCTACCTCCCCACCTACACTCATCTTTACAGGCTCCATCCCCACCTCTTTAACTTGTCTGTCTCCTCTCCACCTATCTTCTCCTCTATCTACCTTTGATCCGCCTCCCTCTCTCTCTATTTATTTCAGAACCTTCTCCTCCTCCCCCTTTTTCGACGGGTCTAGGACCAAAACATCAGCTTTTGTGTTCCGAAGATGCTGTTTGGCCTGCTGTGTTCATCCAGTTCCACACTCTGTTATCTTGGATTCTCCAGCATCTGCAGTTCCCATTATCTCTGGAAGATACAAGTAACTGTTTATAGACAGTTTTCTCAAATTAGTTCTTAAATTAATTGAAGTTAAGTCTTATTAAAAGTTGTCTAGACATAGGGTCATAGAGACGTACAGCACGGAAACAGACCGTTTGGTCCAGCTCATCCATGTCTACCAGATATCCTAAATTAATCTTGTCCCATTTGCCAGCATTTGGCCTATTTCCATCTAAATGTTTGCTACTCATATATCTATCCAGATGCCTTTCAAATGTAGTAATTGTGCCAGGCTCCGCCCCTTCCTCTGGCTGCTCATTCCATACATGCACCACCCACTGCGTGAAAAAGTCCCCCTCAGGTCCCTTTTACATCTTTCTCATCTCACCATGCTCTCTAGTTTTGGGCTCCGCTAACCTGCAGAGAAGACCTTGACAGTTCACCCACCCATGCCCCTCATGATTTTATTAATCTCCATAAGGTCACCCCTCAGCCTCTGATGTTCCGGGGGAAATAGCCCTGGCCTATTTAGGCTGTCCCTACAGCTCACACCCTCGATCCCTGGCAACATCTTTGTAAATCTTTTCTGAATCCTTTCAAGTTTAACAACGTTTTTCCTATTGCAGCATCTTCAAACAGGTAGAAATAAAGTTGAACTCTCAAGATTTTCCTCTTTTGACTATGAATAGTGGGGAATATCTACTTGAATATAGAATGCACCATTATGTTAAGATGATTTTTCTCATGATCTTGGTAATGACAGACAGCAAGAGATATTGACAGATTATTAGAGATCTAAAGAACAGTCTAATGCAATTATAATGCATAAATCATATCTTTAGGTTGACTTCTGATTCGTTGTAGTGTTACATTCAATTGACAATTCTAACTACTAGAACACAACTTTCAGCCTTTTTCAGCTATTATTAAAATTAAAGAACATTACAGAACAGTGGTAGTTCTGCAGAATGGCCAGGAGACTCCCTTTGATACCAGCCTTCTAATTTATGCAGTGCATTAGCCAATAATAGTTATTGATTAATTGTTTAAAAACCCAATAAAAGTAATTTTCATTTATGCCACATGTGGAACTTCTTGATAAGTTGGAAATATTTGTGAATGCTGTTTATGAAATAAAATGTAAAATAAAAAGCAGTTTGCACTGAGGTAATACCGATAAGAAATACTTAATAGAAAATTAAATTATCAAAATTTTTAAAGGATCTTCAGAATGATTTAAAGTGGGAATCCTCAAAGGTGCTTTTTTAGCATTTTAGGGAAAAGTACCTTGTATCCTCCAGCTAGATCCTTTCCATTGTCATCAAAAGACAAAGCAGTTACATGGTATCTGTTATTTGTTCATAGAGGTTTTGTTTTGTGTTGTAAAACAATTCAAACAATGTTGCTATTGCACACATTCATTCTTTGACATTTAAAAATGCAGAATACATACTGAGTTTTAATTGCTGCATTTTGACATTGAAAAAGCTTAACATGAAAAATCAAACATCAGTGTTCTTAAAACTAAAAATCCCAACAATGATCTTTAATGAACTTTAGTTTGGGGGGGTGAGGAGAGAGACATCTGGGTTTGAAGTCAGCTCAGACTGATAGATGAATCCCTTCACTGGAGCAGCTGCCTACAGTCCCACATGAAATAATTTTACATCATCTCAGCTCACTTCCTATGAGATGCGAGTAAACAGCATAAAAACAGCACGTAATTTAGCACTAATTGGCCAGGGAAGCATTGCAGACATTTACAGGATCCCTTATTGGCTCGGTCTTTCTAATTTGTCCCTGCAGTCATTTGGATTATTGGAAGTGTACTACATTCACTCTTGCACAGTGAGAGCATTACTGATTCATATTAACAGCACCCAGCTACAGAGAGGGTACCAATTTACAGTGACAAGTGTTGCTGTTGAATTGAATATTAGCAGTTTATTTGCAGTAGATTATTTCTGAACCAGACACTTTGATTGCTCTAATTGTGTGAAGAAAAATGTGAAGTATGTCTATGTATACCTAGCATCACAGCCATCCAAACTGTTCCACTTCATCTAGCATTGCCTATATGTTACTGTTATTTAATAACTCCAATGATGTCCACGGTTTGCAAATTGCTGTTCTTAAAATTTATTTGAAAAGTAATCTTCGTCCATTATTGTTGATGTCCCTATAATTTTCGTTTGACCTTCACGCTGAACTAACCAGCTGGCCTATGCCTACATTACAAGACAAGAGCTTTATATCACAAAGGATTCAGCACAATCACTGGGCTCAATGTTCACAAAACAAGTAACATCATGTTGGGAAATTAGCACTGTGTTTAATGTGCACTGTTATTAGCACATAAATAACTCAGCGACTTGGGGTGTGGGACAGATAAGCTGTACATTGCAAATTACTACAATTATTGAATGGTTTAAGTGCTTTTGCTGTTAACCTTGGAAAATCTGGAATTTACTGACAAAAACCCTTTCAATACCAAACAATCACTCTATTTTTGTTGAAAATATGAACTAAACCAGAAAGCTAGGGCTCATACTTGACAATGTGTGGACCTTTTGAAATGTGATTACTGATCTAGAAATTGCAAGGGTTTTGATGATAAACTGCTAGTAGTTCCCATCATTACCACTCTGAATCTGATTGCTACATCACAATTTACTGCATGTGTTAATGAACATGGAAATCCTGAAGCTGCAATCTCATTTAATGCTTTGCAACACCAATTCAAAATTATACCCATCCCCCATCTTCAAATACATGCGCACACACACAGCCCGCACCAGGCCCAAAGCAGCAGTGAGTGAAATTAAAGACATCAGCATTACCTTCTTTAAGAAAGCTAGGTACAAAGTATTTATTTAATATCTTGCCCAAGAATCCTGTCTCCATGTATAAATTCACTTTTCGATTTATACACTTGCCCTATTTCTCCTTTTATCATGCTTTTACTTACATACATCCACAGAAGACTTTAGATTTCTTTCTGTTGTAATTGCCATTCCTTTCTCATTCTCTGTTTGCTCCTCTTTATTTTTTCAGTTTCCCTCTGGCGTTAGAAAAAAAGAAATTGCTGGAAAAGCCGAGCAGGTCTGGCAGCATCTGTGAAGAGAAATCAGAGTTAACATTTCAGGCCCAGTGGTCCATTCTCAGGACACCCTTTCTCTGAAATTACTACCTTATACCCTATTGTGTGATCCACCTGACATCTGTCATATTAGTCCTTTTTCTGCTTTATTTGATTTGTTTGATTTATTGCCATGTGTACCTAAGTATAGGGTTAATCTTTGTTTGCAAGCGATGCAGGCAGATCATAGTAATCAAACACATACAGATCAGGGTGGAAAGAAGCTTGGACAGAGTGAGGCATAAAGGTTACACCACACAGGGCATATGTGAAGCAAGATTATCATTTTTTTAAAAATCAACATTATTTGACATAGAAAGTCCATTCATCAGTCTAGTAACAGTCAGGAAGAAGCTGTTCTTGAACCTGCTGGTACGTGTGTTCAAGCTCCTGTATCTTCTGCCTGACAGAAGAGGTTGTTGGAGATCATTACTGGGGTGGGATGAGTCTTTGATGGCAGCTTTTCTGCAGCACTGAGAGGTATAAATGGAGTCCGTGGTTGGGTGGTGGCTTTCATGATAGTCTGGGCTGTGCACTCATCTTCTGTAATTTCTTACAGTCCTGGGCACAGCAGTTGCCACACCAGGCTGCTATGCACCCACATAGAATGCTTTTAATGGTGCGTCTGTAAAAGTTGGTGAGGGACCTTATGGACATGCCAAATTTCCTAAGTTTCCTGAGGGAGAAGAGGTTTTGTTGTGTCTCCTTGGCCATTGCATCTATGTGGGAGGTCCAGGACAGATTGTTGGTTATTATCACTCCTTGGAATTTAACACTCTCAACCTCTCTGTTGATGTAGATGGGGGCATGTTCTCCTTTCTTTCTGAAGTCAATAATCAGTACTTTTGTTTTGCTGACACTGAGACAAAGGTTATCATTTCACCAGGTCACCAAGCCCTCTATCTCCTGCCTGTATGCTGACTCATTGTTTGATATCCATTCTACCACAATGGTGTCATCAGCAAACTTGTAGATAGCATTCGTTCAGAACTTGGCTGCAAACTTGTGGGTGTACAGGGGGTACAGTGGGAGGCTGAGAATACATCCTTGGGGGAGTGGGTGGGGTTCCAGTGTTGAGTGTTATCGTGGAGAAGGCACAGTTGTCTATCTTCACTGATTGCATTCTATGGGTCAAGAAGCTGAGGGTCCAGTTGCAGAGGATAAAGCTGAGACCTAGATCTGGAGTTTTGAGATCAGTCTGGAGGGAATAATGGTGTTGAAGGCAGTGCTGTAGTGGATGAGCAAGAGTCTAATGTAGGTGTCCCTGTTGTCCAGATGTTCCAGGGATCAGTTCGGGGTGAGGGAAATGGCATCCGCTGTGGACCTTAAATGTTGGTAGGCAAATTGCAAGTGATTGAGGCAGGCTGGGAGGCTGGAGTTGAGAGATAATGGGAACTGCAGATGCTGGAGAATTCCAAGATAATAAAATGTGAGGCTGGATGAACACAGCAGGCCAAGCAGCATCTCAGGAGCACAAAAGCTGACGTTTTGGGCCTAGACCCTTCATCAGAGAGGGGGATGAGGAGAGGGAACTGGAATAAATAGGGAGAGAGGGGGAGGCGGACCGAAGCTGGAGAGTAAAGAAGATAGGTGGAGAGAGTATAGGTGGGGAGGTAGGGAGGGGATAGGTCAGTCCAGGGAAGATGGACAGGTCAAGGAGGTGGGATGAGGTTAGTGGGTAGATGGGGGTGCGGCTTGGGGTGGGAGGAAGGGATGGGTGAGAGGAAGAACAGGTTAGGGAGGCAGAGACAGGTTGGACTGGTTTTGGGATGCAGTGGGTGGGGGGGAAGAGCTGGGCTGGTTGTGTGGTGCAGTGGGGGGAGGGGACGAACTGGGCTGGTTTAGGGATGCAGTAGGGGAAGGGGAGATTTTGAAACTGGTGAAGTCCACATTGATACCATTAGGCTGCAGGGTTCCCAGGCGGAATATGAGTTGCTGTTCCTGCAACCTTCGGGTGGCATCATTGTGGCAGTGCAGGAGGCCCATGATGGACATGTCATCTAAAGAATGGGAGGGGGAGTGGAAATGGTTTGAGACTGGGAGGTGCAGTTGTTTGTTGCGAACTGAGCGGAGGTGTTCTGCAAAGTGGTCTCCAAGCCTCCGCTTGGTTTCCCCAATGTAGAGGAAGCCACACCGGGTACAGTGGATGCAGTATACCACATTGGCAGATGTGCAGGTGAACCTCTGCTTAATGTGGGATGTCATCTTGGGGCCTGGGATAGGGGTGAGGGAGGAGGTGTGGGGGCAAGTGTAGCATTTCCTGCGGTTGCAGGGGAAGGTGCCGGGTGTGGTGGGGTTGGAGGGCAGTGTGGAGCGAACAAGGGAGTCACGGAGAGAGTGGTCTCTCCGGAAAACAGACACCGCGTCTCCCGTATTTCCCGCAACACATCCCTCACACCCCGCCCCCGCCACAACCACCCAAAGAGGATCCCCCTCGTTCTCACACACCACCCTACCAACCTCCGGATACAATGCATCATCCTCCGACACTTCCGCCATTTACAATCCGACCCCACCACCCAAGACATTTTTCCATCCCCACCCCTGTCTGCTTTCCGGAGAGACCACTCTCTCCGTGACTCCCTTGTTCGCTCCACACTGCCCTCCAACCCCTGCAACCGCAGGAAATGCTACACTTGCCCCCACACCTCCTCCCTCACCCCTATCCCAGGCCCCAAGATGACATTCCACATTAAGCAGAGGTTCACCTGCACATCTGCCAATGTGGTATACTGCATTCACTGTACCCGGTGTGGCTTCCTCTACATTGGGGAAACCAAGCGGAGGCTTGGACACCGCTTTGCAGAGCACCTCCGCTCAGTTCGCAACAAACAACTGCACCTCCCAGTCGCAAACCATTTCCACTCCCCCTCCCATTCTTTAGATGACATGTCCATCATGGGCCTCCTGCACTGCCACAATGATGCCACCCGAAGGTTGCAGAAACAGCAACTCATATTCCGCCTGGGAACCCTGCAGCCTAATGGTATCAATGTGGACTTCACCAGTTTCAAAATCTCCCCTTCCCCAACTGCGTCCCTAAACCAGCCCAGTTTGTCCCCTCCCCCCACTGCACCACACAACCAGCCCAGCTCTTCCCCCCTACCCACTGCATCCCAAAACAGGTCCAACCTGTCTCTGACTCCCTAACCGGTTCTTCCTCTCACCCATCCCTTCCTCCCACCCCAAGCCGCACCCCCATCTACCTACTCACCTCATCCCACCTCCTTGACCTGTCCGTCTTCCCTGGACTGACCTATCCCCTCCCTACCTCCCCACCGACACTCTCTCCACCTATCTTCTTTACTCTCCATCTTCGGTCCGCCTCCCCCTCTCTCCCTATTTATTCCAGTTCCCTCTCCCCATCCCCCTCCCTGGTGAAGGGTCTAGGCCCGAAACATCAGCTTTTGTGCTCCTGACATGCTACTTGGCCTGTTGTGTTCATCCAGCCTCACATTTTATTATCTAGGCTGGAGTTGATGTGGGTCGCAACCAGCCTCTCAATGTATTTCATTATTATGGAGGTCAGAGCCATTGGACAGTAGTCATTAAGGCGCATTGTATATGCTTTCTCAGGTACAGGGAAGATGGTGGTCTTCTTGAAGCAGTTGGGGACTTTGACTTGCAGGAGGAAGAGTTTGAAGATCTTACCTCATTTTATCTCAATGTCATCGCCCAGAGAGCCCTGGATTTAATTGTCCTAGCTTTCCTGCAGGTGGGAATGTACCTTTATTGAACCCAAAATGGTCCTTATTTGAATGCAACCCCTTTTTCAAAGGCAGTTGCAAATCAACTGGGCATCCCTACAGCAAAACTTGTCATAGTCTCAGAAGACTATGGGGCTGCTCTTCCATTTCAGAGAGAAGTGCTGGGGCAGGGGAAGGGTCTGGTGGTGAGTTATGTCAGTGAGATCATTGGGAGAACTCCCTTACCCCCAACAGAAGTAAACAATTGGCACATATAAAGCTTCAAAAACTTGGAAAGCCCGTCAGCTGTAGCAGAAGCTAAAGGTAATTTTTGGTTCGAGGAAAATAAATTGCCAGTGAATCAGATTTGCATAACCTACTCTTTGTTTTCAGGAATTACGCGTCTGATGCTGCTTTGTGATTTAATTTCGTCTTTGTAATTTTGCACCCTGTTGTGTATCTTCCCTATGTAATTTATTAGCATGAAGACAACAATAATGAACCACTTCAATGTTGTTGAAAAAGAGCGTAATTTTTTAAGAAATAGCTAGTTAATTGTTTTCCAACAATTCTGTTCTACTGGCCTCACAGCTCAAAGATAACTGTTTCTGAAAGCACAGTGCAGCTGCTGTTTGTTTTCACACCCTGCAGGAAGCTGAACCTGGCTCAAATATACAACTATGACATGGCACAGTGAGAAATCCAGCCCAGAGACTGAGAACTCACACATGACCATTCTACTCTTCAACACCATTTAATACAAAATTTAACTGCTGAAGGAATTAAGAATTGTCAATATCCTTTCTTTGCCACAGTCTCCTCAGTACCTTCAGGACTAAAGACCTGCAGTTCTGAGCCAGTTAGTTCTAACTCTTTTTACCTGCCATTTAATTGTACTATCATGCCCTTAGCCTTGCAGATCCCTGGTGTGAAGATAGTGGAACAGCTACTAGTTGTTATTACAGGTGTTACATTTCAAATGGATATTTAATAGTTCACTTGGCACCTGTAGCTTGGTGAGAAAATGTTAATTAGACTGACCTAGACTATAGTTTCTGCTGCCTGACTGCTGTTTTTGATAGATACTTTGGTTGTATGGGCAATGTCCTGTCTATTTGATGTTCAGCTCAAATGTTTCCCCACCCCCTGAAGGAAGATTTGACTTTGACAGGGTTGCAAAACAGCCAGTGGTTGATTGTTCGTCAAATTTGGCTCTCAGTCACAATCATTGGTGGCTTACGATTGAGGAAGTTTGCTGCCCCCATCCTCTTTTTTTAAGACAACCAAAATTAGATTAAACAGTCTGCCATAGGATATGGAAACAGAAACAAACTAACTGTTCAATCATCTTTTCTATGCTGAGTTTAAGACTTGTCTAATTGTCAGTAATGCAGAGTAAACCACCTCAGAGTTCTCAGGAAGAAGCATTTGTCTTACATAACATATCATGTTAGCAATAGGTAAAATTAACAACCTATTAGGCATCATTACAATATCGACTGTCAGATGTTTCACATGTCTCCATTGGGTCATTGTATAAGAATAACTGTTTCTCAATTTAAAGACAGTGTGACAGCATCACATAGGCTGGAACTAATGCACCTTCTTCATTAACTCCTTCAGAACCACTACCTTATACAACATCACACATTATACACTCAGCCCAATTATGCTCAACGGTTACCATGAAGATCCTGTCTTCTAAACTTTGACCCCTGCCTGAGTCGTGGTGACCCTTAGGTTAAACTCTCCATCAGTCATCTCTCTCTTTCTCTTCCTTTCTGATGACACTGCAAGTCTATAGTTCTCTGCGACTATAGAGACCATACTTCATTATCTATTTTACTCTCGAAATATCTGACCAATTTGCAATTGCTCTGTTTTATGCAGCCACCAAAGTTGAATTTCATCCGTTGTTATTTCACAGATTGTGTTCCTTGATGAAATATTAGCCACAAACATAGAAACTTGAACCAAGACAAAGGGTTAGCATTCTGATCACTCCTGCATAGTATCTGCTTTGAAGCCACTTTCTACATTTTATTACTTTTCTGAAGCAGAACAAGAAAATGCAGGAAATATATTGCAGATTAATCAGGATCTGCTGGAAAAGTATCTTCACAGTTTGGCTGAGAGTCTTTCAATATTTTCGTTAAATGAAGAATTCTACTAGAAATAGTTGTTTATTTTTTATGTTTCAAAAGCAAAATCTGTTCGCCATCTCCATTGTTTTCTGGTCTTATTTCACTTGCAGCTTTCTTTTCGCTTTAATTGTTTGTAATATTACTGTTAGACGATCTAAATATTACCAGCTGCGTTTGTAACTGTTCGGGAATACTTTTTTTTTGTATGTGCACCAATTCCTCTTGGGCAAGAATTTGTGCTTAAGAAAATTATTGCAGTGGTCAGGAATTAAATATCATTAATTATTCAAAACAAAGTCAAGAACCATTCTTTTTGTTCAAACATTGTCCATGCATATTTTAGTGCCCTTTCCTTGGTGCTTTTTCAATTCTCCTCTTTAAGCTTCATATTATTTATCATTGTACTGGATATCTTGTGATTCCACAAACTATATCTCTAAATCATGATATTTTGTTGCAAAATATCTAATACAATAACTGAATATACAGTCAGGTGTTATGCACAGTGCAGATAATGTCAGTTCATGTTAGTCTACATATTAATCTAGCGACTCAGTAAGTCACATGAAAAATGGCAAGCATTCAGCAGGAGTCTCAAGCATATGTTTTCACAGAAAGTAGCCCCTCTAGGCTACAACTAAGATAATGTGCACAAAATAGTCAGTTCTACATTAATACCTTTTACTTTACATTAAAAGAATCCATTTTAGGTACCGTGGGCTTGATCCAAATAACTTGTGAAATACCAATGATTGTATATTCAGGCTTGATTGAATTCCCATCTGATGCACATTGCTACGCTGCAAGCAACATGTTAGCCAAGAAACTAACTAATAATTCAGGCAATTATTGCAGCTACTGATAAGAAATGTCAATGTACTTTTCACAGGACCCTAGTAATTACTTATAATGAGTTAGCATCATTACGTAGTGTCTGTCTTTCACCTTTTGTTAATTCATTACTCCCTCTGTTGTTGCATTTTTCTGAGCTTCTGGTCATTGTATTCCCCCCTTCTCATGTTTCTCACCAAATATCATTGGAACGCCATCTATATTCTTAATTGTGGCAAGTCAGTTCATAATTATTTTACTTAACCTGTTTGGGCATGTTATGATACATCTCAGGTCAGGGGGGTTTTAAAATGGCACCTTCTGGCCAAGAGATAGGAACACTACCACAACATCAAAAGACTATTACCCAGTTATGTGATGTATTGGTCTTCAAGGGAAGAACTAAGTGATTCATAATGTGTTCTGTCACTAACATGGAGTTGTTTCCCTTTTCAGTTGAAACGTCTTATTGCTATGTACACACAGGCAAAAGTCAATAGTATGTAGCTGTTGTTAGGTCAAACAATTTTGCAGATTCAAAAACTCATCGAAAGTTTCAGGTTTTGTCAGTAAGTGGCTCTATGTATCTTTTTAGGGTTGTTTTGCACCCACCAAGTATGATTCTGGTACGTGATGCAATTTGACAGTGTGCATGGTAAGTAGAACTTTGAAGACTTGCAGCAGTGGTGGGTCTGCTAACCTTATTGGCTGCTGAAAGGAAAAACAAATGTACTATATCCAATTTTCTGATGAGTCACCCTGCTGTGTGTAAAATATGTGCTATTCTCCAGTGTAGCTGTGCATTGTAAATTTGCGCATCCAATTTAGGCAATCCAATTTTTTTATCAATGCTTGAATGTAAAGGATAATGAATTTTTCTGTTCCTTAATGTATAGGTGTTGATCTAGTTACTTAAAATGTTCTAACTGCATCATATTTCTGAAATAAATATTAGGCTGTAGATAAAAAAAATCCAAAAGAACTGTGGATGCTGTAAATCAGGAGCAAACACAAAATTGCTGGAAAAGCTCAGCAGGTCTGGCAGCATCAGTGGAGGAGAAAACAGAGTTAATGTTTTGGGTCCTGTGACCCTTCCTCAAAACTGAAGGCTTTAGTAAGCTGTAGATTATATCCATGGTTTTGTTCATTAGGAAGTTAATTCAGAAATAATAGATGACCTGGCTGTGCTATCGAGTGTACAGTGATTAGCACTGCTGCCTCACAGCACTGTAGACCTTGGTTCGATTCCAGCCTGACACAACTGTCTGTGTGGAGTTTGCACATTCTCCCCATGTCTGCTTGGGTTTCCACCTGGTCCTCTGGTTTCTTCCCACAGTCCAAAGATGTGCGGGTTAGGTGGATAGACCATGCTAAATTGCCCTGTAGTGCCCAGGGGAAATGTGGGGTTATGGGGATAGGGTGGGGCCTGGGTTTCGGTGGGATGTTGTTTAGTGGGTCGGTGTAGAAACAGTGGGCTGAATGGCATCCTATGACTCAGAAATTTGTATTAGACATATTGACACACTGCAGACTCTGCATAATACAAGTTATGTATATTTACTTTTGTCTGTCTCCATAAAAATGTTCATTATCTATTCATGTTCATAGCTAAGTGCAAAGGAATTATTTGCCCTGACTATATTTACTTCCTTCATTCTGAAATCATAGCCGGAGAGGCAGCTGCAGCTATTAGCATCGAACTTACAGTGAATTTTAAGGTCATGTACAGTTAATGTAACACACTAAGTACTTAGCAGCATAATTCAGTTAGGCTTCACAATCCTTCAAATGCATGAACATTGTATAACATTAAATTCACCCTAATTTTGCCAGCTCCCTATATCTGTAATATTTAAATTTTTTTCAATCTGTTGAAAGATGGCAGTCCTGAAGTATGGTAATTCGGATTACTTTGTTCTACATTCTATGTTCATTATAATGAGATCAATTCACTGGAATCTGGCAGAATTAGTGTTTCATTTTCTTTATTCTTAAACTTATGTCAAGTAGAGATTGATTAGTCATCTTTGAATTGACGTCATTTTATTTTGTGGAGTCCATAGGGTCGACATACTGAACAGATGGTGATGAGCTATTGGTGTTAATATGCACATGGTTCAGTAGCTAATGTTTAAGTTTGCCTTCTTTGCCTGGGGAGTGGAGAGAGCTACCCACCTGCATCATCTGCTATTCCTGTTGCTTTTCATTTCCTCCACTGTTTGTGCTTTTTCATATGGCCTAGTGGTCAGATTTTCCACGTCCTTGCTTTAATCAGGACTCAGTGAGAACACGCTGCACTTGATAAAGATCTTTTCCTTGATTTATGTGGAAAGCAATAACAGAAAGTAGCAAGAGCTATCTTGATCCTGGATTTATTTTTAATTTTGACGATGTTTCCCTGTCAGGCAATTAGTTGATTACAAATTTGAAACCTATCTGAATTTAAATAATGAATAAGCTTACGATTGAGACAGCAAGTACTGTTGAAATATTTCAACATTCAGTCCACTCAGGACAATTTTTTTTAGTCCTTCATGGGATGTGGGTGTTGCTGGCAAGGCCAGTTTTTGTCATACTGCTGTTGAAAAGCAATTGGTGAGCTACCTTCTTGAAGTGCTGCATCCTAATGATGATGGTGCACCCACAGTGCCGGGAGGGAGTTCCAAGAATTTGACCCAGCAACAGTGTAGGAACAGTTATATAGTTCTAAATCTGGCTGGTGGTGACTTAGAGGAAAATTTGCTGATTCTCCCATACCTGCCAACTTCTGCTTCTGTGTGGTGAGGTCATGGGTTTGGAAGGTGTTGCCTAAAGAGGCCTGGTAAGTTGTTGCAGTGTGTCTTGTAAATGGTACATACTATATTACTGTACACAGTGATGCAGAGAGTAAATATTAAAGATGTTCAATAGGTAAAAGTGTAGAAGGAGCTGCACTCATCCAGGCAAATTTAAAGTATTCCAGATCAACAATTAAAGATCAACAGGAACACACAAGATGTTGATGGTGGAGGATTGACTAAGGTATGGCAAGTTTTGGAGTATAAGTCTTGAGTATCATTGCTGGAATGCTGTCAGAGCCCATAGACATTGCAGTATCCTATGCCTTCATTTATTGATTGAAGTCAAAATTTCAATCTCTGCTGTGGCGGGAATTGAACCTCTGTCCCCAAAGCATTGCTCTGAATTACCAAACCAAAAGCAATAACCCTATCCTACACTACCACTTCCCCAATGACACTGTCCGAATAACAAAGCTAAAAATGAAATGTTTTTAGGTTGATAACTGAGTAATTGACATACATTGGGAACTGAAAAATAGCACGAAAACAAGCTGAATTTAATTCGGTTTGTTGTTTATACTTTATTGAGCCAGAAGTAAATGTATACATATCAAGGAATCAGTATGTTTCATTTCAGAATCATATTTAGGTCCAGAAAATTGATTATACTTTAAGTTCCTCAATTTAGCATAGCTAAGTGGGATAGGAGAGCAGCAAAACAGCAAAATCAAATTAAAACCACAACCAGCAATTTTGAAATGCTGTGTGAGTCGGAATGGCTGTGAATTTTCCATTCACTGCTGTTATGGAATCGGAAAACAATGTGTTCCCGTCTTACTGGGAAAGCCATGAAATGACCACAGAATTTAATAAAAAGACTGAGCAAATAAGAGTAGCGGCTGTGTCATCAATGCTAGGGAATGGATGCTACAAACTGCAATACTGCAGCCTAAACCTTACTGAGAACCAGGGGGGAGATATTTTGAAAGCTTTGAAGACATGCTTTGGTCACTTTATTAATGATATTAATGAACAGTTTATGTTTAACATTAGAATTGGGGATGGAAAGTCTACTGCTCTGAATGTCTATAATATGGACATATAGTGGCATTGTTGTAATGTCAGTAATCCAGGACCTCGGGTTAATGATATTAGGGCATGGGTTTGAATACCCGACGGCAGACAGTGAAATTTGAATTCAATAACTGGATTTAGAATTAAGAACTTGCTTAATGGCAATCATTGTTGATCATAGTAAAACCTCATCTGACGTACTAATGTCCTTTAGGGAAAGAAATCTGCCATCCTTACCTTGTCTGGCCTGCATGTGACTCCACACCCATAGCAACATGGTTGATTCTTAACTGAACTCTGAAATGGTTGAACAAACTATTCAGTTGATGTAAAATAACGCTGGCCTAGCCATCAATGTTGATAACCCAGGGATGAATTTTTTTTTAAAAAGTGACAGAACTTGCTGAATCCTGAGAGTTTGGACAAGTGAATAATGATCTCTTCAGAGAGATGGCCTTAAGCGTAAGAAATGCTATTGTGAGATCGTGTCTGCCAAGACAGTAGAAACTTATTCAATAAAGCTATTAACATTGGAAGAAGGTTTGAAGTTGTCAATCTACAATGAGCGTACTAATGGGAGAACAGATCAGGCTTTGCATTATGTTGATAGTCATTCCAGGCTAAATGAGATGAACATGTTGGATGAAAGAAAGATACATTTGCAGAAGGACCAACAGAAAGATGAAGGTCAGAGCACAGGATGTGAATATGTGAAGTTCACTACAAAACAAAAAGCACACCCAGAAGTGGGAAAGAAGTGCTCCACCTGCAAGAAACTGAATGATGTTGCATGCCAGTGCTTTGCCAGAAAGAAGCAAAGCAAGTTTGCAAAAATGACTGCTGGGGAGATGTCAACTGATAATTTTAAAGACAAACTACACACCGTGCAAAAAGGTGGCATCATCAGATCTAAAAGTGACAAATGGTTTTGGACCGTTGAATGATAATTGCTGAAGGAGATCATCAAATGAGTGTGAAGTACCAGCTTGATACCAGTGCTGTATACAACATCATGCGCTTCTCAAATCTCTGTGAAGTGACTCGAGGTAGTGACCCAAAAATATTGCTCTCAATGGTAAGATCAAGACTGAATGATGGAATGATACTCATTCCAAGAGGACAAATGATGTTGAGAGTCCAGTGCAATTGGATGAATGAAGATTTGCAGGCCAGGATGGTAGATGTGAAACAAAATCCGCTCAGCTCACCAGAAATAATTTCAAAACTTAGCCTGATAACCCAAAAAAATTTTATAGAACCCCGACAAAGTGGAAGCAAGTCATTTTGGCCCATCAAGTCCACACCAACCCTCCAAACAGCATCCCACTCAGACCCACCCCCTACCCTATCCCTGTAACCTTGCATTTCCCACGGCTAATCCACCTGGCCTGCAAGTCCCTGGACATTATGGGCAATGGAGCATGGTCAATCTACCTAACCTGCACATCTTTGGACTGTGGGAGGAAACTGGAGCAGCTGGAGGAAGCCCACACAGACACAGGGAGAATGTATAAACTCCACACAGAGGGTCACCCACGGCTGCAATTAAAACCGGTTCTGTAGCACTGTGAGGCAGTAGTGCTAACCACTGAGCCACCGTGATTGGCAGCATTTTTTCAGGCCACTTAGTCATTGACAGCTGAACAGATCCTAGACAATTTGAAAGCTGATCTTTGAAGTCTCCCTGGTGAAGGTCATCTCAAAGAAGATGAGATTACGTGACCAATCAGCATCTGCTGAGGAGAATTCTAACTATTCTCAAGGAACGTTAGCGGAAGCAACAACCTCAACAACCTAGAAGGTGTTAAGAAAAAATGATTAAAAAAGTAATAAGTCCATGAAATTGTTTCTTAAGGAGCTGGCAGCTATGACAATCATATGAAAGTAAAAGAGGCAGTCATCAAAGAGAGATGGAAGGTAAAGAGTGTTAAGAACAAACAATGGAACAAGAAGTAAAAACTGCAGTTGAAGATGCCAGAAGTCAAGTGTATAGAACGTATACTGACAACAAAGGACATTGTCTGGATTTTGACAATGTGAATCTATTGCAGAGAGACAATAATCAACAGATGTTTGAAGGCAGTGCAAGGACATATTGGAATTGTGAACTATTTAGCAAAATTCTAACCTAATTTGAAATCAAAACATGCAAGCTCACTGTTTCAGATGGTGCATTATGGCCCAGAACAAGAAGTAGCTTTCACTAGAATCAAAACTAGCTACAGCAACTCTACGGACGCTAAGCGTCATCAACCTAGAAATTGAATGAGAAGCACAAGTGTCTTGCCCTGATCAGGCAGTCACTGCAGCATGACATTCCCCTGGAAAGGAACATCACCCCAGGGCTGAGTAG